>NW_004444013.1:5315757-5342357 GCF_000243295.1 Trichechus manatus latirostris
TTTGGACTAATCTTTTCCTTGTATCTTGTTTGCTTCATTCTCCCTTGCTCTCAACCTTCCATTTTCTTTTGATGCTTCCTCGGTCATTCAATATTTTGCACACAGAATCCTTCAATATTGCAACTCGAGACTTGAATTTTCTCTTCAGTACTTTCAGCTTGAGAAATGCCAAGTGTGTTCATCCCTTTTGGTTTTCTAACTTCAGGTCTTACAATACTTTACTTTATCTTCTCGAGCTGCCCTTTGAAATCTTCTGTTCAGTTCTTTTACTTCATCATGTCTTCCTTTTACTTTAGCTACTAGATGTTCAAGAGCAAGTTTCAGAGTCTCTTCTGACATCCATTTTGGTCTTTTTTTTCTTTCCTGTCTTTTTAATGACCTTTTGCTTTCTTCACGTATGATGTCCTTGACGTCATCCCACAACTCATCTAGTCTTTGGCCATTAATGTTCAATGCTCCAAATCTATTCTTGAAATGGTCTCTAAATTCAGATGGGATATACTCATGGTCGTACTTTGGCTCACATGGACTTGTTTTAATTTTGTAAGCTTCAGCTTGAACTTGCATATGAACAATTGATGGCCTGTTCCGCAGTCAGCCCCTGGCCTTGTTCTGACTGATGATATTGAGCTTCTCCATCATCTCTTTCCACAGATGTGGTCGATTTGATTCCTGTGTATTCCATCCAGTAAGGTCCACATGTATAGTTGCCGTTTACATTGTTGAAAAAAGGTATTTGCAGTGAAGAATTCGTTGGTCTTTCAAAATTCTATCATGCAATCTCTCGTGTCATTTCTGTCACCAAGGCCATGTTTTCAAACTACCAATACGTCTTTGTTTCCAACTTTTGCATTCCAATCACCAGTAATTATCAATGCATCTTGCTTGCATGTTTGATCAATTTCAGATTGCAGAAGTTGGTAAAAATCTTCAATTTCTTCATCTTTGGTATTAGTGGTTGGTGTGTAAATTTGAATAATAGTCCTATTAGTTGGTCTTTCTTGTAGGCATATGAATATTACCTTATCAATGACAAAGTTGTACTTCAGGATAGATCTTGAAATGTTCTTTTTGAAGATGAATGAGATACCATTCCTCTTAAATTTGTCATTCCCGGCATAGTAGACCACATGATTGTCTGATTCAAAATGGCCAATATCAGTCCATTTCAGCTCACTAATGTCTAGGATATCAATCTTTATGGGTTCCATTTCATTTTTGATGACCTCCAATTTTCCTAGATTCATTCTTTGTACATTCCACTTTCCGATTATTAATGGATGTTTGCAGCTGTTTCTTCTCATTTTGAGTCGTGCCACATCAGCAGATGAAGGTCTCGAAAGCTTGACTCCATCCACATCATTAAGGCCAACTCCACTCTGCGGAGGCAGCTCTTCCTCAGTCATATTTTGAATGCCTTCTAGCCTCGGGGGATCATCTTCCACAGACAATGTTCTGCTACTATTCATAAGGTTTTCACTGGCCAGTTTTTTCAGAAATAGACCTCCAGGTCTTTCTTCCTAGTCTTTCTTAGACTGGAAGCTCCACTGAAACCTGTTCACCATGGGAGATACTGCTGATATTTGAAATACTGGTGGCATAGCTTCTAGCATCACAGCTACACACGAGTCACTTGTCTTAGCTATCTAGTGCTGCTATAACAGAAATACTACAAGTGGATGGCTTTAACAAAGAGAAATTTATTTTCTCACAGTCTAGTAGGCTAGAAGTCCAAATTCAGGGCGTCAGCTCCAGGGGAAGGCTTTCTGTCTCTGTCGGCTCTGGAGGAAGGTCCTTATCATGAATCTTCCACTGGACTAGGATCTTCTCCGTGCAGGAACTCTGGTTCCAAAGGACACGCTCTGCTCCCAGCACTGCTTTTTTGGTGGTATGAGGTCCCCAACTCTCTGCTCACTTCCCTTTCCTTTTATCTCTTGTATAAAAGGTGGTGCAGGCCACACCCAGGGGAAACTCCCTTTACATTAGATCAGGGATGTGACCTGAGCAATGGTATTACATCCTACCCTAATCCACTTTAACATAATCTAATCTTGCCTCATTAACCACAGGCACAGATTAGGATTTACAACACATAGGAAAATTATATCAATAACAAAATGGAGGACAATCACACAATACTGGGAATCATGGCCTAGCCAAGTTGACAGACATTTTTGGGGGACAACAATTCAATCCATGACAGGTTGCCACCTCCAGGGGAAAGCTTTCTCTCTCTGTCAGCTCTGGGAGAAGGTCTTTGTCATCAGTCTTCCCCTAGTCTACGAGCTTCTCAGCAAAGAGGCCCTGGGTCCAAAGTACGTGCTCCCCTCCTTGTTCTTTATTCTTGGCGGTAGGAAGTCCCTCTCCTCTTTATTCGATTCTCTCTTTTATATCTCAAAAGAGATAGACTCAGCATACAACCTAATGCTGTAGATTGAGTCCTGCCTCATTAACATAACTGCCTCTAATGCTACTTCATTAACATCATAGAGGTAGGATTTACAAAACATAGGGAATTCTCATCAAATCACAAAATGCTAGACAACCACACAGTACTGGAAATTATGGCCTAGCCAAGTTGATACACATTTGAGAGGGGACACAATTTAATCTGTAACACCACCACAGTAGGACAAACTGACTGATGAGTGGTGGAAACCTAGCTTCATAGAGGTGTATCTCACAGAACCCACATAAGTGGAACATAGTCATAAGAAGAAAATGGAATCAGAAACTGAATGGCCACAAAGACCTTCCCCCTATCTCTCATCTCAGCTTTATTATGTCCCCTCCCTCTGCAGATGTTTTCTCTACTTTTCCAGCCCATCTGGCCAAAAATATGGCCAACAGCAGCTCAGAAGTTCATCTGTTCCAAGTTTCTCCTCCCAGAGAAAGTGTGTTGTCTCTGTCTCGGCCATCAATCCAAATTCCCAAAGGTGGGGGGGGGGGTGGATTGTGTAACCATTAAGGAAAACCTAAGAGGTGTCTACAAGAGCAACACTGTCTGCATGGTAGAGGCGATTTCCTTTTTCATTTAGTTTAAATCCCAACTCCCTCACTTACCACCAGTTTCTTGTTCTTGGGTATTCTCTGTATGTACTCTGAGCCTCTGTTTCCTCTCCTGTAAAATGGGGATAATAATCTTTACCATAGGTGTCCCTGGGTGGTGCAAAAGGTAAAGGTCTTGAGTACTACCCAAAAGGTTGGTGGTTCAAACGCACCCAGAGATGCCTTGGAAGACAGACCTGGCAATTTGCTTCCAAAAGGTAACAGCCTTGAAAACCCTGTGGAGCACAGTTGTACTCTGACACATGTAGGGTTGTTATGAGTCAGAATTGACTCAATGACAACTAACAACGTTTGCCATATAGGGTTGGTGTGAGGACCAAATAAGATAATTATGTAAAACTCTTCCTAAATGTTGGTTCTCCCTTCCCATGATATCATGGGTAAAGGAACTGAATCTCAGAGAAGTCAAAAACTCACCTAAGGTTACAAAGCCAGAGGTAGCAGAACTGAAATTTGAGCACAGGTCTTACTGATGCTTGGACTATACCACCTCTCTGCTTCTGGGCTTTTTCTCTACCCAGCACACCCCAGCACTTTCCTTTAAGCCTCCACGGCTTTTCGGTTTTCAAGAGTTTCTGGTTAAAATTCAGATGCCCCTGGGAAAGATATCACCTTCATCAGCCAACTCTTGCCTGGGGATGGTTGTTCTCCTGACAAAGGAAGGTCTTGTGGGAACTAAAGGCCTGGTGGGAAACAGAGAAGGGTAAGGAACATGCCAAAAGGAAAGGCTGAGGGTCCTGAAGGCAGATTTTCTGACTTTGCAACTTTGCCTCCACTTTGCAAAATCACCCCCAAAGGAGTCAGGAATGTGTAACCCAGGGTGTCACCACTTCAAAGATATCTGTGTTTTCTTCCTACTGACCGAACATGGGTGGAATGTAATACAGAATTGTGTTAAGTCGTATTAAATTAGGGTGGTGTTCAGATCCAGGCATGGGATTTTAGATAATAACAGCTTATTGATTTGTGAATTGCATTCAGTCAGAACTAGGTCTGTCAGCATAAAGCTGGATTTTGGCAATGTGATTACTTTTAGCAACACAGTATTTGAATATCAATACCAATAACATTTACCTTTAGACCAAAACAAAAACAAAAAAACAAAAAAACTCACTCACTACCATGACCATTAGGAATTGCTAACCTCCCTGTATAAAGCATTCGGCATGTGGGTGATACTGGGCTGTGTCCCCCCAAAAGCCAAGGGCATTCATCCTCTGGGGGAATGCAGACTCCATGCTGTAGTGTCACAGCAAGGACCTGCTGAGCAGTGCAGTCCCAGACCCACACTTCACCTTGTTCACTAACAGTATTATCCCAGCCATCTGCTTTCACCTTTATGAGGAGTAGCAAGAGAACCCCAAGCTGTGATTTGAAGAAGCTTAAGAAACCAGTCCCCTAAACATCTCTCTTCCTTGATGTCAAGCCTGAAATTCCACCCTTGATGCTACATTCACGCTTTGGTGGTACTCACTCTTTGGTGGTACGCACTCTTTGCCAGAACAAGTACATCTGGGCAGGTCAGCCACAGAGCCCCTGAGTCCATCCTTTCCCCTTTTAAGAGGAGACACTGGAAGAGTTAACCACATTTGGTTTTTTTGTTCGTTTGTTTGTTTGCTTGTTTTGTTTTTGGTCATTTTTTTAAGTATGAACCTATAAACTAATCTTCATCTTTTCCTGATACTTACCCTAAGCCAAATTCTGGATCTCTGAAATTTTGCCTGCCCAAAATGCCAAACTGGGGCCTCTCTCCACTCCAAGCCCTATCATCCTTATCACAAACAGATTAGCACCAAACATTGACTATTTTTTCAATGACACTAACCAAAAGAACCTGTTGCCGTTAAGTCAATTCCGACTCATAGAGACCCTACAGGACAGAGTAGAATTGCCCCATAGGGTTTCCAGGGAGCGGCTGGTGGATTCAACTTGCCAACCTTTTGCTTAGTAGCCAAAAGCTTAACCACTGTGCCACCAGGGCTCCTCAATGACATTAAAAACCCATAAAAGTTGTAAAATAGGATACACATTTTGTATTCTCAACAGCCAGTACTTATTGAACCAAGAATTACCTGGTGTTCAATAAATACCTGTTCAATTTGTTCAGCTGGTTAATGTGAATATTAGCTATAACATACAATTCAGAAAACCACAAACATTTCATAAGCACTCAAGGTAAGCCAGGCTCTTGAGAAATAATGATGAATAAAGTATAGTCTATAGTCTCTGGTCCCAGGGAGCCTAGTATGGACTGGAAAGACAAAAAACAAAGACAATCATTTCATTGTAAAATTGAAATTCTATTATATAAATAAGAGCAAAGTACTATGGGAATCTTAAGATATGATTATTTTTGTGTAGCAATGTGTGTGCTGTAGGATTGTGAGGTAAAAATGTAAAGAATAAAATTCACAGAAAAGAAGACATTTGAACCATCCTCAGTGGAAGGAACATAAGTACATTTCGGGTAAAGCAAAGCTGTGAAAACAAAAAAGGTCTACAAAGGGGACACAAAAGGGAATGTTAAGGTGACAGAATTATTCTGTAGGTACTGGGGTGGTGGGTACATTATGCTATATGTTTGTCAAAACCCTTAGAACCTTACAGCACAAAGAATGAACTTTAATGTATGCAAATTTTTTAAAAACCAACCAGGAGATGGGGTGAATCCCAGGATGAAATACAAACTTTCATGGCTATGGCTCTCCTCACTTCCTCCTGAGTCCTCACCAGAATTGTCTTTGACATCCATAATTCTACCAACAGTCTCTTCAAGGCAATCTAGGTTTTTACTATTAGGCATCTTAAAATTCTTCCAGCCTTTACCCATTATTCAATTCCAAAACCACTTCCACATTTTAAGTATTTGTTAGAGCAGCACCCCACTCCTGGTACCAAATTCTGTCTTCGTTCACAATTCAATCCATAACAGCACTCCTTAAAGATGTGGCTTATTCCAGGGCTATATCAGAGAAAATACAAGATGATCTTGGGACAGAAAGTAAGAAAGTGCTCAAAAAACAAAAGAATGGGGGCATTTCAAAGGAACACAGGAGCCAAACTGAAAGATCCTCAGTGGTCAAAGCTGGAACAATTTGAGCGACAACACTCTAAATAATGTATGTACATACTCCTCCCTCCAAGAGATGGAGCTTAATCTTCCACATACATACATCTTGAGTGTGGGACACACACTTAGTGACCTGCATATAAGACAAGAGTATGGAAAGGGGAAAAAATAAAAGTAACTTTACAGTGGAAAACCTGGTGATCAAGGTTAACATCATCAGTGATAACTCACAGTGATAGTCTATACCCTTGACATGTGATGAAAATGGCACTTCGCCTCTGTGGCCCTTTTCTCAAACACACATAGTTCCAGTCTAACCATGACACCCATCAGACAAAACCAAATGGAGAGATATTCTACAAAGTACCCAATGTACTTCTCAAAACTGTCACCATCATCCAAAACAAGGAAAAACTTGAGAAACTGTCACATACCAGAGGAAACTAAGGAGAGATGATAATTAAATATAATGTGGTTTCCTGGATGGACTCCTGGGGCAGAAAGAGAACATTAATTAAAAAAACTAGTAAAATGTGAATGAAGTCTGAAAATAGTAATGTACGATGTTGGTTTCTAAGTTGTAACAAATGTACCATGGTAATGTCAGATATTAACTGTACTGGAAACTGGGTGAGGCGTATACAGGAACTTTCTGAAAGTCCTTTGCAACTTTTCTGTAAATTTAAAACTACTCTAAAGCAAAATGTTTCGTTTTTTCAGTTCAGGTCATGTTGGGAAAAGAGTAAGAAACCTGACATAGTTAGAGGATCAGGTGATAGAGACAATGACAGGAGATAAGAGTTGAAGATATTTGGAGTCAGAGCCTAAAAGCTTTGTAAACTGATCAATTAGGAACACTAAGCCAGCAGTGACTTAAACAAGTAAGAGGTGAATTAAAAAACCTGTTGCTGTCAAGTTGATTCTGACTCATAGCTACTCTACAGTGACCCTATAGTGTTTCCAAGGAGCAGCTGGTGGATTCAAACTGCAGAACTTTTGGTTAGCAGACGAATTCTTAACCCCTATGCCACCAAGGAATTAGTCTTATACAAAAAGAAGTCTAGGAGGAGGCTGTACTAAGCTAGTAGAGAAGCTCTTGCTCCCACCATCATTAGCATGTAGTTTTGTCTTTTATTTTCATAATGGCAAAATGACCATACTGCATCAGCATTCTTGGCAGAAAAAAGTGGGAAAAGCAAAGAGTGACTAGCAAATAGCCAAAGAGGCCTGGTATATGAATCTTTCCCTTTTAAAGAACTTTCTCACAGGTTAAGTTCCAACAAACTTCCACTTCTTCTCACTGGCCAGAATTGAATCGCATGGACATTCCTAGCTGCAAGAGAGTCTGGGAAGGTTAGTTTTCTTTACTGGGTATGTTATATCCCTAAACAAAATCTGCATCCTATTAGTAAGGAAAAAGGGGTGATGACATTGAGTAATTAACCAGTAGTATAGTTACACAGGACACGCTAGGTGGTGCAAACAGTTAAGTGCTTGGCTACTAACCAAAAGTTTGGCAGTTTGAGTCCACCTAGAGGCATCTCAGAAAAAGGACCTGGCAATCTACTTCCAAAAGATCACAACCATTGAAAACCCTATGGAGCACAGTTCTACTCTGACACACATGGGGTCACCATGAGTCAAGATCACCTTGATGGAAATTGGTTTATTGGTTTACATAGGCTGAGAGAAATAAATTTGGTCCTATGGGCAGTATGGAGTTTTATACAATTTTAAGCAAAGAAATAACGTGATCAGATGTATGTTTTACCACTCTAGCAATAAAGTAGAGGACCATTTCTTAACCCTTTTGGACCAGAGAACTCTCTGAGAATCTGATAATAGCTGTGGCTTCTCTCCCCAAGGTAAAACAAATGTATATATGCACAGAATTTTCTAAGCAATTACAGAGTGGACTTCAAGCTCTCTGAAGCCCATAGACATCAGAAAAGAACTCCTGGCATAGAGGTTCTATCTAAAGGTGGAGATACTAGACACAGAGGGACCAATTAAAAAGCTTTTAAAGTTGTATAAGGAGAGACACGGTGGGGCCATGCCAGGCAGGGAGTAATCAGAAAGGGAGGAGATGGATTAGAGAGACAATATGAGAGAGAAACAACATCACTTGGTGTTTAATTAGATAGGTTAATTATATTGGTTTGGGAGAACCAAGGAAGTCAAAAATTACTGAGCATTTTTATCTTAAATAACTGAAAGGGTAGGTATGCTATTAACCAAGCAGGGACCATGTGAATAGGATTAATGAAACAGATCATGAATGTGGTTTGAGACTGCTGAGTGTAGGGTGCCTGGGGTATATCCAGGTGCAAACATACAGCAGGCAAAAGGAACTCCAGACCTGGCCTCAGGAGAGGCTGGGGCTGTACAAGAAGCACTAAAAGTCACCACACACCAAGTGCTGGCCAATGTGCTAATACCCAGAACATCCAGAAATGGTAGAGTCTTCCCATCTCTGTATTCAGTTCAAAACTATTTCAAACATGACAATAGATTTCTCTCAATAAAAACCTTTCTGAAAAAAATTGTGACATGCAAAAAACAGAAGTTTTCCACCTAGCTCTAATTTTAGCCTTGAAATTAGAATTTGCTCTCTCCAAGAAATAATGAACTTAACATGTCCAAGCAAATTGATATCATAGGTTATTATGAATCATAGGTTGTTGCTGTTAGCTGCCATCGAGTCAACTCCAACTCATGGTGACCTTGGGTACAACAGAAGGAAACATTGCTGGATTCTGTGCCATCCTCATGATTGCCAGCATGCTGAAGTCCACTGTTGCAGCTATTGTGTCAAACCATCTTACCAGAGGTTTCCCGTGCCTCTACTTCACCAAACATGATGTCCTCCTCTAGCGATTAATTCCTCCTGATGACTGTCCAAAGCAAGCGAACTGGACAATGTTCTGTTGTGATCCATAAGGTTTTCGTTGGCTAATTTTCAGAAGTAGATCAACAGGCCTTTCTTCCTAGTCTGTCTTAGTTTGGAAGAATCCCACTGAAACCTATCCACCATGGGCGACCTTGCTGGTATTTGAAATATCAGTGGCATAGCTTCCAGCATCACAACAGGTGAGTCACCACAGTACACAAACTGACTGGTGGTGGATCATACTAAGTTTCTTGAATTACTGTAGAAATATTTTTAGTTATACAGTCACTCATCAACTTGCCAAGATTGTCTAATATTTTACCATAAATGAGTAATAAAACATTGAATTAATTCATTTTATCACCAGTTTATGACTGTAGGAAAAAAGAGGCTGCTTTAAAAGAGAAAAAATATGAGTTGGTTATTTCTTTTTATTTATTGTTTTTTCATATGGTTGGCATTTTTAAATATTCATTTTGAGAGCAAAACTCAACCTCACAGCTGTGACTTTTCCCGTCCTTGTAGAAAAACATGGCTCTCCTAACCCCCCAGAAGGACTCTAAAAGGAAGGGAAGGTGATACATTGTGATGTCACAGGCTTTCTGCAAAGACTTGATGGTCCTGCCAAGCCAAACAGAAGGGGCTATTGTAGGCTAGATCACAGGTCTGTAAAACCGCAGCAGAAACCAATCTCGCCTATTTAAAAGGATGACATTTGATAGAAGCACAATGGAATCAGCTCTCTTTGTAACAAAAATTTAAGGGCAGATACCTTGCAAGAAAAGAAAGAAAACGTAATTAATTAATGCCAGTGGTTGTTGTCCATAATGGAGAAGACACAATGTACTGCCATTCCCCTTATTTGCGTTAGATTCAGAAGACACTTTCACGCAAATGTACCATTTCACTTTAGGTTATTAGTTAGGTGAGGGATTGAAACCAGGAACCTTGAACAGAGCAAAGAACATTTCTTCTACTCCCTTTGACACGTGCCCAGCTGGGCAGTGTAGGCAGCTAAGACCTGTTGATGATCTTGAACTTGAGATGAGTACTTAGAAGAGCAATGAATTCTAAATCTTGAGTGTTCACAAATATTTTTAAACATTATAATTGATTTCATAGACTGAAGATAAAATAGAGTAGGGATTAAAAGCCACTCAACAGGTGTGAACCTGTGGACTCCTGAGCCTCAGGGTCATCTTCTGTGAAGTGGAAATATAACGGCAGGGCCTACTCCATAAGCTTGTTCTGCAGATTGAGAGAATGTACAGCATGTCTTAGCAGAGGCCTGAAACGTGTGAGCAATCAGTAAACAGCCCTCTGCAGTCTTAGTCCTGGTATTAATTTCCTAGGGGTGGGTTGCTTTAAACACCAGATATTTATTATCTCACAGTACTGGAGGCGAGAAGTCCAAACTCACGTGTCAGCAGGGCCTTGCTTCCTCCGAAATCTCTAGAGGAAAACCCATTCTTGTCTCCCCCAGTTCCTGGTAGTCCCAGGCATTCCTTGGCCTGCAGACGCATCTTCACATGGCTACCCTGCCTCTGACTGTCTCTGCGTTTCTTCTCTTTTTCAAGGACATCATTCAGATGGATTAGGACCCACCCTGCTCCAGCATTAACTGATAGCAAGCTCAAGGTCACAGGTGAGAGGTTAGGATTTCAACACACCTTTTGGGGGAAAACAATTCAATCCCTAACAGTCCTCTTTGTAAATAATTAGCAAACAGCCCCCAGTGGCTGCCTTCCCACACCTGGGACACAATCCAAGTTAAAGATGACAGATTACTTAAAATAAGGGTAAAAACTGCCTTGCGTAGTGGGAACTCTTATTACACCTATTTTACTAACGAGGCAAGATGTCGAGAGGTTAAATGACTTACCCAAGGGTATACAGAACAGAATTTGAATCCACTTTTCTTGGACTTTGAAACCCTGGTGGCATACTGGTTAACAGCTTGGCTGCTAACCAGAAGGTTGGCAGCTCGAATCCACCAGCCACTCCTTAGAAACCCTGTGGGGCAGGTCTACTCTGTCCTATAGGGCCGCTATGAATCAGAATCCACTCGACAGCAATGGGGTTTTTTTTAATTTTTTTTTTTTGTTGTTCTTGGACTTTAGGACAGCTCTTTACACAGTTCAGTTACTGCCTCACTCAGAAGGGGCATGAAGGCCATCAGAAGACAAGCTCCCCTCCTCCCACAGAACTTTCAGGAGAACAAAGAAGGGGTGGGCTTGGGGGAGGAATTAGGATATCAGAACTTTCACAGCTCTCTCTATGAACTCCTCCACAAAGCAGCTATAAGAACAGGGCAAACCAATCTAAATGATCGCCAGCCCCAAAGACACACAGTCAGCCAGGGACTCTGAAGCTGCAGGGGCCAGGGCTCAGAAGGGAGGCTAATCGGTGAATTTCAGGTAGGGCTTTCCCCAAATCATATTTTTATCTGATTACAGAAGCAACACACATTCATTATAGTAGAATTGAAAAATACACATGAGTAAAAAGAAAAAAATAAATCACTTATAATATCAACCCCGATCGGAAAAAGCCACAATTAGCCATCTGACATACTAATTTCTGTTTTGTTTTATGTAAATATATACATTTTAATACTAAAAAATGACATCATACTGTTCTTGCTATTTTGTAACCTACTTTGTCAGGTAATATTTCATCCACCTTTCCCCATATAGGGAGCCCTGGTGGTGCAGTGGGTAAGAGCTCGGCTGCTAATCAAAAAGTCAGCAGTTCAAATCCACCAGCCGCTCCTTGGAAACCCTATGGGGCAGTTCTACTCTGTCCTATAGGGTCGCTATAAGTCACAATTGACTCAGCGGAACAGATTTTTCTCCAAATCAGGAGTATTCCCCTCTGAGTTCCATGATAGCACATTTAACCATTGCAGGTGATCCCTTTTGTATATGTATTAGAACTTGTTCGGTCTCCGATTCTGAGATGTCAAAGTGGTTTCTAGCACTTTACTATTATGAACAATGCTTCTTGTACAAGCATATTTATACCAATCACAATTATTTCCCTAGAATAAAGTCCTACACGTAACTGCTAGGCCAAATTGCATGCTGATTTTTAAGGCTTGTAATGAATACTGCCAAAATGTCCTCCACAAAGAATGTACCGATTCATACTCCTACTAGCAATGCATAAGAATGCTCTCTTTTAAAACAAGGTGCAAACAGCTACTCAATTATTAAACGCAAGCAGCTCTGCTAATGCAGTTTAGCAGTCAAATGAAAATAGATTAGAGAGAGAACACGTTTATCCTGTCCTCTTTCCAGGGCTTGCCCACCTCCTGGGGACTCCTCATCTTCCTTCCACCCTCACCTCTTCAGAGACTAGTCCTACCTCTGTCATTGCTTCATCCAGGAAAAAATGATCCCACTCCCCATAGGTCCCTGCACGCTGCTGTGGTAATCCGTTGGCTGGATTACACCTAATTTTGTAAATTCTTATCTTCTAAAAGCCATGATTGCTTTCTGGATTGCTGGCTCAGGGGAATATTCCTTTGAAGGCAAAAGATCCACTAACATATAAAAGGACAGCACACTTCTCAGCTTAGGTAACATGTCTTCCTGGAAAACTACTTAACCATATTAAAAATCAAGTGCTGAAATCCCAAAAGGTATAGCCCATTTGGGCTCCCTTACTGATAAGAACCAGCACCTGGCTTACGTGTTGCTATGACATTGAAAGCTATGCCACCAGTATTTCAAATACTAACAGTGGACAGGTTTCAGTGGAGCTTCCAGACTAAGACAGATGAGGAAGAAAGGCCTGGTGATCTTCCAAAATCAGTCAATAAAAACTCTATGGGTCACAACAGAATATTGTCCAAAATAGTGCTGAAAGCTGAGGCCCCTAGGTTGGAAGTCACTCAAAATACACGGTGGCTGCAACCATGGACTCAAGCACACCAACAATTGCGAAGACAGCACAGGACCTGGAAATATTTTGTTCTGTTATGCATGGGGTCTTTGTGAGTCAGACCCAACTCAACAGCAGCTAACAATAACCACAATGACTGATAAGAAAGGCTCGTTAGTGCCTATCACAGAATCACAGTAAGGAAAGATTGGAAACTATTGACAAAGTAGCTGTTGGAGTTCAGGATAATTCCAGTTGCACTCACTTGGAGAGCAGCTAATTTATCGCAGAAAACCATGATTAATTTTAGAATAAACAATATTATGACTCAAGTGACTTCTGAGTTACTGGAAATACCAGGCATATTTAATAGAACATGAGTTATTCAGACATGTAATTCTTTCCCTAGCTCAGTAAACTTAAGTGTGGCAAAAATTCCAGAAACCGCTTTTCAATTGGAATATGCAATTTAAAATAAGTAAAGATTACTCTCAGGTAGTTTATTGCTTTAACTACATCGAGTCATGTTCCTGTTGCAGACAGCATAATGACTGTCATTTCATTTTTGGTTTGTGCCAAATATCTTCAGTTACTTTTGCTTTATTGGCTTCATGCAATTTATTGCAGCACTAGAATGCGATTGTAATGCAACTAGTATTTTAGTTTTATCTTCCACCAGTAATTTTTCTTCTTTATGGTGACTATACTGTCTGCATTAATACAAGCCATAGAAATTATACAATGTGGAACCCTGTTTTCAGCAGCTTCCTTTCTCATGAAGGGCAGAACCATAAGAGCCAACTCCCATAACTTGGTGATAGCCAAGTATCTGCCAGGGGAGAAGCAACAACATAAATAACAGCATTTACAACTCAATAAAGTGATTCATTTGACTAAGAATTGCTAGAAAGTTTAATTTTCCCATTGATTCAGAAAGAAACAGAATGTTCTTTAAGATCCTCTGTTTATGAGTGTTCTTCAAATAAATTCCTGGAATTCCAACCCAGTGCAAAGGTGATAGCATTTGGGGAAGACCAGAACCCTTCAGGTATTCTTCTAGAATATGTTTATTTAGCCTAGCTTGCATTTATTGATTTGACAACTTCACAATAGCACTCTAATCTGTTAGGAATTATTTAACTATTTTCAATCTCCTGAAAGTTGGCTAAGTAATCTTCTAAAATATAATTTTATCTATAGTTAGATCAAATCTATAGTGTACAAATCATTCCCTTGGGGGAGGTGGTTTTCTGTGAAAGGAAAACAGAGGACTGGTCTTCCAGCCCTGAGAGCGCCTTGTTCTCCACCTTTACAGAACTCATACAAGACAGTAACCATTTAAGCCCGATGAGTATGCAATTTGGGCTCTGCTGAAAATACGTTTCTCAATCTTGTCTTTGTACCCTGCCTAAATTTTGCCATGAATAATTTATCCTATCAGTTAAAGTATGTGTCTTTAAGAGTACCCTGTTAAAATCTAGATCTCTAGGGAGAGATAGCATATTAAACTATTATGAGTCATTACTTCTTAAGAAAATGAATTTATCTAATTGACATACAGTATGTATGGCAGAAATATATATATTTAAAAGAGGGAGCTCCTCAATGAGATGTATTCACACAATGGCGTAACAGTGGGCTCAAACATAGCAACAATTGTGAGAATGGCACAAGACCGGGCAACATGAGTTGGAGCCCACTTGATGGCACCTAACAACAACAACAATATATAGCAGAACCATAATGAAATAGCATTTGGGATGGATATTTTTGATGGAAGAAAGGAAAGACCAAAACATGAGTTCTGCACACAATGATCTCAGGTAGCACAGTACAATGGGAGTTCACGGGCAACCAGAAAACAGCCCAGAACAATGGGCGCCAGTAGACAGGAGTGCCAGCAAACCACAGGAGGGCCCAGAAAGAGAAAATGAAAAAGCACCATAAAAAACTAACTGTAATGAAAAAGACAGAAAATAACAAGTGTTGGTGAGAATGTGGAGAAGCTGAAACCTTCATACATTGCTGGTGAAAATGTAAAATGGTGCAGCCACTTTGGAAAATTTGGTAGTTCCTAGAAGGCTAAACTTGGAGTTACTATATGACCTAGCAATTTCACTCCTAGGTAAATACCTAAGACAATGGAAACCATACGGTCACACAAAACGTTCTAAATGAATGTTCATAGCAGCATTATTCATAATAGCTAAAAAGTAGAAACAATCCAAATGTTCATCAACTGATGAATGGATAAACAAAATGTGATATATTCATACAATGGAATTATTATTCAACCATAAAAAGGAATGAAGTTCTGATACACATATAACATGGATGAACCTTGAAAACATTACGCTAAATGAAAGAAGCCAGTCGGGAAAGACCACGTATTGTATGATTCCACTTATATAAAGTGTCCAGAATAGGAAAATCCAAAAAGATAGAAAGTAGATTAGTGGTGGACCAAAGCTGTCGGAATTGACTTGATGGCAATGGGTAAGGCTGGAGGGGGGTGGCAGGCGTGGGAGATGGGTAGTTATTGCTAATGGATACCAGGTTTCTTTTTGGGAAAATGAAAATCTAAAATTAGATTATGGCGATGGTTGAATATATTTTTTAAAAACATTGAATTGTACGCTCTAAATGGGTAAGTTCGATGGTTTAAAAAATTAATTATACCCAGAGTTGGCCCAGGTCCTCTTTCAGTTCTATTGTCTATATTTCTAATTAACTTCTAACTAACTTATTCTGAAAGGAATGGCAAGAAATGGTTAATCTAGAAATTCAAAATTAGAAGTGTGAAGAATATAAAACCAAAAGCCAAATAGAAGTGGATTTGGACCCAAGCTCCATCACTTCTCAGACTCCTAAGGTAGACAGTTTGCCTGGACCATGGCTATTTGTTCCTGTCCTGGTCTGTCTTTCCAATATTAGCCCTCCAGCCTATTTGCTATCCTATCTTGCTGTGAATTAACATTCATGTCTTAAAAATGATTTCCAGATTTTATGTTTTCGTAAATAACATTCTAGTGTCCAACAGATTTAAAAACAAAGCAACAACAATATTGAAAAAAAGTCCTCGATCCCTCATTAGAGACAGGTCAAACACATTTCTGATTGTCACCCAACACATCTGAGCCACCAGAAGAATGGTGACTGGGTCTCTGAATTTGAATGCCGTTGGGGGGGTGGGGGGGAGGATTACAAATTTGACAAAATTAGGGAATTGTCATCACAGTTGGAACACCTGGGAAGCTATGTAGAAATCTGTCAAGTTCAAATTCTCTCATAAACAATTTCATCTGCCAAAAATTTACTTTTAATGGAATTTGGACTTAGCCTCAATAGATTTGTTGGCATAGCTGCCCATAATATGACTTTTGTAAGAAATTATAGAAAAACAAATATCTACTGATAACTGAAAGAATTGGTCTTTTGGAGTTTATGGTCCAAAGAGGACCTCTCCATGTCTCATAGATTCCGGAATTCTCCACATATGAGTATAGGAAATGCCTCCACAACAACACATCTCATTATCTTTCAGAAAAACAGTAGATATCATCCTAATTTTTTCTGAACTTTCTACAAGAAATGACTCTTTAGAATATCGATCTCTCCACTTGAACGTAAAATGTTTGCCCCATCTTTAAAAAGAACATTTTGTCATCCTTCAAAGATTATAGACTTATTAACTTGCTGGATTTATTCTCAGAATTCTGTATCATCTTTCTTCTCTGTGAGCCACAGAGCTAGTCCTCTCAACCAAACATCTTGCATGAGGAGCAAAAAGGTTTAAGTAAAACTTATCTACACCATATCCACGAGTACAGCTCTACACTCTGATTCTTGCATATAATCTTCTTGAGACGTCAGTTAAGAACGATGCAAGACTTCATAAAACATTTATTAGTCTATCATCAGTCTTTGATTCTGTGGTTGGAGACTATCTTTGCACTGAACTTGATGATCTTGGCAAAAATCCCAGATGATTAACACTGCCTAAAACCTAGATCATCATACCATTGCCAGAGTCGGAATGGCAAGGAATGATCTTAGGGCAGACTAAATTCCATTTTCGAATAGAGTAAAGCTGGGCTTTCTGAGCTCTGTTTCATTCTAACTTGTATTGAAACAACTCAATTTCGTATTTAGGATTTCTGCCCTCCTACCACAATTCACAGGAAGATGAATGAGTACACTGAGCCTTAAGACCCAGCTCAAGCTGTTGGCTAATCACTGTCAAAAAGAGCAGGTCAAATGCAACCATGTCAAAAAGAAATGATTGATTTGGGCAGGAATCTGTTAATTGTCCAATGGACAATACTATATAGCACTCCATCCATCAAATTAACATATGTCATAATCAGAGGGTACGATTTTTAGCTAATTCTTCCTGGTGGGTCTATCAGGAGGTTGTGTGCTTCCTGTTTGGAGCTTTAGCAGGAGCTCCCTGAAGGTTACTTCGGTCAGGAATCCAACTACAACCATGACTTTCCCATGTTCCTCGCCCAGATGTTCCCTTCCTGGTTCTATGATGTGGAATTATAGGGTCTCAAATGAGAATTTCTCCAGGCATTCAAGTATATTCCTAGTTTCGTTTTGAGGAAATATTTTCTTGTCTACAGGTTCCCCTGTGGCTTACTGCCATGCAAAACTAAGGTAATCCCTGTTTTGGGACAAAAACATAGGCTTTTGCAACTTTCATGACTAGTAAGTTATCTTTGTTATGTCAGTTGCTTCATTTAATAATATGCAATAGTCCCACCTTTGAAAGCTCATACTTAAATTGTGGTATTAGTTTGGATTCTAAACAGCAAAATAACTGAAGCTGATTCTGCATGACCAATAAGAAAAGGAGGGATTTTATGTTTGGTTGTATGTTTGGTTGGTTGGTTGGTTGGTTGGTTGGTTGGTTGATTGGTTTGTGGCATTGTCTGTTATTTTAAAGATATCAGGTAGCTCATTGAATCATCAGAGGATGGAAAACCAGGTTTGAAGCTTAGCTTCCAGGAACAATGCCCACAACCATACCACAGAACTGAGCTGATGAGGAAACCACCAACACTGGCCCTGAGCTCTGGATACTTCAGTGGGCCCCTCTGCCACTTCAGCACCAGGAATCACTCCTGTTGCCTCCTGTACCTTCTCATCCCTTCCCTCTTGTAACTTTAGAATCTACCTCAGCGTCTGACATGGATATATCCAATTGTCAGAGCCCAAGTCACGCGCTTGGCTGTTAACCAAAAGGTTGGTGGTTCAAACCCACCAGCAGCTCCACAGGAGAAAAGACCTGGCAATCCGCTCTCATAAAGATTAAACCCCCCCAAAAAAACCCAACTCACTGCCGTCGAGTCGATTCTGACTCATAGTAACCCTACAGGACAGAGTAGAACTGCCCCATAGCGTTTCTAAGACAGTAACAGACAAATGACAAAGTTTTGATTTCCTACTGTGTTTTTGCTCTGATTTGAGGGATTTGGGGATCACAGAAGGAGTCCTGGTGATGCAGTGGTTAAGCACTCAGCTGCTAACTGAAAGGTCAGCATTTTGCACCCACCATTGGCTCCTCAGGAGAAAGATGTAGCAGTCTGCTTCCGTAAAGATTACAGCCTTGGAAACCCTGTGGGGCAGTTCTACTCTGTCCTAAAGGGTCACTATGGGTTGGAATCAACCTGACGGCATGTGACAAGAAGTCACATACCTGA
Organism: Trichechus manatus latirostris; assembly: GCF_000243295.1. Taxonomy (NCBI): domain Eukaryota; kingdom Metazoa; phylum Chordata; class Mammalia; order Sirenia; family Trichechidae; genus Trichechus; species Trichechus manatus. The sequence continues at coordinate 5,334,377 of NW_004444013.1, forward strand.
GCCCTAGCTTCAAGGGACACTAAGAAAATAAGTATAGAATGATTTTTAGGGTCTATGGAAACCCTGGTGGCATAACGGTTAAGAGCTACAGCTGCTAACCGAAAGGTCGGCAGTTCAAATCTACCGGGTGCTCCTTGGAAACCGTATGGGGGCAGTTCTATTCTGTCCTATAGGGTCGCTATGAGTCAGAATCGACTCAACTGCAACAGGTTTGGTTTTTTTGGTTTTTGCAGAGTAGTTTTTGCCCCAGCCAAGACTCAAAAAGTGAGATACTCCTGAAGCAAAGGAAGGGATTCAGTTAATAATGGCCATAACAAATGACAAATATCATATACAACTGCCATTTGGGTACCACACTTCCATAAAGTATCTTCATAATAGCTAGTATTGAAGAACGAGAATTTATGAAATGAGCAAGCTAGCCATACCTTTAGGTCAACAATGCCAGTGGTTTTAAAACCTAACTATCTACTAGAATGATTAGGGGAAATTTGTTCAGGCCCCCACATAGAGACTCTGATTCCGTAGGCATTAATCAGGGCCTTGGAATCTGTATTTTTAACAAACTCCCCAGATAATTCAAATGCAATCAATCATTTGGAAATTATTTGCTGAATTTTGTCCTTAAACTCCTAGCCCACAGAATACTGGACTACGTTGGTTTTGCTTCTAAAGTCCAAGAAATGGCCACGCAAAGAATCCATTCTCGTATTCTATAAATTTACTATGAAAGACACCAAAGTCAAGGAAAATGAACAGACAATGATTAATTTAAGTATGGTTTATCTATATGATGGATTATTATGTAGTATTTTTAAATGTTCATTACAAAGAGTTTTTAATGGCATGGAAAAAATGCCTTTTATACAATATTAAGAGAAAAAAGTATGACATACAATATTGTGTGTGTGTGTGTGTAGTATGCTTTCAACCCTGTAAAACAAGTAAACGCATAAGTGACAAAAACAAGATTTAATGTATGTCCACTCCTTCCCTTCTCCACCCACTAATGGCAGGCAGACAGGATGAAAAAATAGGAGAGGAATTTAAACAGAGAAACTAAGTCTGTCAACATAATAAAGAACTGGGAAAGAGAAGGAAGAGAAAAGGCTCCAGTTGCAAAAGAATTAGGGAAAGGAAGTTTCTTTTGAAGTAGCCCTGGTGTTTCAAACGCACCCAGCGACTTCACGGAGTTAAGACCTGGTGATCCGCTACCAGTAAAGATTACAGCTCAGAAAACTCAGTGGGGTCAGTATGAGTCAGAATTCTCTCAGGGCACCCACCCAACCAACAGTGTCTCTTGAGGAGTGGTGGGACTATCAAACTGGTTTAATCAGGACTTTTTCCAGGGATTCTGGAACATAGATTTTCTCTTCCCTGCTGGATACGGAAGAGGAAGCATGTAGACATGGGACAGGATTTCTCAACCTTGGCACTACTGACATTTGGGGCTGAATAATTCTCTGTTGTGGGGGGGCCGTCCTGTACATCATAGGATGTTTAGCAGCATCTCTGGCCTCTGTGGCATAATGGTTAAACGCTACAACTGCAAACTAACAGGTCGGCAGATCGAATCCACCAGGTGCTCCTTGGAAACTCTGTGGGGCAATTCTACTCTGTCCTATAGGGTCGCTATGAGTCAGAATCAACTCGACAGCAACAGGTTTGGTTTCGGTTCTGGCTTCTACCCACTGGGTGCCAGTAGCACACTTCGCCCCTAGTTGTGACAACCAAAAACATCTCCTGACATTGTCAAATGTCCCCTAAGAGGCAAAATTACCCTCCAGTTAAGAACCACCGCCCTAGGAGCAGCTGAGTGTCACCTAAGACTGAGTGCAGGAGGCCCCCTGAAAACAGAGCCAACTCAGAGCAAGCAGAACTGAGAAATGGGGGAGGAAATAATAGTGTGAGTTACATTGTTTGAGCCCAGAAAAAGCCTCCCCTGCAGCCAAACTTAACCCTATCCTATACAGTAGCCTGTAAGTACCTCCTTCCCTTTTATTTATTGGTTAAGCCAGTTTAGGTTGAGTGTTTTGTTGCTTGCATTTGAAAGCACCCTCTCTAATGCTCTTAATGTTTTTCAAGAGGATGAAGTGAAATTTGGTGGAGAATCAGAATCCCTAAAAACTGGTTAGAGGGATCATCTGCCTAGAGTTCCAGGAGATTAAAGAGTCACCTGAGAGATACCAGGAGCCCTGGTGGTACAGTGGTTAAAAGCTTGGCTCCTAACCAAAAGGTTGGCAGTTTGAATCCACCAGTTGCTCTTGTAAACCCTATAGGGCAGGTCTACTCCGTCCTATAGGGTCGCAGCAACAGGTTTGTTTATTTTGGTTAGAGAGATACCAAAATCCCAAGCTGGCACCATATGCAGGAGTAGAGTCCAAGTTCACCACCACACATAGAATTCAGGAACCATGTACTAAGAATATACACTAGCTAACCCTGATTCCAACTCATAGTGACCCTATAGGACAGAGTAGAACTGCCCTATAGAGTTTCCAAGGAGCAGCTGGTGGATTTGAACTGCCAACCTTTTGGTTACTAGCCTGAGCTCTTAAACACTGTGCTACCAGGGCTCTGGAACCCATGAAATCTGAAATGCAAGCATGGAACCATCTAGTAGGAATACTTCTGAAACTCAGGTCACATGGATCACCTCCCCCCGCAAAAAAAATCCATTTCTGCTCAAGATGAACACTGTGTGTGTGTGTGTGTGTGTGTATACGCACACATATATATATACACATATACACGTACACACACACACACACATATATATATATATATATATATATATATATAACAGGTTGAGATCCTGTGTTGATAGATACAGGATTCCAAGGTGAGCTGTGAGGCAATCTTCCATGTGGAAATTTCAAAGGAGCTGGTCAAAAATAAGTTAGATGACGCTTAAACACCTCACCCACATCAAAGAGGGGACTTGAGCACTGGCGGCAGACTTCTTTGGAAAGATTTATTGGTGTTCCAAGACAAGCTCCACACAAGGGGAAGAGAGAGGAGGGTAAGGGCAGACAGAATGGACTAGTGTCTGCTTCCCACCTGAAATATCTAACAGCCAGAAGCAGTCTGGTAGGCTATAGATAGACAAGCTGGCTTAGTTTCCTAGGACTGCTGTACCAAATTACCACAAAGTAGGTGGTTAAAATAACAGAAATTTATTCTCACACTTCTGGAGACTAGACGTCCAAAATTACGATATTAGCTAGACCACGCTCCCTCCGAAGGCTCTAGGAGAAGATCCTTTCTTGCCTCTTCCAGCTTCTGGGAGCCCCAGGCATTCCTTGGCTTGTGGGAGCAGCCTTTCAATCTAGTCTCTGTCGCCATCTTCACATGGCTGTTTTCCCTGTGTCTGTGTCTCTTCTCTTCTTATAGGGACACCAGTTATTTGGATTAGGGCCCCGACTCCAATATGACCTCGTTAACTAATTACATCTGTGAAGACCCTATTTCCAAATGAGGCCACCTTCACAGGCACCAGGGCTTGGGACTTGAACATAACTTTTTTGGGAGACACAGTTGAACCCATAAGGCAAGCCAAAGGAAAGACAGCTGCTTTGGGGTCAGCCTGCCCTCCCAAATGTGTTGGCCTAGGAGTCAGAGAAGCTGAAGGGGCAGGAAGAGCTTCTGCCCAGCTGCTGCCTCACACCCACAGGTGAGCCAAGATGTCAGCGACAACGTCCATCTGTGAGGTGCAACACTGCCTGGTGCCCTGCACCCCTTCTGAGTGTAAAAGGAGTATCGCTGCCTTGCGAATTTCACACAAGATCATGTAGCCGGAGTTAAACCAGACTATGCAGGAAAGGGAATTCAGGCAAACATAGTTCCAACTTAGCTAAGCTGACACAGAACAAATCCATCACAGCTCCTAAAGCAGTTAACAAAAGTCAACCAACCTTGCAATCCTTATCACTGCCATTGTCCCCATACCGTTCAAGCCTCATAGCTACAGCAGAAACCATTGTTTATTCTCCACCTGTCCCTCTTTCCACTGCCTCCTGCTGAGAGCTGGTAACTGGTGCTACTGCAGGCCAGGGGTTACCACCCACTTCTGCTCAAAAGTGATCCCAGTTCCAGAATTCATCCTAAACAATTGCTTTCCAGACCATTGTTGTTGTTAGGTGCCATCAAGTCATATTTGACTCATAGTGACCCCATGTTAGGGCCTGGATTTCTCCCTAGACAGCAGAACCTCAGGCAATGGCTTGTGTGTAGGCAGTTAATTTGGGAGGCGATCCCAGGGGATGTGAGGCTGAATCCTTGAGTTCCTCACCACCGTGGAAAAGTGAGGCTTGACCCCGCAGGATCTCTGAGAAGCCATGTAAAACGCACCTTAGAATCATCCACAGAAGAGATGGAAAAGGGGAATACGTATGCACCTTCTCTCATTCCAAGGTATAAACAGTTTATACCAAAAAACAAACAAACAAACAAACCCTTTGCCATCGAGTCGATTCCACTCACAGCGACCCTATAGGACAGAGTAGAATTGCCTCCTAGAGTTTCCAAGGAGTGGCTGGTGGGTTCGAACTGCTGACCTTTTGGTTAGCAGCTGAGATCTTAACCACTTCACCACGAGAGCTCCAAATGGTTTATACTTGACTATTAACCTAGGTGACACAGTGGTTAAGAGGTACAGCTGCTGACAAAAAGGTCAGCAGTTCAAAGATAGTAGAGTAGTCAGACGCTTCTGGTGGACCCTCTTACAACAAAGACCCAAAAAAACAAGTGAATTGATTATATATGACAATCTAGGAGCCTGAATATCGAAGGCAAGGTTGAGGAACTGGACAGAGTGGCAGGGAGAGGGAGAGACGATTCGTAAGTTGCCAGAACTGACACGGGGAGACCCTGAGCCCTTCAGGCCTGATCAGCTCAAGGGTGAGGGGTGAGGCAGGCAAGCAGCGGTGCTCGGGAGCCATATTCTGCACCGGGAGAGACCCAGCGGCAGAGTCTCCTCCACCACCCAGAACAAGTAAGAAGCAGCCCTCGATCAACGAAAGCGTGGATAAAAACACCCCCCTTAGGGAAAAACCTCTCTCCCATTTACCTCCCTGCTCCCTGCTCTGCACTGGGTCGCAGACCAGCTTCAGCAATTGCTGAGTCCCCTGGGCCGGAGGTAGGATCTGTCACACACCCTAAGCCATTCTCCCTGCCTTGGAGCATGAACAAATTAACAAACAGGGGAAAAAATAAAATGCCAGCTCCTCTAAGCCAGGAACCCATGCTAGGCACAGCTCCTTTGCCTAGGCTCAGGCATAAGGGATCCACAGACTTTGAGTGCCTTTCCCCCTACATAGACTTGTGTGGGCCCATCTCAACAGCGTAGGCCCTCATTACCGCAGTACAACAGGGTATATACCTGAAGTCTAATGTCAACTGTTTCAGCTCTAAAGTGGCAGGTTCGTGACATGTGACACTACTATGCCCATTAAGCAAGATCTTCACTTACCCACATCAGGGGCCTGAGGACTGGTGGCTCCACCCAAACCACCTAGCCACCTGCGATAGGTACCCAAGAAAAAGAGGTGCCCCCTGTCCTTACAGCCAACAGCACTGGGTGCTCATAATCCAGAAGCAAAACCCACCCACTGACACACTCTAGGGAACAGGGACATGCCTTCCTCCTGGACACTCAGGGGTGGCTGTCAGCCCCCTGCCTTGCTCAGAGTGTGTCCCCCTGCTGCAGCCAGTTGCCTGTGCCTACATCAATCATCCATGCCTGTCTAGAACTGTAGCTGAGAGCCTGCACCACACACATGGTGGCTATCTACCTGAGGACCTGAGCTGAATCCATACAGGAGGAGTGGGCGGACTCCTGAGTTCACATACCTAGTAACAGATCTAACCACCTGGTGACAGGACATTAGAGCTTCAAAGGTGAAAATAATCAAACTAGCTCATATGAGTAGCCTATTTGGGCATATCAAAACAAAATAAGAAGTTAGAACACAGTAAGCAAACATAAAATAAATAAATATAATAACTTATTGATGGCTCAGAGACAACAGTCAGTATCAAATCACATAAAGAGACAATCCATGATAGCTTCAGCAAGCTCCCAAAATGAAGAATCTAGAAATTTTCCAGGGGAGGAAAATTTCTTGGAATTACTGGAGGCAGAATACAAAAGATTAATATACAGAACTCTTCAAGAGATTAGGAAGGAAATTAAGCAAAACGCAGAACATGAAATAGAGGAAATTAAAAAGATTAGAAGAGAACACATTGACAAATTTAACAGGCTGCAAGAATCCATAGGAGACAGCAATCAGAAATCCGGAAGATTAACAATAAAATTTCAGAATTAGACAGCTCAACAGAAAGTCATAGGAGCAGAATTGAGGTGATTGAAGTTAGAATTAGTGAAACTGAAGACAAAGCACTTGACATCAACTGACTGGAGGAAAAATCAGATAAAAGGAAATAAAAAAATGAAGAAACTCTAAGAATTACATGGGATTCTATCAAGAGGAATAATCTGTGAGTGATTGGAGTACCAGAACGGGGCAGGGGGATAACAGAAAATACAGAGAGAATTGTTGAAGATTTGTTGGCAGAAAACTTCCTTGTTATCGTGAAAGATGAGAAGACATCAATCCAAGATGCTTATCCAACCCTACACAAGGTAGATCCCAAAAGAAGGTCACCGAGACATATTATAATCAAACTTGCCAAAACCAAAGATACAGAGATAATTTTAAGAGCGGCTAGGGATAAACAAAAAGTCATTTACAAAGGAGAGTCAATAAGAATAAGCTCAGACTACTCAGCAGAAACCATGCAGGCAAGAAGGCAATGGGATGACATATATAAAGCCTTGAAAGAAAAAAATTGCCAGCAAAGAATTATATATCCAGCAAAACTGCCTCTCAAATATGATGGTGAAATTAGGGCATTCCAGAAAAACAGAACTTCAGGGAATTTGCAAAAACCAAGCCAAAATTACGAGAAATACTAAAGGGACTCCTCCAGTTAGAAAATCAAGAACATCAGATAACAACCCAAGACTAGAACACAGGACAGAGCAACCAGATGTCAACACAGATAGGGAAGTCACAAAAATAAACCAAAGCTAAAACACTGAAAAAAGATAAACAGATGTCAATCTGTAAAAGATGACAACATAAAAACAAAAAACAGGGACTTGAAAAATGTAGACACAGATTTTTCATATGGAGAGGAAGTCAAGGTGATATAAAGAAATAAAACACTGGTATAAACTTAGAAAAATAGGGGTAAATATTAAGGTAACCACAAAGGAAACTAACAAACCTACAAGTGAAAATAAAAAACTAGAAAAATATAAAGACTCAGCAAACACAAAAGCAACAACAATGAAAAAGGTGAAAAGAAAATACATAAAGAAAAACAACTCAGCACAGAAAATTAAGTGGAACAAAGAAACTGTCAACAATCTACAAAAAAATATATCAAAATGACAACACTAAAGTCACACCTATCAATAATTACTCTGAATGTAAATGGACTAAAAGCACCAATAAAGAGACAGAGAGTGGCAGATTGGATTAAAAAAAATGATCCATCTATACGCTTCCTACAAGAGACACACCATACACTTAAAGACACAAACTAAAACTCAAAGGATGGAAAAAAATATATCAAGAAAACAACACTCAAAAAAGAGCCAGAGTGGCAATATTAATCTCTGACAAAATAGACTTTAAAGTAATATCCACCACAAAGGATAAGGAAGGACACTATATAACGATTACAGTCAATACACCAGGAGGACATAACTACAATAAATATTTACACACAAAACAACAGGGCTCCAAAATACATAAAACAAACTCTAACGGCACTGAAAAGAGAGATAGACAGCTCCACAATTGTAGTAGGAGACTTCAACACACCACTTTCAGTGAAAGACAGAACATCCACAAAGAAGCTCAACAAAGACACGGAAGAGCTAAATGCTACAATCAAACAACCTGATCTC
>NW_004444013.1:5346656-5348890 GCF_000243295.1 Trichechus manatus latirostris
GAATCAGGAGTGGAAAGGAGGAGTGTGCTGTCACAGTATGGGGAGAGCAATCAGGGTCACATAACAATGTATGTATAAATTTTTGTATGGGAAACTAACTTGAAATGTAAACTTCATTTAAACTACAATAATATACAAACAAACAAAAAAAAAAAAGTGAGGAAAAAAAAAGTTTGGCAGTTCATATCCACCAGCCACTCCTTGGAAACCCTATGGGGCTGTTCTACTTTGCCTTATAGGGTAGCCATGAGTTGGAATGGACTTGACAGCAATGGATTTTTTTTTTTTTTTTTATTAACCTGGAGGATGGCAGTTCAAGCCTACCCAGCAGCACTTTGGGAGAAAGGCCTGGTCTACTGCTTTCACAAAGCTTACAGCCAAGAAAACCCTACGGAGCGGTTCCATTTGGTTGCCCTGAGTCAGAATTGACATAACAGCAACGGGTTTGGTTTTGGTTTTCTCCCCTTCCACACTGGACAAAGTGTGCACTCCAAGGTGCTAACTCCCTCTCACTTTCTGGAAGTACATGATGGATGCCAGGTGGTTTCTGTAGCAATCTCAATGCTGTGGCTGCAGAGAAGGTGGGGCAGAAAGTAAAAGCAGGCAGGACAGCTGAGCCAGGGGCTCTCAGGTTTCACCTACATGGAGCTGTTGCTGCGGCCATAGCCAAAATGAAAGGGGAGAAGAGAGGATGTGAAATGGGGCCAAAGTGTTGCCCAACACTAGGGAGAAGAGGAGCAGGAAAAGGAAGAAGATAACGAGAAGGACACAGAAATATTGAAAGTTCTGGTCCCTTGGCTAATGTCCAATCAGTTGGAAACCTGAGATGCAGCCAGCAGAGGGTCAGTTGGGCAAGCAGTTACCATGGAGCCTCAGGCCATCCGAGCTGATGGCTAAGGACACCTGGGTGGCAGGAGACCAGCAATGGACTGCACATACCCCTCCCAAGGCTCTCCCCATTATACATTATACCAGTGTGTCTGGAGCACAACTGAAAACGACCTAAGTAAATAAAGGATCATGATGGTAAGGGCAAACACCAGATGTCTAAGTGACCCAGTTATATCCATGTTATTACCTCAGGAATAGGAGAGAGAAACAGAAAGAGACAGAGACTTCTCCTGCTATGAAGCAAGGTTCCATAAAGCGGCTCAGTAGAATGAAGACCTTCAATCCTTTCGTCTGTGAATCACCCCTAGAGCACTTCACCACAGCTTCAACTCCTCCTGACATGTCCCATTTTCTATTTTGTCCTTAAAGAACAGCTGGGATGAAAAGGAGGGAGGCTGAGAATGGGTTTATTGGAGAAGCTGGGCCCATCACAGCCCACCAGTGGAGCGTCCCTTTTCTCCTGCATCCACCTTAGAAATGTTTCTAGAGAGGGCAACAGCCCTATAAGAGGTGTTATAATCCTTATCGATGTAGCAAAGGGGCTATCAAAGCCAGAACGATCACATGGCTGTTGAGATAAAGGTTTGGCTGTTCCAGGGATGGGCTTATCAAGGTTTAGCAGTAAGTGAGTTTTGTTGCTTCCACTGCATTTAAAAAGTTCATTGATTTGCAGCTAATACCAAGTTGCAGAATCAAAGCCTTTTCCTGAATCAATAATAGCAGATTCACCGAGGTGGCCTGAGCATTTGCAGAGAGGGGAGAAACTGAGAAAGACACCTGGGTAGAGAGAAGGAGTGACTTTTGTCAGACCATAAGTGGTCTATAAAACAGGAAAAACAGCACTCTCCTTGCCAAAGCCCTCAAAAACAGCAGAAATTGAGCCCGTTAAAAATCCAAACTGACTTTTAAGGAGGCCATTGTTTTGAAAGATAGATAGACAGACAGACAGACAGATAACTAGATAGTTTAAATATGTGCATGTTGTTGCTGTTGTTAGATGCTGTGGAGTCGATTTGGACTCATAGCGACCACATGTGACAGTAGAACTGCCTCAGAGGGTTTCCTGGGCTATCATCTTCATGGGAGCAGATTGTCAGGTCTTTTCTCCTACAAAGCTGCTGGGTGGGTTCGAACCTCTAACCTTTCGATTAGCAGCTGAGCGCTTAACCACATCACCAGGACTCTTAATGTGTGCATACGCATATGTAATAATAAATTGACTCTTTTATATGAAAAAAAGTCAAATGAAACTATGGTACATACACACAATGGAGTACTATGCAACGAGAAAGAACAATAATGAATCAGTGAACCATCGCATAACATGGATGAAACTGGAGGAC
>NW_004444013.1:5350085-5364215 GCF_000243295.1 Trichechus manatus latirostris
TGTCATAAAACAGCATGTGTGTTACTGTTACATGAGAAACTATCTGTTCTGTAAGCCTTCCCTTGAAGTACAATAAAATATTAAAAAAAAAAAAAAAAAAAAAGTCAAATGAAAGATTTTTTTTAAAAACTCATCAACTGGTTGAATCTTCATCTTTAATTTTCCAAATCCCTAACTTGGAACCAGTGAGTATTTTCCTAGATGTAGCTTCTTGGATGACATTGACTCGTTCTTCTCTTTGTCCCCTAGGGGAAAATATACATACATACACGTACACAAGCAGACACACGTGCCACACATACCAACCCATCATATTGGCCCTGACCCCACTAAGAAGATATTCCTCTAATAATGTTATATCAGCCCTGATTCCATTTGAGCCTCATAGTATCCACGATGAGCTGACAGAGCTAGTATTTTTATCCTCTTGACTAAGGAGACAATTGAGTCTTAGGGAGAATCAGAACATTCAACCCAATTCTCCTAGTGTGCCCAGGGCAGACATCACTAATTTACCAAGGCACTCATTTCCAAGTTGCTCAGACTAAGACTCAGAATCCTTCCCTTAGCCGACCTCCAGGCAGTCACTACCACTTGATAGAAGATGACATGAAAGATAAAACCTATTTGCCGTCCTGGACCCAAGGTCATACAACTAGTTGATGGACTATATTTCTTTGTAAAGAAGAAAGCTCTTATTCCGTGAGGTGAGCTTATCACCACTGCCACAACCAAAAGTTACTGCCACTTGGGATTATCGTCTCTCTGGCTGCACACACGTGCCAAACCCCGTGCTTAAGACATGATAGAAAGCTTCTAGAAAATGTTAAACTACATATGTGGCTCACATTATACTTCCATCAGACAGCGCTGCTCTAGGTGATAGGTAGCTGTTGGGAATCTTTAAGTTAAAGAATGCAATTCTCTAATTTAAATATTTATTAAGCCCAAATAAGTAAACAAATGTGTAATATAATTTCAGATAGTGATAAATGCCAAGAAAAGGTTGAAGTAGGGTAAAGGGATAGAGAATGACAGTGGGTGGGATTGGGGTGAGCAGTTTTAATTTTTGATAAGGTGATTACGGAAGGCTTCTCGGAGGAGGTGACATTGGAGCAGGAACTTGAATGACCTGAGGGGTATGTCGTGAGATGAACTGGAGGATGAGCATTCCAGGGAACAGCAGGGAAAGGCCTTGAAGAAGGGAAAAGGTGTGCATGATTGAGAAATAACATGGGGATATGGTAGGAGATGTAAGAGAGGCAGGTAGAAGTCAGACCACGTAGGGTCACATAGACCATGGTGAGGAGTTTTGTTTCATCCTAGGCATGGTGGGAAGCCAATGTAGAATTGAAAGCAAGTAAGTAATGAACCTGGTTTAGGTTTAAAAGATTGTTGGTGTTTTGTTATCTGCCATCAGGTTGGCCCCTGACTCATGGTGACGCCGGACTGCTGTGATCCATACCGTTTTCATGGTCTGATTTTTGGAAGTAGATCACCAGGCCTTTCTTCCTAGTCCATCTTAGTTGGGAAGCTCTGCTAAAACCTGTTCAGCATCATAACAACACACAAGCCTCCACATGTGATTGGTGGCTGTGCATGGGTGCGTTGGCTGGGAATCGAACCCGGGTCTCCCACATGGATGGCAAGAATTCTACCACTGAATCACCAATGCCCCCTTTAAAAGATTACATGACCAAATGTGTATTTTTAAAGATCACTCTGGTAATAGTGAACAATACATTCAGTGGAAAAGGGAGAGAATGATGGTGAGGAAACAAGCTGGGGTCACTGCAATATTCCAGTTGAAGTTGTCCACTAGGAACTTAGAAACGCAAGTCTGATGCTCAGAAGACAGAAGTGACTTGTTCAGTAGCTGTGTCAGTTTGGGTCCTCCTAGAAACGGACATGAAGACAGGATTGGGGAAATGCCTGAGAAGGAGAAAGGGAGTGAGGCCAGAGAAGGCAGAGAGAGCCTTCAGACATTAAGGCAGGTCTAGCACCTTTGAAGGAAAGGAGGAAGGAAGAGCCTCAGACTGCAGTATATTTCCAAGCAAGTTTTGGCCAGGGCTATGAAGAGTCCTCCTGCCAAAATCACCACAGGAATGGCCCTGCCATGTTCAGTCATTGGCTCGGAACAGCCTATGGGAATCCTGCCCTTAGCATGAATGCAGGGCTGGTTCCAGAAGGGCAGCAGCTGGGGCCATCAGTCAGTGATGCTCTTCTCAGCAGGAGGTCTAAGCAGCTCATTTTCTTGACTACTGACGCAGCCAAGAGGATGGGACCTGTCTCTTCCTGCCTTCTTATGGACTTTGCTCCTCACCTTCAACCTATCCATCAGTACTCAAACATGCTTTAGGAAGTCGCATCTTTAGAAAACTATCTCTTGATCTCAAATCCCCCTCCAAATAATGCTCTCTCTTCTCCTCATGAGAGTCCTGGTGAAGAGTTCAGGCTGCTAACCAAAAGGTCAGCAGTTCAAATCCACCAGCTGTTCCTTGGAATGGGGCAGTTCTACTCTGTCCTATAGGGTCATTATGAGTCAGTATCGACTCGATGGCAACGAGTTTGGTTTTTGTTTTTTGTTTTTTTTCTCCCCATACCCATTCATGTTTCTGCAAAGAGCTGTCCATCAAAGGTGTCTGTCTTAGTTTGTTAGTGCTGCTGTAACAAAAATACCATAAGTGGGTGGTTTTAAAGAACAGGAATTTATTTTCTGGTCAGGAAGCTAGAAGTCTGAATTCGGGGCACGGGCTCTAGAGGAAGTCTCTGTGTCTGGCAGCTCTGGGGGAAAATCCTTGTCTGAGCTTCTCTAGTCCCGGGGTTCCTCGGTTCTTTGGCGATGTCCACATGGCATCTATCATTCCCCCACTTGTACTTGCTTCTCTCTGTGTCTAATTTGCTCTTTTTATATCTCAAAAACAGTTAGGTTTAAGACATATCCTACATGATATGGCCTCATTAACATAACAAATAAAACCCTATTCCCAAATGGGATTATATCCACAAGTATAGGGATTAGGATTCCAACACATTTTGGAGAGACACAGTTCAGTCCATAACATGCCCCTACATTTTCATCTCCATTTACTCTTCTATCCATTCCCTCCTCTCTTCTGCTCCTACCACAGCACTGAGTTGCTCCTGCTAATGCCTCCTGTGGCCTCCATCTTGCTAAATCCAATGGAGACTTTCCAGTTCTATTCTTACCTGATCTCTTGGCAGCATTTGATGAGGTAGATTATTCATTCTTTCTTAAAATATTTTCTCTTTCACTGGCATCTGTAGTGTCACATTCACAGCATTTTCTTTCTACCTCTCTTATTATTCCCTGCTGGCTCTGTACCCATTTTTAAATCTTCCCACTCTCTTTTCCCCTCACTCTAGGCTCTTGCCCTCAGCCTGGAAGAAAAGAGCCTGTAGCCGTCCTGAATGGTAAGAAATTTCCTTTACATCATATCCTTCATCCTCTCTCCTCTGGCGCTTATGTTAAAAATTCTGTGCTCGTTGCAGCCAAGTCGATTCTGACTCACAGCGACCCTATAGGACAGAGTAAATCTGCCCCATAGGGTTTCCCAGGAGCAGGTGGTGGATTTGAACTGCTGATCTTTTGGTTAGTAGCCAAGCTCTTAACCACTATGCCACCAGGGCTTCATTATACCTTCTTGGAAATCACAAATCCTTTTTTCTCTCCACAAAATCTACCCCTTGCAAACGAAAAGCTTTATTTTCCAGAGTTTCTTTTTTATGCCCTTAAAAAAAAAAAGTAGTCTACTTTAAAACCAGCGCCAATCCCTACACCTTGTTCTCAGCTATGTCTGTCCTCCCTTGAATCAATGGGATGCTTCACCTTCAGTGAGTGGAGAGTCCCAGGGTAAAATAAACTGCTGACGATGAAACTATTTGGGATAATATTGTTCATCCAACATGTCTACCTGTATGTCTCAGAGGCATGACAAAACTTGACATGCTCAAAATTCTTGATTCTCCTACACCCAAATCTTCACCATCTCCAAACTCCCCCAACCAGGAAAATGGCTCCGCTATCCACTCAACTGCTCAAGTCATGAATCTGGGAAGCAGCTGTACCAATTTCTTCTCTCTCACTGCCTCACCCACCACCTCCAATGAGGTACCAGATCTTGCTCATTCTGCCCCCTTAATTTTCTCTCACCTATGTCTACTCCTCTCTGTCTCCACTCCACTGCTCAGCTCCTAGCCATCATCTCTTTTCTGGATTACTGTAACAGCCTTTTAACTGGTCTTCCTGCTTCTGCTCTTGTTTCTTCCCAATCCCTTCCCCACACAGTAGTCAGCATGATTTGGCAAAGCCCATCAGGTCATGTGAACACCTTAATCTGTATCTTTACAATGACTTCCCATTGCACTTGCAATAAAATACAAAATCCTTCACGTGCCTATGAGGCCCCTCCCTCTCCAGACTCACATGAAACTGCTTTGCTCCCCAGGCTCCAACATTGGCCTTGCCATGGTCTCTGAAGGTTCCAAGCACTTTCCTCCCTTTGAGCCTTCACATATGCTCATCCTTTATCTCCCCAACACCCACCTCTTTGCCTTCTACTCAACTTTCTGCCTCAGCTTCCTCAAAGGGGCAATCCAAATTAAGTCCCCACATTACTCTCATGGTACCCATTTCTTTTCCTTCATAGCAATTATCTCAATGTGTAATTACACAGTTCTTTATGGAATTTACCTGTTAATTTCTTGCATCTCCACTAGGCTATAAATGTCATAAGAGCAGGGACTATGTCTATTTTGCTAAATCACCTTGCACAATGCCTAACGCGTAGTCGGGACTCACTATTTGCTGACTGAATAAATGAATGAATTGTCTAGCATAGGTAGAATAAAGAAGAAGATGGAACCTTGGGAAAAAATAATATGTAAAGAATGGGCAAAAGAAGAGGAGTCAGCAAAAGAAATAAAGAAAGTCCAGAGAAGCAGAAGTAGAATCATAAGGGAAAAAAAATTGTGATTTTGAAGGAGCTGCAACTTGGAAGACTGAGCACAAAGTTTTTACTATATGCCCGAAGACAGTGCCAAGTGTTGGTGAGGCAATGGAGCAACTAGAACTTTCACACATTGATGATACAAGTGCAAAATGGTACAAATAGATTGGAATACTATTTGGCAATATCAACGATAGCTGAACATATACATACCCATTACCCCAGCAATTCCACTCCTAGGTTTATACCCAAAAGAAATGTGTGCATATGTGCACCAAAAAAATACATGTACAAGAATGTTTATTGAATGGGCAAAGGAAATGAACAGACACTTCATCAAAGAAGACATTCAAGCAGCCAACAGAAACATTGAGGAAATGCTCACGATCACTACCCGTTAGAGAAATGCAAATCAAAACCACAATGAAATACCATCTCACTCCGGCATTACTGGCACGAATCAAAACACAGAAAATAACAAATGTTGGAAAGGCTGCGGGGAGATCAGAACTCTTATGCACTGCTGGTGGGAATGCAAAATGGTACAACCATTTTGGAAAACGATATGGCACTTCCTTAGAAAGCTAGAAATAGAAACGCGATATGATCCAGCAATCCCACTCCTAGGAATATATCCTAGAAAAATAAGAGCTGTCAAATGAATAGACATATGCACACCCACGTTCACTGCAGCATTGTTCACAACAGCAGAAAGATGAAAACAACCTAGACGCCCATCAACAGATGAATGGATAAACAAACTATGGTACATACACACAAGGGAGTACTGCAATAAAGAACGATGAATCTGTGAAGCATCTCACAACATGGATGAATCTGGAAGGCATTATGCTGAGTGAAATAAGTCAATCACAAAAGGACAAATATTGTATGAGACCACTACTATAAAAGCTCATGAAAATGTTTACACACAAAAAGAAACAATCTTTGATGGTTACGAGGGAGGGGAGGGGTGGGGATGGAAAAACACTAAATAGAAAGAAAAATGAAAAAACTGTTTATTACAGCACTATTTATTATAGCTAAAAACTGGAAACAATCCAAGTGTCCATCAATAGTACAATGAACAAACTGTGATATACAGGCAGTCCCCGGGATACAAACCTCTGATGTGCTTACAACCTGTAGTTGCAAACTAATCCCCTTAAAGCCTATTATATTAAAAATTGAAGGTACATACAATGGTTTATAATAACAAATGGGCACTACTTTTTGATGTGCATCAAAACATTATTATTCTTACCGTATTCTTATGTAAAGATATTTTAGTGTATCTGGAAGTGTCTCTTCAATGTTTTTTATGCATAGAAAGGTACACTACATACTATATACTGAGAAAAACATTTGACTAACTGACGTTTGATATGAACCATACCTAACTGTTGCGACTTACGTCACAAATTTGACTTAAAGACAGACATAGGAATGGAACTCCTTTGTACTCTGAGGACTGCCCGTATTCATACAATGGAACACGGTTTAGGGATGAAAATGAATGGACTACGCTACACACAACTTGGATGCATCGCACAAACTTTTTTTTTTTTGTACTTTAGGTGAAAGTTTACAGAGCAAATTCGTTTTCCATTAGATAGTGTCTTAGTCATCTAGTACTGCTGTAACAGAAATACCACAAGTGGATGGCTTTAACAAAGAGACATTTATTTTCTCGCAGTGTAGTAGGCTAGAAGTTCCAGGGAAAGACTTTTTCTCTCTGTCGGCTCTGGAGGAAGGTCGTTCTCATCAATCTTCCCCTGGACTAGGCACTTCCCTGCTTAGGAACCCTGGGTTCAAAGGATGCGCTCTGCTCCCAGCACTGCTTTCTTCGTGGTATGAGGTCCCCAACTCTCTGCTTGTTTCCCTTTCCTTTCATCTCTTGTAAGATAAAAGGTGCTACAGGCCACACCCCAGGAAAACTCCTTCTACCTAGTATGAGTGATGTGACTTAATAAGGGTGTTACACTCCTACCCTAATCTTCTTTAACATAAAATTGCTATCGGAAAATGGAGGACAACCACACAATACTGGGAATCATGGACTAGCCAAGTTGATACACAAATTTTTGGGGGGACATAATTCAATCCATGACAGATAGTTTGTACATAAAGTGTTTCATGACCTTGGTTTTACTCCCCACAATATGTCAGCACTCTCCCCGTTTCCACCCTGGTTTCCCCCATTTCTTTTGTCCTGATTTTATACCACTTCCTGACTTCTCATCTTTGCTTTTGGGCAAATAATGCCCTTTTGATCTCGTATAATTGATTGTTCTAAGGAGTACATTCCTCTCGGGTGTTACTGTTTATCTTATGTGCTTGTCTATTGTTTGGCTGGAGGTGGTCTCCGGGAATGGCTTCCTTTCCACGTCAGAAGGATGTCTTAGGGTCATAGTCTCGGGGATTCTCCAGTCTCTATCAGACCAGCAAGCCTGGTCTTTTTGGTGAATTTAATTTTTTGTTCTACACTTTGTCCTCTGTCCAGGACCCTCTGTTGTGATCCCAGTCAGAGCAGTTGGTAGTGGTAGCTGGGCACCATCTATTTCTTCTGGTTCACAAACTTATTTTTGTGCAAAAGATGTCAGACACAAAAGAGGATGTATTTTATGATTCTATTTGCTTAAAGTTCAAAAGCAGGCAAAGCTTATTTATGGTGTTAGAACTCAGAATAGTGGTTACCTTTGAAGAGAGTATGTAGTGACCGGATGGGCACAAGTGGGGCTTTGAGGAGTTATATATTCTGTTTCTTGATCTGGGATGTAATATCTAGGTGGGTTCAGTTTGTGAAATTTCATTGAGCTGTACACTCATGATTGTGCACTCTATGTTTGTTATACTTCAATAAAAGCATACCTCAAAAAAAAAAAACTGTCGTCTTCTATTTAAACTGCTTAGCAGTGCCTAAAATAGATTATGACTGAATCTTTTCAAGAAATGGTAGTGTTGGTGTGCATGTCTCTGAATGTGTATGTACATGTAGGTGTTGAACAGTGAATATTCTTTAGGAAGGCAGTCAGGTGAAGGAAACATCAAATTTATTATGCTTTCTTAAATAACTTGGCCTATGTGCCACAGAGTTTCCATAAAAAAATTCTCTGTTCGATGACAGTCAATCTACTTGTACTGTTAGAAGGATCTTATGTAACCCCGACCCTATACCACATGTATCAAATTCCCTTTTTAGGCTCTCCTTTTATTCAGTAAATCATTCTCTTCACTGAGCATTTTCTCTGCACCAATCCCTGTGAGGGATGGTGGGGATTCAGAGAAAATTCTGTGTCTCCTCTTCTTATCTCTATTTTTAGGGCCTAAGGAATTCAGTGGGGATGTTTGCCAAGAGCACCTCAGCCACAGAAACAGGATCTGGGGCAAGACTGTGTGAGGTTTTCACCTAGAATAGCTGGATATTGCATAATCAAATGGGCAAGGGAAGCCAGAGTACAATGTGAGAGAGAATTGGAACAAGGAATCAAAGGTGAGCTGACCTCAGGAGACAGACAAGAGGAGACCAGGTATAGCTCAGGAAGTACGTGCAAAGATGGCCCAGTGAATAGTGGGTGGAAGTGGGCAAGGTCTACACCTGGCATGTAGATAACAGTGCATAGTCTGTAGAAATTCAAAAACATAAGAAACTGACTAAAAGTTTGTCTGCTTTTTATTGTTGCCACACACCTACCAGTTTCTGTCAAGTCAATTCCAACTCATGGAGATCCCATGTGTCACAGAGTAGAACTATCTTCCATGGGGCTTTCATGGCTGCGAACTTTTGGAAGCAGATCACCAGACCTTTCTTCCAAGGCACCTTTGGGTGGGTTCGAACTGTCAACCTTTAGGTTAGTAGTCAAGAGCTTAACCATTTGCACCACCCAGGGAACCTCACCACACACCAGCAATCCTAAAAAATGTTGGTAGTAAAATACTTCTCCTTGTCAGAAAGGACTACATCCAGCTGCCTCCCTCATATACCAAAAAATCCACTGTCATTGAGCTGATTCCAACTCATAGCAACCCCACAAGGTTTCCAAGGCTATAAATCTCTACAGAAGCAGACTGCCACATCTTTCTCCCTCGGAGCCGCTGGTAGCTTCGAACTGCCGATCTTTCAGTTAGCAGTTGATTGCTTTAACAACTGCACCACAGACAAATGATTCAGACAAAAGCTATAATTATGTTAAGGTGTCAATATCCCATTCCCATTGGTGGAATGAGATGGGCATGGGGCCAGATGAGAAAATCTGGCTTTCGGGAAAAGAGGCTCTTGCAGCATTTTATCTGAAGACAAGATGACCCATCCTTAATCCATGGCATAACTGGCCCTAAACCACTGTACCCAGACCTTGTTACGCAAAAGCAGAGATGACACAACTCTCCACAGCTCTAAAATCTGGGAAATAACATGCTCCTGATAACTAGGCGCTGTGACATTTTGGGATACGTGTTGGTAAGGTTCTCCATGTTAAGTAGCTTTACAAGTTGTTATTAGAATCACGTTAGCTCAGCACTACAGCAAGCGTCCCATGTCCACAGATGATTCTTTCCAAGAAACCTGTTGGTTTGCTTTTCTTCTGTTTTCCTTCTGAATAGCAACTGACAGACAAAGGAGAACTGGCCCAGGCCTTTGATGCCAATGCCAATTGAACAATAGCCCTGCTTGTGGCAATCGCCTGCTTTGTTCAGCCAGGAGAATGCTGGGGCTGTTGCTCATTGGATCCAGTGTATGTGGGTGGCCAGAGCAAGGTGCATTTGGCAGCCAGATGTAGATTCTGGGTGGTATGAGCTGACTGTCCACATAGCTAAGGCTTGGGACTTGGCTGGGGCTCCCTGGTCAGCGCAATCAGAGAGACCAGACGGACTCTGCTCCTTGTCCTTTGAAGATGATGTCCTTTATTTAGCTAAAGGGAAGAGGCAGCCAACCATCTGACCTGGGGAGCATTCTTGGGCAGCCCCGTTCTTTCTGTATTCATCTAAGAGAAAGGGAAAGTGCCCCGTTGAAAGGACATTTTAGAAGAGCCTTTGCAAGCCATGGAGGAAGTTGCAAAATCACAAATGGGCACCAGATATGAACTAGTAAGGGCACCAGATATGAACTAGTAAGGGCTTCAGATTCATTTTCCTGGAGCAGTTTCACTTAGAAGGCAGAGGACACTCGAGGGAATTTTTCACTGTTTTCAGGGGCTTCTGGGCTGTTGCTGCCACTGCTGCTCTGGCTACAACAGCCACCAGAGCCCTTTCTAGCCATCAGAGCTTCTCCCAACCACTGCTAGAGGCCTTCATTCTAGACCTCCCTGGGAGGGCCTCAGGCCATGGCTGTTGGGCTGAGGTTCAGGGGCTTTACTTGCCATGCTCCTATGAGGCTGCTCTCGGGTGGAAGTACCTAAGTTATTATCACAGTCACATAGGGATGCAGCTGTGGCCCAGGTAGGCCACAGCTTAGAGGGTTCCTTTTCTGCCCTCTATGTCACACTAGATCGCAGGATTTCTCTAAAATGCACCTAGGGCTGGGACCTCCCACGTAACGAATCCATCTAGAATCCACCAACCACCTGGTGCATTGAGCTCTATCCTTCCAGTTCAGTTTCCACACTGTACCTTCATACTTTCTGTGGCTAGCTAACTCCTTCAGAGAGTCTACCCACTTGGATGGTACTCCCAGTTTGGGTGAGGGTTTCATCCCTAAACACAAATTCTTTGCCCATAGAACCTGCTCTGGGATGCTGCTCATCTGATACTTGGGGTAGAGGTGGGAGTGCAGGGCCACCATGCACGGTTGTACAGGTTGTTCACTTCCCAGGTCTTCCAGCCAAGCTGGTGAATGGGAGCTGAAAAGCAGCTACCAGTTCCCATGGATTTACACTATCCATGTTTCACCAGCACCTAACAGGTCCAAGTGCCAGTGTTGGACATTTTTTATTTATTCTGCCTAGATCTGCACACCTCTTCTTTTGAAGAGCTGTTACTCTCTCAACTACAACCTCATAATTCTAGTGGAAGATGCAAATCTTAGTACCCTAGTACCCAAACACCTGGCCTCAGGGGTAGATGCACAAGCTGGGACAATTAGAACCCTTTCTTTTCAGCTCAGAGAAAAGAGTCTTGTTAGAGGAGGCCAAGTTGGAAGACTGAGAGACCAGAAGCACCAGTGCCTATGTGTCCCTACATGTGAAAGAAGCTGGATACAGTGAAGGACGATGAGGTCAGCATCTAAGGAGACAGAGGGACCAGAAATGGAGACAGTCCTGGTGGCCCTGGAGTCCTGACTTGGGGCATCCCTGAGGCCAGCTATACACCTCCCCATCCTACCCCACCCTCCATCCCCACACCATCCTTATCCCAGCTGATTCATGAGCCAACAAATCCCCTCTTGCCCTTGCCAACTTTGTTCTGACTTTCTATTACTTGCAACAAGGAGAGCTCTGGTAAACACAGTGCCCAATAAAGTTCTTCCCAAATACCAACCCCGACAAAGATTAGATCGGACTATGGGACATAAAAGAATACTTGTGAAGAGAGTTCTTCTTAGTTCAAGTAGATACATGAGACTAAACGGGCACCACCTGTCTGGGAGGCAGGATGAGAAGGCAGAAAGGGACAGGAGCTGGTTGAATGGACACGGGAAACCGGGGTGGAAAGGGGGAGTGTGCTGTCACATTATGGGACTGCAACTAGGGTCACATAACAATATGTGTATAAATTTTTGTATGAGAAATTAACTTGAGCTGTAAACTTTCACCTAAAGCACAATTTAAAAAACAAACAAACAAACAAACAAAACAACTCTGCTGGGAAAAGGAGCTAATACTCATTGAAAGCCTAACGTGTACCAGAAGCCCCTGGGTGGTGCAAATGGTTAAGACGCTTTGCTGCTAACCAAAAGTTTGAGTGCCTTGGAAGAAAGGTCTGGTGATCTACTTCCAAAAAGTCACCATTGAAAATCCTATGGAACACAGTTCTACTCTAACATACTCAAGGTTGCCATGAGTCGGAGTCAGCTCGACAAATGATGGTTAATGTATACAAACCAAAACCAAACCCGTTGCTGTCGAGTCAACTCTGACTCATAGCGACCTTATAGGGAATCGACTCACCTTACAGATGAGGAAACTGAGGCTAAAAAAGGTTGATGAACTTTCCAAAACTCACATAACCGGTGTCAGAAATCTTCTAGAAAATTAATTCTTTTTTACATAAAATAGGAAGCAAACATCTTTGGCGTATTCACTATCCTGTTATGGAAAGGTCTTCCCCATAGAGACAGGCTCAGGATCAGCCTTGTTAGAACTCCCCAAGTCAAGTTTCCTTTGCTTGCTACTTCAGGGCTCCTCAGTTCGTATATTTTCCTTCTAACAAAACCACTTTATTTATCTCATCTATAAAATACTTGTTTTTTAAATTCCAATTACAGAATGCATTATTTCTTTTAATTTGGAAAATATAAAAACAATAGGAAAAGGTAAAAACACACATTGTAAAAAACACACATAAGCACAAGCACTATTAATAGTTTGGTGCATTTCCTTGCAGTGTTTTCCAGTGAAATTTTCTTTTTTAAGCAGCATTATTGAGATACAATACACATACCATACCATACAACTAACCCATTTAAAGTATACAGTTCAAATGGTTTTTGTATACTCACAGAGCTGTGCAACTATCCCACAGTCAATTTTAGAACATTTTCATCACCTCACAAAGAAACCCTAAACTCATTAGCAGCCGCTCATTTTTCCCCAACCCCCACTCTCAGCCCTTGGCAACCACTAATCTACACTCTGTCTCTATAGACTTGCCTACTTGCACGTTTCATACAAATGAAATCATGTAATATGTGTCCTTTTGTGACTGACTTCTTTCACTTAGCATAGTGTTTTCAAAGTTCATCCATGGTGTAGCATGTGTTGTTGTTGTTAGCTGCTATCGAGTTGGTTCCGAATCGTAGCGACCCTATGTGCTACAGAACGAAGCACTGCCCAGTCCTGTACCATCCTCACAATCGTTACTATGCTTGAGCCCATTGTTGCATCCACTGTGTGAATCCATGTCATTGAGGGTCTTCTTCTTTTTCACTGATCCTGTACTTGACCAAGCATGATGTCCTTCTCCAGGGACTCAGTCAGTGTAGCGTGTATCAGTGTTTTATTCTTTTTTATGGCTAAATAATATTCCATTGTATGAATGTACCACATTTTCTCCATTCATCAGTTGATGGACTAGCTGGAGTGAGGGCAACCACCACCCCAGTATTTTCAGCCTGTCACACCTGGAGTAGAAGGTCTGCCCTCCACAAGGGTGAACAAAGAGAGCCTCAGACCTCTTAGTCATTCTTGCCTGTATTAGAGCTTCTGCAATAAGCTCTGAGGCGATGAGAGATGCTGGCAGCCTGCCCTCCGAAGAAGATACCATAGCAATTGACTAGATTTGAGGGAAAGAGAGCCCCGTGTTCTTGGCTGCACCCACCTAGAGCAAAGCTTCCATCACACTGAGCTAGGGTGGGATGGTGGGAGAGAGCAGGTTGTTGCTCAAATGCCACCGACTCTCACTGTTCTTATTGAGATCTAGTGGGTTTTCTTGAATACATGTTTCTTCATTTGCTGTATGCCCTTAGGACAATTTCCAGAGACTTTAAATGTTTGTCTTTAAATAATTTTTACCAGTTATGGTTGTTTCACTGGGAGAAGGTCTACAGAGCTCCTCATGCTGCCATTTTGGAAGTCATTTCCAGTACATTGTTCTATATAGTTGTATCATTTTCCCTCCCTTTATTTCAGGTAGGTTAAGAATTTTCTGTATTATTATAAACTCTTCATAGACGTCATTTCTAATTATTACACAACAGTCCTTCAAGTGGGATATCCAATACTTTTTTTAAATTTTTTTTTATTATACATTAGATGAAGGTTTACAGAACAAATAGTTTCTAATTAAACAGTCAGTACACATATTGTTTTATGACATAGGTTAACAACCCCACGACATGTCAACACTCTCCCTTCTCAACTTTGAGGACCTTTTTTTGGTGAAAATATACATAGCCAAAGTTACACCATTTTGAAAGTTTCTACATGTACAATTCAGTGACATTGATTACATTCTTCCAGTTGTGCTGCTATTCTCACTATCCTTTCCCAAATAATTCCATCACCAT
>NW_004444013.1:5365452-5418094 GCF_000243295.1 Trichechus manatus latirostris
GCCCTTCTATGACACTGTCCATTTCTGAAATCTTGTTGTTTATCTTTTGGATTTCTAATTGTTGTTTTTGTATAATTTCTAGTTGTGAGTTTATTTTGGCATTTTGCTCCTGCATTATTTTCCTGAATTGTTCCATTTTTTTAATCTGTATTTTCCATGAATTTGTCTCCCTTTTCCATGAATTTGTCTATTTTTTCCTCATTTTTGTCTACTTTTTGCTTCAACTCTTGGATAATTCTGAGTAGTAGACATTTGAATTTCCTATCAGGTAGTTCTACTGCCTTTTCTTCTACTGGAAAGTCATCTGGTGTTTTATTTTGGATGCCTACTAGAACCATCCTGTACTGTTTTTGTAAATGTTTTGATATTGTCTGCTGTCTTTGGGCATTCAGTAGTTACTTTTCTCATTTGTTGATTGTAGATTTGTTTGCTTTGTTCTTTTTTTTTTTAATTTGGCTATGTCTGAGCAGGTGGACTGTGTGTTCTTTGTTGTTTGCTTGTCTGTGGGCATGATATTTTTTGCCTCCTTCTCCAATTGGCAGGGTCAGTCGCTGAGATATGGTACAGCAAGGCAGGTCTAGCTGGAGAGGAATTGATGGGATGGGTTGTTTGTGGCACTAACTACAACCACCAGGGTGGGTCAGTAAGTGCAGGGCAGGTTCTGGTAGGCTGTGCCTGTGCTGCTTGGTGCTGTGATGTTAAGCACAAGGTGCAGGTAGGCAGCATGGAGGGAGAAGATTGTGATGTGTTGAGCTAAGATGGGTATGAGAGACAGGAGAGAGGAACAGGAGCAAAAAAACATACAAACAAATAAAAAGGAGTGCTAGGGGAGCTTGCCTTTAGAGTGGAGAGATGAGAGACTATGAAGTGGAGAAAAACAAAAAGGAGAAGAAGAAGAAAAAAAGAAAAGAATGAATAAATAAAAATTAGAAATAAAAAAGAACATCAAAGCTCCCAGGGATCCCACCGGTGTGGCTATGAGGTCTGGGGAAGTTGTTCCCAGAAGTACAACCTGGCTAGGAGGCGTAGAGGTATTCAGCACCAGGTATCCGGGGGATGGGAAGAGAAGGAAGGTATAGAGAGACGAGAAACTGAGTAATGAAGAAAGACAAAAAGGGAAAAAGAGGGAAAAGAAAAAAAAAACCAAATTAAAAAAAAAAAGAACAAGAACCCCAACCCCCGAAAAAACAGGAAAAAAAAAAAAAAAAAAAAAAGAAATGCCCTCAGGGATCCCTCTGCACGTCTGTGCAAACTGAGGGGGTAGGTCACAAGCTGCACAGCACCGCCCGGCCAGAACGGGCTCCAAAGTCGAGAAAAGAAAAAGAAAACAAACAAACAATTGAAAAGAAAAGAAACAAAAGCCCCAGGATCCCACCAGTGTGGCAGCACAGACCGGGAAGCAGTCCCATACTCGCACAGAGTTCCAAAGCCCCTAAGGAAGAAGCAAAGATGGCACATGGAGCCAGGTATTTGAGCAAAAGGAGGGGAAGGTGGTGAGAGGTAAGGAAGAAATCAAACGAAGTGGAAAAAAGCAACACTAGCAGCCAACAAATGGCACGCAGGGAGTTGGCCAGCGCGGGCGGGTGGAATCCAAGCAGCCGGTGCTTCCCAGCCAAGAGACTGTGGCAGCAGGAAGCAGAGGAGGTTGAGTGGGGGTGAAGAAGGGTGAGGGGCGGGAAAGCTTATATTGCTGTTTACGGGTTGTTCTGTCTCCTGCTGGAATCTTTGTAAAGCTGCTTTCTCATACCCTCTATTTGCTGGTCTCTGATTGGAGTCCAAGATGGCAGATCCATGCTGCATTAGCTGATAGGGGACGTCTCCATGTATGCATCCTTGCTCTCCGTTCTCTGTCAGTTTCTTATTCCATTTGGTGCTTGGCTGAGTTCTTTATCTCTTCATTTGATGTTTAGGATTTCAGGATTGCTGTTTTCTCTGTTTGGCTTAGTTTTTTGGATCTTTGCTGTGGAGGGACGGTGTGGTGCTTCTGCTTAGAGTGACATGTTGCTGGAAGTCCAATACTTTACTTTTTTAAAATAAACTTTTTATTTTTGAACAGGCTTAAATTTACAGAAAATTTGTCAAGATAGTACAGATTTCCCATGTACCCCACACCCAGTTTGTCCTATTATTAACATCTTACATCAGTCCATAATTTACTCTTTGTTTGCTTCTAATTGTTCACTATTTTAAGTAATGCTGTAATAAACATCTTTGTGGATAAATATTCTTCTGTATTTCTGGTTATTTGCTTGCAGTACATTTTTTTCAGAGACATAATTACTTGGTCGAAAGATTTTAGGGTATATTTGACTCTCTGAAATCAAAGCCCCTTGATTCAGTCCTATTATCAAAATTCTGCTTGGAAAGCATATTTATAATTTTTAACTGAACATAAGTACAGTTTTGACTAATAAATATAAATTTATTTACATGCAAAAAAATTCTGCTTGGAATCAGAGTAGTAATTAAGTTATGATTTCTAAGTTTGTTCAAGTTAAAGATTTGCTTCTTAAGCATGTTGTTGTTGTTATGTGCCATCAAGTCAATTCCAACTCATAGTGACCCTATAGAACAGAGTAGAACTGCCCTACAGGGTTTCCTAGGCTGTAATCTTTACAGGAGCAGATCACCAGTTCTTTTCTTCTGTGAAGTTGCTGAAGTCCTTGGTACAGGATGATCTTGACACTCCCAGGCAGAATTATTCAAGCCTAACCATGCAGTCACCCTTACTGATCAAGCTAAGCATGATGAAATATATTAAAGGGTAGTTAGCCATCCCAATTCCACCAGCAAGATACAGAATCAATTCAGTTCCATGTGGTGGAAGTTGGAGGACTGGCTCTCCAAGTGTGATCCCAAGATCCGCAGAATCACTGGTCTAGAGAGGTCAGGTATGAGGGCTAACACTAACATACAGGTGTAGGAGCCAAAAATCTCTATCTTAACATCTGACATATTTAGCCTCACATCCAGTCCCAAGGGCTTGTGTGTGTGTGCTGTAAACATTATACCTTTCCCCAGTTGATGAGACAAAGGATGAAGGAGGGATAGAAGAGTAACTTCATAATAACCATTCAGAAGTGATCTGATATAGGAAAAGGAGACAATAAATTACAGGTAGTCCCCGACTTAGAGTCCTTGTGGCTGAGTGATTAAGAGCTTGGCTGCTAATCAAAAGGTCGCCAGTTCAAACCCACCAGCCACTCCTTGGAAACCCTATGGAGCAGTTTTACTCTGTCCTATAAGGTCACTAAGAGTCAGAATCAACTCGACGGCAATGGGTTTTTTTCCCCAACTCACTACAGAGCTCTGTTCCATCGTAAGTCGGTTCTGATGTAAGTCGAATACCTCACTTTTTTTAGTTTTCATTTTTATTGCCTTTTATTATCAGTATCTTTATAAATCTGATCTTTATTTGTCTTTGGGGGCTGGAAACATTATGTGTAAACTTACAGGTATATTTTAAAACATACATAAAAAAATACACCAAAAAAAAAAAAAAAAAAGGACAATAGGTCGTAAGTGCAGTTCATCCTAACTCGAATACGTCACAAGTGGGGAATGTTCGTATTAAAGTAATAAAACTACCTTTTGATACTCAGGTCAGACTTCCTGCCAGGCTGGCTCTGGCTGGAGGGAGGTTTCTGAGGCTCAGAACACAGAGGGAGTCCCTGGGTAAGATTACCAGCCAAAAGGTTGGCGGTTCGAGCCACCTAGAGGCACCTTGGAAGAAAGTCCAGATGATCTGCTTCTGAAAGGTCACAGCCCTGAAAATCTTATGCAGCAGTTCTCCTCTGCACACATGGGGTCGCCATGAGTAGGAATTGACTTGACAGCAACTAACAACAACAGCGAGACCACAAAGCGTGCAAGCTCAATGTACTTTCTGAACTGGGCTTTGAGAGCAATGTATTGGTACCAACCAATCACCTTCTACCACAAATAACCTTCATGATATAGAAATGAGAAGGCTCCTGAAACTCATTTCTTGAACTGAAAGGCTGCAGAGGCTACCATAGCACCTGAGTAGCAATGGCCCACCATGACACTGTGGCAGCAAGGAACCATGGTCACACAGCCTAGGAGAATCATCCTCACAGAACGCATGCATGCTTTGAGGCTCTGCAGAAAAGCTGCACCATACCCCTTCTCCCACCCATCCCAGTGGTGATGGAGCGTGAGTGTGGTAGCATCAAAAAACAGGGCTTAGTGTGAATGACTTGTGATCATTAAAACCTCCTCTAAATGAGTAACCTTTTCCTTCAAGAACTTCAGAGTGTAAGGAACTGAGCCAAACCTCAGTGAGTTTAGAAGTTCCCCTAGAGTTCATGAGTTCTAAGTGAGGATTGATGGCTGGCTATGGAACAGACAGAATATAGATGAGGCTGAGGCCAAGCAGCCCACGGGATGGGTACCCAACTGCCATCGAGTCAATTCCAACTCATGGCAACCCCATGTGTTGCAGAGTAGAACAGCTCCATAGGGTTTTCTTGGCTGTAACCATTATAGAAGCAGATCGCCAGGCCCTTTTTCTGCAGTGCTGCTGGATGGGTTTAAACCACCAATGTTTTGATTAGTAGTCAAGCGAAAATGATTTGTACCACTCAGGGACCAGGGGATGGGTGGG
Source organism: Trichechus manatus latirostris (assembly GCF_000243295.1). Classification (NCBI taxonomy): domain Eukaryota; kingdom Metazoa; phylum Chordata; class Mammalia; order Sirenia; family Trichechidae; genus Trichechus; species Trichechus manatus. The sequence goes on from NW_004444013.1 coordinate 5,370,080, forward strand.
GACAAAATTAACCTTGCCCAGGTCTAAAGGGAGGACACTGAGAGTGAAAGCCAACCTTCAACAGCTCCTTGTCATCTGAAGGAAAGTGAGCCCAGCCAGGACTAGAGAGGGGTTTCAGTCCTTCTCTCTGAATTAGAGTTGAGTTTACTGTCTTACCTGTGGGTCTTTAGAAGAGCTCAAGTATGGGAACCTCACTCCTGGGCAGGCAAGGTAGATAAAGTAGGACTAGAAGATACAGCTCCCACTCCTGCCCTAGGACTAATAATTACTAGGAGTTGTCAAGGACTTCATTTTCCTTGGATCCACAGTCAATGCCCATGGAAGCAGCAATCAAAAAATCAAATGACATATTGCATTGGGTAAATCTGCTGCAAAAGACTTCTTTAAAGTGTTAAAAAAAACAAAGATGCCACCTTGAGGACTAAGGTGCACCTGACCCAAGCCATGGTATTTTCAATCACCTCATATGCATGTGAAAGCTGGACAATGAATAAGGAAGACCAAAGAAGAATTGATGCTTTTGAATTATTGTGTTGGTGAAGAATATTGAATATACCATGGGTTGCAAGAAGAACAAACAATCCTGTATTGGAAGAAGTACAGCCATAATGCTCCTTAGAAGCAAGGATGGCAAGACTTTGTCTCACATACTTTGGACATGTTATCAGGAGGGACCAGTCCCTGAAGAAGGACATCATGATTGGTAAAGTAGAGGGTCAGCGAAAAAGAGGAAGACCCTCAAGGAGATGGACTGACACAGTGGCTGTAACAACAGGCTCAAACATAGTAACAATTGTGAGGATAGCCCAGGACCGGGCAGTGTTCCATTCTGTTGTACACAGGGTCACTATGAGCCAGAACGGACTTGACACCTAACAACAACGACAACCAGAAAAGGAAGGAGAAAACCATCTATAGAGTCTCAGGGTGGCACATTTAGTGTGCTCGGCTGCTAACCAAAAGGTGAGCAGTTCAAGTTCACCCAGCAGTGCCTCAGAAGAAAGGCTTGGAGATCTCTTTTCAAAACACCAGCACTGAAAACCCTATGGAGTACAGTTCTCCTCTGACACACATGGGTTTGCCATGAGTTAGAATCAATTCAACGGCAACTAGTGTTTCGTTTCTTATTGTAATACCAAATGTTGCCCAGGTTTCACCATTTGGGGGTAAAAATTATGTCACATTAGCAAATAATCCCAAATATATTTAGAGCGAAGTCCCACCTGCATAATTGGTGGACTTCTGGCCCCATCTGCAGCCCACTCCCCATTGTGAGCCCTCTTGAGTGCTCAGAATCCCCTCCAGGTGCTCCCAGGGGAGCCTGGCCCACTGCCTGCGCCCTGCTCCAAACTGCGACCTCGGCCTTCCCCTCGGACCAACAGTGCCGGCAGCCAGCCAGCTTGGGCGGCTGCCCATAAGCAAGACTGATCTGGGACACCCTGTTACTCCACCAGAGAAGCAAATAGTTCTTTGTCACTTGTCTTGTTTGGTCTGGGAGCTGGGAGAAATTAAGATACCCAGGCAAAAGAGTAATCTAGAGTTCAGAGACCAGACAGGTCAGTATGTACTGAGTTTTTATTGACACAAACATGTACGACGCAAACTGGCATGTTTAATAATTGCCTTTGATAAATAGTGGTGCACTACAGTGCTGGGTGGTTTCATTGTGGCTTTAAACTTAAGACACATAATGTAACTTGCACATGCAATTTTTCAATTTTTTCCCTCAATGCTAATCTTCTCAGATTGTCAGAGATGATAATGATTATTGTTCACTTGGGTGGCTCTGACCTGGCAGAGGACTGCAGAAAGAAACTGCCTGGTGACATTAGCCCTTTACACCAGGGCTCGGTGCCCACAGCCCTGGTCAAGGTCAGCAGGAGATGGGATCATTAGGAAGGGGCTGTTTGTGGGAAATTTGTCCACATTCCTAAGAGGAAATCTCAACCAAATAGATAGATCTGGCTCCATGGTAAGGAGCCCTGACAGCACAATGGTGAAGGTCTCGAAAAGTCCAAACCCAGCAGGCACTCCAAGGGAGAAAGATGTGGCAGTCTGCTTCCATAATGATTACAGCCTTGGAAACCGTACGGGGCAGTTCGGCTCTGTCCTATCGGGTTGTTATGAGTGGGAATCAACATGACAGCACCCAGCAATATCCCCATGGCGGCACTGGTTAACCTTTTTGGTGTTGTTGGTTAGTATTTAATTTTTTTTTTAATGGTTGTGGTAACATGTAGACCTCAAATAAATAGACCGTGGCTATGCTATGGATGCCAAGGTTCACATGATAGCAAGTGGTCAAGGAGTATACAAACCCAGGTACACCTGACTCCAAGTCCCCTACCCTTAGCTACTACATTACGTTGACATTCTTGGGGTAGTGGCGTTGGTGGAAGGGTACAGAGCTTTGCACACTGGGGCCTCCCCTTAGCCCATAGGAGACACAACAAAGCTCCCCTTTGCACCTACCCAGACTGGGGGCTGGTGCCTACCAGGTGCAGCAAGTAGTACCCACATGCACAGTAGAGTTCCTACTTTGGGGTACTGCCTACATTTTTATTTCATCTAGTATCCCTCTGAAAATGACTCTTGGGGTGTTCAAAATGTCTATAAAGGAAGACAAGCAGCAGAGCTTTTTGGAAGCTGGTCAAGGGTCAGTGCTTCTGCCTTGAGATTGAGGGGGAAAATATGAAAAATAAATGAATGAATGACCATGTTCCAAACACCTATGTACCAGACACATTCACTAGCAGTATCTCAATTCCATCCCTGCGCAGCAGAAATGATTTTGCAGACGAAGACACTGAGGGTCAGAGAGGTGCAACAATCATCGACATGTCCACAGCTAAAAAAGAGCCCACATGGTCTGACTGCCAGTCCAGGGCTTCCTCTACAGTTAGCACACTGTAGAATGGCCTTCATGTCTTACTTGAAAGGGCAAGTCCACTCCCTGTGATCTCTCAGGGGTGTACTGGTTCCCTTTGCTCTCCTGTTAACTCCAGCCCCTGCCTCTTTTTATCTCAACACCTAGAAGCTAAGACAGCAAAAGAAAAAATTAAAGATGCAAACACGAGCTGTTTTTCCACTATGATACTGCCAAAAATGCCTCCAAGAACATGTTTGTTTGTATATATTTTTTTTTATAGCAGAAGCTTGGGAGAATATGATTGAAGTCAAACTGACCAACCGAACTCCAGGGAGAAGAGGCTGACTGAATAGAAGTGCAGGGAGGAGCCTGAATTCCTGGGCAAAGCAAGGTAGAGATGAGCCTTGTGACCCAGGCCAAGGAGAGGGGACTGAGTTCACCTCGTGGCTGGGCAGGTGCTGACGGCAGAGCCCCATGCTGCATGGGATGAGGGGCCCTCTGGAAGGTGGGATCATGGGCACAAGCCAGAGGAAGAGACAGAGACCAACCAGGGGCAGCATTGCATACAGGCAAGGCCAGCAGCCTGGGGTGGGAGAAGAAAGCTTTTCAGCAACACAGGTGGGCTCTCTGAGGATTGAGGCCGTGGGTGTGGGGCTGGGCAGGCGGCAGCCTGAGGAGTCTGTGCAGTGAGGTCGGTTAGGGGCTTCTGTGCGGGAAGCTATGGAGAAGGTGGCCTTTCCTGAGACATTCCAGACAACAGTTTGGCTATTACATCAGGTTACACCAGCTATAGTTGCAGGCTGAGAAGGCTAGGGAGTGGGGTCATGTCATGCTCATTTCTTCAACTCCATGCATTAACAAAAGACCAACATGTAAGAGCCGATTTGAATTGAGGGTCTATATTTGTTTCTGAAAGAGTAATGTGCTTAGCTGCTAACCAAAAGGTTGGAGGTGCCTCGGAAGAAAGACCTGATGACTTACTTCTGCAGAATAAGCCATTGAAAACTTCATGGAGCACAGTTCTACTCTGACACACTTGGGGTCACCATGAGTCGGAATCGACTCACCGGCAGCTGGTTACTGGTTATTTACATCTGAGGTGAGTAATTCTTTGAGACTTAATGTTACATTTTTGCAGCCAGCACGCTCTCGACCTTCTTTCCCACCTCTGCCCCTCCACAGCACACATATGCACACCCCCAAACATGACACTTCTACCTCTTGGTTTGCATTTTCTCATCTTCCCTCAATCGGTCTTATCCACATTAGCTAAAATCTGCTGCACATCCATTTGGTAGCTTGTTGATTCTGAAGAGGAGGATTGCATTTGAAAGCATGTATTGCTTTTATCCTATTGTGATGCTGTTCTCTGAGTTTCCTGCCACTGCTTTGAATAATGAGTATTTAAAAAAGAAGAAGAAAGAAACAGAGAGCAAGAAAGAAATGGTTAACCTCTCCACTGGCCTCCGGAGTGGTGGCTCCAATGAACTACCACAAATATCGTTCCATATCAAATGAGGTTATACGTCTCTTCATTATCTAACCTTTTCATCCACATATAGTGTAAGTACTGAGACCGTCTGGCATCACATAATCCAAATCCCAAATTACAGATGTCTAAATTCAAAAACCTATACTCAGTTGCACCTGTTCTATCCTGGCTACCATGGTGAATTTAGGGGTTGGCTATAAATCATTGAAAATGTATTTTAAAGTAAATGAAGGCTTGTTTTGAGATTGAAGAGTTATTTCAACATGCATCCTAGACAGCATGGCCGTAAATGGAGTATAAATGCAACAGTATCCCAACTTGAGATTTTCGTTTTAGCCCAGCGCATTCAAAGCCATGATCTACGTTGCGCCAAGAAGCCAAGTGGAGAGCGACTATGTGGCTAGGAGGATTAAAGGATTTTTTTTTTTTTAATCCACTGGAACTCAAGCCACGGCCCCTCTATCAGTAACATTAATAACTGTAATGGACTGAATTCACATACCTCTTTTCCTCAAGATTCTCAAAATGTTTTTGCCGAATGTAACTTCCCAAATAGCAGATTAATTTTTAGAGCTGGAAAGAGCCTTGAGATCAACCAGACAAACTCCTTATTTAAAGATGAGGAAATGGGAGGCCCAGGGAAGTTAAATGATTTGGCCTAGGTCTCAGAGTCCCTTACAGGCAAAGTAGAACCTTGAGCCCAGGCCCTTAGCCTGGTGTGCTTTCCCCAGCATCCTCACTACTCACAGTGTGGTCTGTGGACCTGCAGAGTCTCAGGCCCTACCCCAGACCTGCTGAGTCAGAATCTGCATTTTAACTAGAAGCCCTGCTTTATACCTCATTGCCACTGCTCCACAGCCCTGGGTGCTTTGCACTTGACATCAGAACCATTTTTTGGACATACACAAAAGAGTCCAATAAAATAAGCAAAATGATAGTGCGAAAACAACATTCTCTACTGAAAGAAAAATGTCACTGTGACAATAGAAGAAAAAGATCAGAAAAGGAGCCTATCCATCATCAGGTTTTTATACAGAACTTGATGGAAACCAGGACCCTTGCCCTGAACAAGCTTATAATCAGGTAGGAGTGAGAAATCTAGGGCTCAGGAAGCAAAGGGAACCACTAAATTCTAAGCTGAGATGGAAACAGTCTAGAGCAATAGTATAAACATGTAGAATCAGTGTGGCCTGGACTGTTTAGGAAAACTTCCAAAGGGACACCCTCTAATTCATCCTCCTCGTTTCCAGACAGAAATGTTTAAACCCCAATTTTGACCTACTCTAATCCTTCAGTGGCTCACCACTGCCTTCACAGTCAAGCCCAAACTGCCCTGAGCACCCTCTCTCCATCTCCCCTTCTCAGCGGCCTCAAGTCCCGGCAATGTCGAGCTGCTTGTGACTCCCTAGTTTGCCGTGACTTCCTTTGTCCCTGGGCCTTTGCAAGTGGCTTCTTCCATCTGGAATGGCTTCTCCCTTTCCCATCCTCTCGTCTAGCTAATCCTTGCTCATCCTTCGGTCTCTGAGTAGATACCACCTTCTCCAGGAAGCATCCTCTGATGCCTCTCCCAAACTTGGCTAGGTACCCCTCTGCACACCCATGATACCTGGTGTTTACTTCAATCATGACTGGCTGTTCTGACTCATCTGTGTCTCCCACTGGAGACAAGCTCCTTGAGGGCAGGGGCTGTGCCTTCTCTCTGAATGTCCGCAGCACACTGGGCCGGGCACATAGAATGCGCTCAATCGGTGCTCGCTTGTTGAAGGAAAGAGTGTGGTGTGGGTACATTGGTATGCAGTGGAGATGGCATTTGAGCTGGGCCCTGAGAGGTAGATGTTAATAGCTGTGGTGAGGAGGAAAGGTGTGAGTGTAGGCACGGGGGCAAAGATGGCGAGGAGTAGTGAGAACATGGGGAGAGTAGGGAGGTGAGAAGGACAGGGAGGCTTGATCTAAGTCAGGGATGAGAGAAGATGAGATCTGAAAGCCAAGGAAAGGAGACTGATTTTTTTTGTTGTTGCTGATGTTAATTCTTAAAATATTTTAATAAGATCAAACATGTTGTTGTTGGGTGCTGTTGAGTCAATTCTGACTCATAGCTGCACCATGTGACAGAGCAGAACTGCCCCGTAAGGTTTTCTAGGCTGTAATCTTTATGGAAGGAGAGCGCCAGGTCTTTCTCCCAGAGCCACTGGGTGGGTTCCAACTGCCAACCTTTAGGTTAGCAGCTGAGCGCTTAACCGTTGCACCACCAGGGCTTCTTGAAAATATGACATATTACAGTAAAGTGCATGTACCTTGAGAGCACGGCTTGATGAATTTTTATATGCATACGTACTGTGGAACCAGATACAAATACAAACCTAGATACAAAACATTTCCAGTACCCCAAAAAGAAGTTTGAATTCAATTGCAGTGACAGCTGGAAGTCATTTTTGGTTCCTAAGCAGGAGACTTTGGAGTTCCTGGGTAGTGCAGTTAACGCATTCAGCTGCTAACCAAAAGGTTGGAGGTTCAAGTCCACCCAGAGGCACCTCGAAAGAAAGGCTTGGTGATCTACATCCAAAAAATCAGCCATTGAAAACTCTATGGAGCACAGTTCTACTCTGACACACACGAGGTTGCCATGAGTCAGAGCTGACTTAACAACTGGTTAAGCAGGAGACTCACCCAGACAAAGTGGTATTTTAGGAAGATTAGCAAGGTAATTGCATAAAGGAGACAAAGATGAACCAGCAGTAGAATGATGGGGTCACGGAGGGAGAAAAAAGGGAAGGGACGTCATTTGAAATCTCTTGCTAAAATCAAAGGTAGCAGGGAAAGAAACTAAAAGGGCATTTTAAAAGAATGGGAAAAATATCAAGGGTGAACAACAGGGAAAATCAGACAAGACTCCAACATTGCCTGTCTAGGAGACTAAAGTGAGGAAGTGTTGATGACCAATGTTGGATATGGGGAAAACGGGTCAGTAGGCGTGGGAGTGATGCCTGTAGTTCAGGGCATGCTGGGTTTGAGGTGACGGCAGCATATTCAAGTGGATTTGACACGCCTGGAAGGCTACAGCCCCAGGTGGGTGAGGACAGGGCCGTAGATGTGATTGGGGTTAGAGAAGCAGACTGCAGGTAGAGAGGGGGGAAGAAAGCCGAGGGTGAATAATAACACAATCCAGTTCCAGTTGTCATTGAGTTGATTTCGATTCCTGGCATCCCCACGTGTGTCAGAGTAGAACTGTGCTCCATAGGGATTTTAATGGCTGATTTTTCAGAAGCAGATCACCAGGCCTTTCTTCTGAGGTGCTTCTGGGTGAACTTGGACCTCCAACCTTTCGGTTAGCAGCCGAGGGCGTTAACTGCACCATCCAAGGACTCCAAATTTGCCTAGTCCTATTATGTCTCATTATTTGAAGTTGCTTACGCTATGGTGCCGATGTTTTCAGAACATAACAAGCCTTTGCCATCAGGAAATTCCTCCTGATGCCTGGCCTTGAACCCCTGGTTGCATTTTAATCTTTTTAATGAAGACGCTGCCCTCCCTCTGTTCCGCTGCATGAGGAGTTTACATCAGCTGCCTGTCTGTTATTATCTCACATCCTTGAAGACAGTGTATTTATTAGCAGTTGTTCTGATTACTTAAAAATGTGAACTTTATACACGTTCCCTTTTCTTCTGGCCCTTGAGTCCAAGCTCCTCCACAGTCACTTTTTCCTGTCAGACGGCTCAGATTTCTTACATCTTCCAGAGCATGGAGCTCCCATAGGTCTTGGGGAAGGCAAACTGCATTTCCACGAATATGCTTCCATGGGTATTTTGCAGTTTCAGAGTTGTCCATGATCCTGAGGACTTATACTGAGGCAAATACAAGACACGGGCAGATGTAAAACTCTCAACCACCAGAATTTAGCCGAAAGGGTCTCTAGGACCTTCTCTCCAGTCTTGTCTCCTCTCCTTTTTGTGCTCCAGAGTCATCTCTTTCTGTTACTTTTTTTTCTTTTTTCTGATAATTGTGCATTTACAAAATAGCACGTCACGTGCACCCAGCAGATGTGAGAACTGTTTCATAATTAAAGAGCTTTCTATCCCCTAAAACCTGGCATATGTGGGTAAGATAGATACATGATTTGCTGAGTGCTTCATGGAACGTGTGGCTGACAGGCCAGAGCCCACTCAGGATCACCAGCGGAAACATGGCTCAGAGCATCCAACCACTGCCATTACCAAGTTACGCTATTTGTTTTTGACCGAAAAAAAATCCATTCCTCTTTGTGATGCAGCTGGAGTCTTTGGAAAGACAGAAAAGGGCCATTTGGGGAAAGCCAAATGCTAAATCTAGAAACATTCTGGAGTCCTGATTGTTGTTTTTTACCCCAAGTCATCTGAGAGACATTTCTTATTCTTTATCAGGTGTCTGGCCATGAACATCATAACCTAATCAATCACTGGGGCTATTTAAAGGTATGATGTACATGTCGCAAGTTAATAAAAATCATAATAACAATTACTATTAACAAGAATGAATTATACATGTATTGAGCTTTATGATTCACAAAATACTTTCATTTGTTTAATTTAATTTAGACTCTCCCAATGACCCTATGAGGTAGGCATGGTAGGTGTTAATATTCACATTTTATAGGTAGGAAACTGAGGCACTGAGAGGTGAAGCGAGTTTTGAAATAATACATAGTTGGAGGGATAGAGTCTTGTAGGCCATGTTTGCTTAGAGATTGGCAGGCAGCTGAGTATAATCTCAAGAATTATGGTTAATCTACAGATACAGTGTTTAAGTACTTAAACTATTGATACACTGTGAATATCTATATAGTCAAGTGAAATATCTCAAGGCCCAGCTATTGCCTATCTTGTAGATGAGATCAGCTAAGAGACACTCCATCACGTCTGCTACCTGAAGAGTCCAAGTTGACTCATTATCAATTTGAGACAAAAAGTTGTCTGACACGGTTCACCTTTGAGGCTAAAAGTCCTCAAACTTTCAGAACAAGATACCAGACCATTTTTGCCTCCTTTAGGTAATGGGAAGGATAAATGCTTTGAATATGTTCCTTCCATATGGGTGACCTATTTCCTTCATTAGTGTCAATAACTCACATTAACATTTGTATAACATCTTAGAGTTTGTCAAAGCATGTTCACTTACAATATTTGGTCTGTCATAGACCCTGTGAGACATGTTAGGTACTTAGTTGTTGCTGTTGGTGGTCGTCGAGTTGGCTCTGACTCATGGCAACTCCACATATGGCAGAACCAAATATTGCTCAGCCCTGTGTCATCTTCACAATCATCAGAATGCTTGAGTCCATTGTTGCAATCACTGCATTTTGAGTGCCTTCCAACCTAGAGGGCTTATTTTCCAGCACCGTATCAGACAATATTCTATTGTGATCCATAGGGTTTTCATTGGCTAATTTTCAGAAATAGATCATTAGGCCTTTCTTTCTAGTTTGTCTTAGTCTGGAAGCTCCGATGATACTTGCCCACTGTGGGCGACCCTGCTGGTATTTGAAATACTGGTGGCAGAGTTTCTATAATCACCGCAACACACAAGCTACCACACTATAACAAACTAACAGATGGGTGGTGGTTATCCACTGATTTAGAGACACGGAGGTCATTGGTGACCTTGAGAGTGGCAGGCAGAATCCAGATTGCAATGAGTTGAAGAGAAAGTGGGAGATGAAGATATGGAGACTGTGAAATAGACAGCAATTTCAGTGTTTGTTTCTGAATCACTCTTCAACTCTTTGGCGTGTAACCAAAGAACATAGCCTAAAAAATAGCAAACAAAACTAGTTTCTAGTTTGAATGAGAGAATATGCATGAAGCAAGGCAACCTTTGCTTTGCAGCCTATCTCACCTTTCTTTTCTGCCACTGTCTCCTTGGGCACTCTACCTGCTCCCCAGCTACCTACTCCAGCTGGACTTTCCTGGCTGACCTCATGTTCTCTGGCCCTTTGGCGCCCTGCCTCCATTGCCTAGTACCCCAAACTGCTTTTAGAGAGCTGTCATATTGGGAAAGGACATGGTAGACTAATTCTCACTAAGTTGAAAATGAATGATAGCTGTGTGTTCATCCCTCTGGCTAGGAGTCTGCTTTCTCACCAGGGATAGTTCCTTAACAAGTCTGAGGGATTGCGGAAAATGTTTCAGATGGGCAGGTGGGAAGTCAGGGACTATCATGAGGAGATAATATTGTGGAGTGAAAAGTCCTTTCACCTCTATGGGACCTCCATTTTTCTTCTGTCAAACAAACTCTGAGATTAGAGCATACCTCCAGGTCCTTCCAGCCCTGGCATTAAAGGTCTCTGTGGCAAACCCGAACTCAGGCGATGGCATGGTTCCTTGGGAAGGGGGAGAGGGCAGAGAAGGGATGCAGAAAGAGTGTATCAGGCACCCCACCTGCCTCTAGGAAGATGGCTTAAAGTTAGATTGAGCTACAGTAGAGTCAATTGAGGTGTGTAAATCAGATACCATTTAAATGCTCGGAGAAGCTGCTATTTAAAAAAAAGAACTCCTGAAGGCAATCTTCAGTAAAATGAGGAATCCCTTTGTAGAAGGCATAAATGCCCCTGGTTTTATCCTTTTTTTAATCACCTAAATGGTCGTCTATCAGGTTTCCATAAAGCACTAGGTACATTTGTGCCTAATAACAATGTGTAGTAAAGAAATGTTCGCGATACTCTGATAAAGATTAATTTTCAGCTTCCCCTTTCAATTCTGTCTTATACTACATTTGGCTTTTGCACTCCAGCTTCTGAAATCCTCCTTATGAAGTCTCTTCAGGCAGTAGACAGTGGAGAAGATATGCTGTTACCCAGAGTGTGCATCCAAAATAGCTCTTCTAATTAAGAGTCCCTGGGTGGTGCAAATGGTTTGCACTCATCTACCAACATAAAGGCGGGTGGTTCGAACCCACCCTGCAGCACCATGGAAGAAAGGCCTGGCAATGTGCTTCCGTAAAGATTACAGCCAAGAGAACCTCATGGAGCAGTTCTACTCTGTAACACATGGGTCACCATGGGTCAGCATCAACTTGATGGAAACAGGTTTGGGTTTTTCTGGAATTGAGAACCAGATTCTGGAAACGGAGGATAGATGTGTAACAAGTGGAGCAGCGTTGTATCTGAGCTCCAGTTTGGGGAGAGGTGTTCCTAAACCATGTGAGGCCTCAGTGTTTCTGGTCTTCTTGGCTTCTGCTCCTCAAGCTGGCTGGTACTCTGGCCTCCATTTACAGCCACTGCTTCTTTCTCTAAGTTCGGGAACACAAGCTGTCCAAGTTAATCCATTAGTTAGCCTTTTGAAGTTACACAAAACACATGGTGTTCCATGCTTCATTAGTGCGGATGAGGTGTTCCAATCTCGGTGTCCCCCGCCCGGAGCACACTGTGGTAGCTGTTCTCAAACAAATGCCTTCGTGCACTTCACCTTTGCTAACATACAGCCCCCATCCATGGCCTCCTTCCTCACTCAATGATCCTGGACAAAGCCTTCTGATCTCCTGCCAGCAGCCATTCTGGATTGATTAATACTTCCGGCTCACTCTGTGCCAGGCCAAACAGAGCTGGTCTTGCCTCTGCCAGCGTTCGCTGCCCTTGCAGAAGAGTGAGAGCTGTGCAGTTGGACAGATCTGTCAACTCAGGGCTGGCCCCAGAAACAAGATGATTAAGGAAGATAATGATGAACGAAGAGCCCACAGGTGAAAAATGACTTTTTGGGAATCCTTATTGATCTGCCAGCTGAGGTCTTTTTCATCTGGAACCTAAATTTGACTGGCAGCATAACCGGGCATCCCCTCCCACAGGGTTCAGAGGTCCAGATTCCCCAGTTAAAATGCAAACCATCCTGGGAGCCCTTACCAGTCCCATCTCGGTGCTCTGTTAACACTGTGCATGCAGTGTCACCTCAGGGTTCCTTGCCTTCGAGTGTATGGAGGAAAGAAGACTTGATGATCAAGGCTGGGCAAAGACCCACTCCTCCTGCTTCACATAGCCCAGGCCACAGATGGTGAACCCATGGCCCATGGGGAACAAAGCATCACCTCATCTTCCCATTCTCAGTGAAGGCCCTTGGATGCCCTCGTTAATGAGCTAGGACCCACTGAGAAGAATCATCAGAGGCCCAGCCACCCAATGAACAGCCAAATTACTCATATGCACCTTTGAAAAACCATACGCCGATTGATTCCTACCATGTGCCAAGTACTGTGCTAAGTACTAGGCTGTAAAGATGACCAAGGCACAGCCGTGCCACTGAGAAGGTCACAGTCTAGCAGGGAAGACAGGTACTCGCACAGCTAACGACAATGAAATTGCATGAGGGCTATACAAAGGAAGGAAATGAACTTAGACCTGCTACAAACCTACTATGATCCAGTGACTTTAATCTGTTTCTTCATTAATTCATTCAACAGACATTAATTAAATGGCTGCAGGAGTTGTACTAAGAATACCATGATGAACAGAAAAGAAGATCTTTGCCCTTGAATCACAAACTACAAGAGAAAGATAAATGGGTAAATAATACATGAAACAAAATGTTATAGTTGCTATTACAAAGTCTGTGCAGGCATAGAAGGTATTTAAATTTTTTTTAAAGCTTCTGAAAGTAAGTCTTGAGTTTTAATAATACCGTATGATTCCATTTGCAGGAAGTTCTAGAACAAGCAAAACTAAGCTAAAAAACCCAAACCAAGCCCATTGCTGTTGAGTTGATTCCAACACATAGTGACCCTATAGGACAGAGTAGAACTGCCCTATAGGGTTTCCAAGGAGCCGCTGGTGGATTTGAACTGCCGATCTTTTGGTTAGCAGCCACAGCTCTTAACCACTGCACCACCAGGGCTCTGAAACTAAGCTATTATGAAAAAAATCAGAACAGTGGTTGCCTTTCGGGGGTGGGGCAGGGAATGGCTAGAAAGAGACGTGAAGGAACTCCCTGCAGTGATGGTAATATTCTAGATCTCGATAGGGATTTGTTTCTTCAGGTATATGCATTTGTCAAAACTCGATAAATGGTAAACTTAAGATTTATGCATTTCATTATTTCTAAATTTTACCTTAAAAAACTATAAACAAATATTCAACTCCGGATAATGATATACATCACGAAGTATTTGAGGGGAGGCCTACCGATATCTGGAGTCTCTGAGTGGTGCAAATGTTAACGTGCCTGACTGCCGATGGAAAGGCTGATGTTCAAGTCCACCCAGAGGCACCTTGGAAGAAAGGCCCAGAGATCAACCTCTGAAAAACAAGCCCCTGACTACCCTGTGGAGCATAGTTCTGCTCTAACACACAAGGGGTTGCCGTGAGTCAGAATCAACTTAACAGCAACTGGTTATTGTTACAAGGTGTTATACATAACGCAACTGAAGACAGACAGGATGTTAGGCAAGATTCCCATCAAAATCTTCCAGAGATGACTCTCTTCAACCTTTCCTACTAATATCATTTATGTTGCTGTTCTGGGAGAAATAAAGATACAAACTGTCAGAAAGTAGGCTGCTGACTGATAGAGGATGAAGAAAGAATGCAAAAATACACCCAATCAGCTTTTCTTTAATCCTAAAAGAGGAGATACAGGGAAGGTCTGCGTTTCTGGGCTTTGGATTATGGTTCACGTGGTGTTTTTTTTGTAGATGAAAAGTGAATTTTCACTCTCAGGAAGCATGCAATGCCACCTAAAAGTCTCCCAGGAAAAGCTTATGAAGAGGATATTTTGGCATAACAGGAAAATAAGAAACAATTATATGCATACCTTGAGTTACAACCACCACTTGTCTGTCAGTTTATCGTACTGTGGTGGCTCGCATGTTGCTATGATGCTGGAAGCTATGCCACTGGTATTTCAGGTACAGCAGGGTCACCCATGGTAGATGGGTTTCAATGGAGCTTCCAGACTAAGAAAGACTAGGAAGAAAGGCCTGGTGATCCACTTTAGAAATTTAGCCAATGGAAACCTTATGGATCACAACAGATATTGTCTGACTCATCATCAGGAGGGATTAATCCCTAGAGAAGGACATCATGTTTGGTGAAGTAGAGGGCCAACAAGGGCAAGGGAAAACTTGGTGAGACGGATTGGCACAATAGTTGCAATGATGGACTTGAACATGCCAGCAATCATGAAGATGAGGCAGGACCCAGCAATGTTTCTTTCTGTTGTACATTAAGGTGCCATGAGTCAGAGTCGACTCGATGGCACCTATCTATCTATCTATCTATCTGAGTTACAAGGGAAAAAGTTACTTCATTCATTGACACACTTTGATTGCTGACCAAACACAGGCATTTCTTTAAGTGCCTACTCTGTGCCAGGTGCTTTCCTGGGAGGTAGCAGACAGATTCTCAGTCCTGGAGAAATTCAGTGTAGTTGAGGAGACATGACATGAACCTAAAACACAGCTAACAGTATGAGAGTGCGTATGCTACATGATAAATGGCAACTGTATGGGTCAATATTTATTACAAGGTTTCACGGAGAAATCTCTTGATGCTGTGAAAGGTATCCCCCTTCCTTAGGATTTCTTATTAGTGGGGGAGTACAGGGAAGACAGGAGCTTAATTGCTTAGAGTAATTTTGATGTTTGCACATAGATGTGTAATGATATTATTGATCCTGGATGCAAACTACAAGCAGAAGCCATTTATGAAAACTGCTGGGAGCTCACACCTGGCAGCCTGGTTTCCCGCTTCATCAAGGAGCTACAGAAAGAACCCAAACCTCCTTACAGCTCCCAGGATGTGGCAGCGACCTGGGTGTTTACCAGATGGAATGAACAGTTCTACAAGATCAGGAAAGTTTGAGCGACAGTATGTAGGGGTTTCAAATGGGAAGGAGATTGCTCCTTTTATCTCCAGCCATCAAAGTGCTTCACAAATCAATATGAGATGCTGCATTTTATAAATTATACCATCAGGGGAGATTGTCCGCGAATTGGCATGAAGTAAAAAAAAAAAAAAAAGGAAACGTTTATTTATTTATTTATAAGAAATCTATTCATTGTGAAATTCAGGAGCTATTATTTGGCCCCAAATAATTGTCCACATTAGAGCAATGAATACTCTGTTTATTTACTACTGTTACAAAAACAGTGTCAGATTTTTTTTTAATTTTGATTAAAGTGGGTTTTTTTTTTTTTACTTTTGATTAAAGTGTTTTTAAAACATTGAAAATAACAACAATATCTCTCAGAAAATAATGAGTTTCTTCCTGTTAGCTGTCAAATTGTTTACTCCCATAACTGAATAATAACAGCACATCAAAGCCAGCAGTGGTAATTAAATGATTTGTGAGCATAGGTTAACAAATTAGTGCATCATGATGTGTAATTGTCTAATTAGGATAAAAATGCTAGTCCTACCAAAAAGACTGACAAGAGAGTAAAACAAGAAGGAATAGGTAAAAAAGCATCACGCAAAAGATTAGAATGTATGTAATAATGCCATTTTTCTGCTTACAACTTGAGAGGGGCTACAAGCATCTTCCAGATCTTACATGCCCAAGTTATATATACCGCATTCAGCCAAAAGAAGAACAAACAACAAATAACACTGGATTTGTTATGTTTTGAGGGTAAATGGGGAAGCTGTCTACAAAACGTCAAATAATTGAATTGCTTATACTGTTCATATGACAACCACCAGTGACCCAGGCCTGAGAAGGCACCTGAGGGAAAATTCCTTTGAATTCTACTGTAACTCGTGTAGGAACTATACTTAAAAAAAAAAAATTAGAGTAAATAAGGAGCATTCATTCCTTACTCTTGTATGTTAAGCATTTGCTATCTATCATCCATTTATCTAATACATATTTACTAGGCCAAAGGAGTCCCTGGGTGGCACAAATGGTTAAGCTCTCCACTACTAACCAAAAGGTTGGCGGTTCGAACCCGCTCAGAGGTGCTTCGGATAAAAAGCCTGGCAGTCTTCTTCCAAAAGGTCACAGCCATTGAAAACACATTTCTACTCTCCAACACATGGGATCACCAAGAGTCAGAATTGACTTAAGGGCAACTGGTGTGGTTCTAGACTACATGCCTGTGGAGTAGTGGTGGTTCAGCGGGAGAGTTCTAGCCTCCCATCCATCAGTGGAGGCTTGCATGTTGTTACAATGGTGAATGGGTTTCAGCGGAGCTTCCTGACTAAGACAGCTAAGAAGAAAGGCCTGGAGATCTACTTCCAAAAATCAGCCAATAAATATCTTGTGGATCACTATAGTCTGATCCACAATGGCACAGAACTGGGCAGCGTTGTGCACGGGATTGCCCTGAGTCAGGGGCTGACTCCATGGCAGTTAACAACAACTAAATGCCAAGCAAACTGTTAGGCTTTTTGAGGGACTTGATACACAAAGCATACATGTCCTCTCAAAGAGTTATCTTTTGAATCACAGAAATGTCATAAAAATTCCTATATGCATTAGATAGTAGAGACAAAGTGCTTTATAATTCAAGAGAAGGACAGATAACTTTCAGCTGGGGAAATCAAGAAGCGGTGTCAAGGGCTCAGAGATGGGAAGGGTCTCCCAGTGCAGTGACGGGGGTGAAAGGCTTTGCAGGCAGAGGAAATGGCACGCACAAAGACACATATCATTTATTAGTTATTCTGCCACCAATTGAGGAGTTTAATCCTAATTAGATCCCAGAAAAGAAGCCAATTCTGTGCTTACTTCCACTGGCAATAGAAGCACTGGGAGCTTTAAAACTTTGCTCATACAACAGCCAGCAAGTTAGTGACACAGCAGGGGTTTTGAGGCCCCAGAATTCTTTTAATCCTCAGGGATCATTGAAACAACTGAGCCCCCTAAATATATACAAATCTTGTATTTGAATGGCCTGTGAAATGCACACAGCTCTCTCTGCTTTCAAGTCTCTAAGCAATGCTTGCAATATTGCAGAACACTTGTAGTCCTAGTGATGGCCACATTCCTTCGAAGAGATAAAGCACTCCTACTCTTCTTGGTCTGTTCCCATTCATCTCCCACATCCGCCAGCAGCCTGGGGAAACAGTGACAAAGTGCTGGCTAAATACAAAGCATGGATGTGTTGAAGGAAGTTTCCTTCTTTCCCTATTACTTGCAAGAATTGTCAACAGTTGTTGGGCCATGTGCAAGGGTGTATATGCGAGAACCAAGATTAAACCCTAGTTATTAATCCAAATCAGGGCAAGCAGGAAGAAACTATCAGCAAGGAGAAATGATTTCCTTTTAGGCTTTTGCTCTGAAGACTAAAGTTTATTTAATTAAATGAGACCTTCTGGCCTATTGCTGACACCAGGACGTTTTCACTTCACACCAGGGAACTCCCGGTAGGGTAGTGATCCATTAGCTTTCAATCTCACAGCCTAGGTCCACTAGAGTTTCAGTTATCATCATTCAATCACTCATACTTTGTATTCCGGACACTGCTGTTCTTCTCTTCAGCCTAATATCATTAGCCAGTTTTCTTTTAAATTTTTACATTAAAAAAAAAAATGTGTAGGCAACCTTTAGAAGAATGTATGTTCCAACGTGAGATACAAGACTAAAGAGAGATGTGAAAAACTTGGAAATGATTCAGATGGAGGTCATAAAGTAGTAAAAGTGTGTGAAATAAAAAGAAACTGAGCTTAGCCTCCTCCAACTCAACAACAAAAAGACAAACAGCCTAATTACAAAATAGGCAAAAAGGACTTGAATAGACATTTCACCAAAGAAGATATAGAAATGACCAATTAAAAAAAAAGTTACCATTGAGTCATTTCCAATTCATGGTGACTCCCTGTATGTCAGAGTACAACTGTGATCCATAGAGTTTTCAATGGCTGATTTTTTGGAAGATATCCAGGCCTTTCTTCTGAGGCTCCCCTGGGTGGACTCAAACCTTCAACCTTCCTCTTAACAGCAGCAAAAATACAAACCAAACCCGTTGCCATTGAGTCAATTCCAACTTATAGTGACCCTATAGGGCAGGGTAGAACTGCCCCATACGGTTTCCCAGGACTGGCTGGTGGAGTCGAACTGCTGACTTTCTGGTTAGCAGCCAAGCTCTTAATCCTTGTGCCACCAGGGCTCCGTTAACAGCAGAGAACACGTTAACTGTTTGTGTCACCCAGGACTCGTAGACGGCCAGTAAGCACGTGAAAAGATGCTCAGCATCGTTAGTCATTAGGGAAACACAAATCAAAGCCACAATGAAATACCACTTCACACTCACTAGGGTGGCTATGGAGCCCTGGTGGCACAGTGGTTAAGAGCTATGGCTGCAAACCAAAAGGTCGGCCATTCAAGTCCACCAGCTGCTCCTTGGAAACTCTACAGGGCAGTTCTACCCTGTCCTGTAGGGTCACTATGAGTTGGAATCGACTCGAGGGCAACAGGTTTAGTTTTTGGTGTTAGGGTAGCTATTACCAGGAGGGGGAAAAAAACAGAAAATAACAAGTGTTGGTGAGGATGTGGAGAAGTTAGAACCCTCATCCGTTGCTGGTGGGAAGGTAAAATGGTGCACCCACTGTGAAAAGTAGTTGGTGGTTCCTCAAAAAGTTAAACAGAGAATTACCATCTGACCCAGCAATTCCACTCCTGGGTATATATCCAAAAGACTTGAAAGCAGGGGCTCAAACAGATATACTTGTACACCAGTGTTCATTGCAGCATTATTCACAGTACCAAAAGGTGGAAATAACCCAAGTTGTTTCCATCAACAGACAAATGGATAAACAAAATGTGGTATATCCAAACAATGGAATATTATTCAGCCATAAAGAGAAATGAAGTTCTGATACATGCTACAACATGAATGAACTGTGAAAACATTATGCTGAGTGAGATAAATCAAGCACAAAAGGACAAATATTGTATAATCCCACTTGTATGAAATATCTAGACAAGGCAAGTGCATAAAGACAAAAGTTTATTAGTGGTTACTAGGAGCTGAGGAAATGAGAACTGATTGCTAAGGGATACTGAGTTTCTCTTTGTTGTTTTAGGTGCCATCTACTCACAGCAACCTTCTGTATAACATAACAAAACTTTGCCCAGTCCTACGTCATCCTCACAATCCATTGCTATGTTTGAGCCCATTGTTGCAGCCACTGTGTCAATCCATCTTGTTGAGGGTCTTCCTCTTTTTCGCTGACGGTCTACTTTACCAAGCATGATGTACTTGTCTAGTGACTGGTCCCTCCTGATGACATGTCCAAAGTAAGAGTTTCTCTTTAGGGTAATGAAAAACATCGGAAAATGAATGGTGGTGATGACTGCACAACATGGGGAATGTAATTAATATCACTGAATTGTATACTTAAAAATTGTTAAAATGGTAAATGTTTTGTTATATATATTTTGTTGTGCACCGTCCAATTGATTCTGACTCATAGTGACCCTATATGACAGAGTTGAACTGCACCATTGCGTTTCCCTTGTGGCACAGTGGTTAAGAGCTCAGCTGCCAACCAAAAGGTCAGCAGTTTGAATCCATCAGCTGTTCCTTGGGAACTCTATGGGGCAGTTCTACTCTGTCTTATAAGGTCATTATGAGTTGGAATCCGCTCGATGGCAATGGGTTTGGCTTTTGGTTTGGAATCTTTATGGGAGCAGATCGCCAGGTCTTTTCTCCCGCAGAGCCACTGGTGGGTTCCAACCACCAACCTTTCAGTTAACAGTCAAGCGCTTAACCATTGCACCACCAGGGCTGGAGGGGAAACAAAGAGGTGTGACCTAAAGCGGTTCTTCAGGGATAAGGGGCACTTAGGACAAAGCTGGTTGTTAATTAGCTTAAGATCACCACAATCACTGATGGAATTGCTTTTATACCTTGCTAACGCACTCAGGTTCATAGGGTTTCACAAGCTGTCCCCTAGAAAGGAAATGTTCATTTGAGAAGGTGGAGCCTGCTCTGAAGACAGGCCCACTCTCATTACTGCAGACAGGAGTGCTACATTCCAGGCCCTCCCCAGTCACCAGCTTGCTGGGGAAGATCTTGTAAAGTTCTTTAACTTCTCCAGTCTTCAATTCTCTCCCTTCTAAGATGAGAATATTGAATGAAATGAGCTCTAAGAAGGAAAACCATGTAATTTATTGTAGAAACCAGAGCATTTTTGCCCAGGACAAATGTTAAACTGGACAAGATGCCAGTACTGCAAATCAGGATGCATGGTCATGCAGTCTCTCAAGTTCCTCTACATGTGGGAATCTGTGATTCACAGACCCTCCTGGCCCTCTTCCCAAGAGTAACCCCAAAATTTTGCAATGGCGCTGTTGAATTGAAACAGAAAACAAACATAGTAACATAACAAAAGATAGTTACTTCAGAAAAGATATTTAAAACAGTAATTTCACTGTTGGAGAGGTAGGAGCAACCTCATGTCAGAAGTTAAGAATCACTCAAAAGTTTATTTAGGAAGGGGTAGTGAATTATTTTCTAGAAACTTTTAAAAATGTGCAAAGAGAAAAATATATTCTGTCATTTGTACATCAATTTACTTGAAATCAAAGTAAAATTACTACAACAATAAAAAATAAACCAAAATATTATAATGAAAAAAGCAAGACTTATTGTTGTTAAGTGCTGTCAAGTTGAATTTCGACCCATAATGACCCTATAGACAGAGTAGAACTGCCCCATAGGGTTTTCTAGGCTGTAATCTCTATGGGAGCAGATCACCAGGTCTTTCACCCACAGAGCCTCTGGGTGGGTTCAAAATGCTAACCTTTCGGTTAGCAGCTGAGTGATTAACCATTGAACCACCGGGGATCCTTAAAGCAAGACTCAGTAGCCAAAACTGCAGTGAACTAGGCATCTTGAATTCAATTTTCCAGTGATGTTTTCTATTAAATTTCTAGCCAATAACATAAATTCTATTACTATGCATTCTAATGTAACTTTTTAAAACTTCAATCTAAGAATTTGCCTAGACTGAAAATCGAGAATAGACAACACCTTCCATAGCATAGTTGCTCAGAATAATGTGTACTTCCAGCATCTTTAATTTCCAGAAATGTGATGTAGTTGAGTTATTGGTTTATGGTTGGTTTGGGAATTAGCTGTTGGGATTTTGCAGTTTCACCATCCCTTGAACATTTTAAAGTGAAAAGTTTAATGATTTATCTTTTGTTCAACTTGCCTTTCTGACAATTTTGTTGTTGGAATAAAAGAGCTCCTTTGAGAAGAAAGTCTGAGAACACTCTGGAGAGCTTAGCATAAGGAAGAGCTTTCTAAGGACTGGAAGTTTCTAGCAGTGAAAGAGACCTCCCTGTAAGGGGTTCCCCATCACCAGAAGTATTTCAGCAGATGTTGGGTGGCCATCCCTCTGGTAACAGTGAAGACAATGCTTTATAGATGCAGGGCTAGATAAGGCAGTCTCCAAGGTGCTGAACCTTGGAGGTGCAATGTTAAGAGCTCGGCTGCTCACCTAAAGGTTGACAGTTGCAACCCACCCAGCAGCTCCTCAAGAGAAAGACCTGGTGATTTGCTCCCGTGAAGATTACAGCCTAGAAAGCCCCATGGAGCAGTTCTACTCTGTCACATGCAGTTGCTATGAGTCAGAATCAACTCGACGGCACCCAACAACAACAAAGATGCTGACCAGTTCTAAGACTTGTGGGTTTTGTGATCGTAGAGCTCATAGCATTCCAACTTCTGAATCAGTTAAAATATCTACCATAGCCCCTTAGAGCAGTACTCTTGACACACTAACATCTTCTTACAGAAAGCCACCACCTCAAGCGTCCTGTGTGTGCTGGTGTTAAATTGCTTTCCTGTGGCTTAGCCCAGAATGAAGCTCAGTTTTATTTTGACTAAAGCAATTTTAGTGAAGCTGGGAGAAACCAAAAGCTCAAATCACACACCTCAGGTCTATGAAAAGAATGTATCGCTCCATAGTAAGTCCACAGCAAAAGAAGAGCACTTGGGCACATATCATAAAAATTCTCTCTCAAACATTTAACATTTAGTGAGAGGCCCGCGGAAGTAAAATCCGACCTGGCTTCAGCTCAACACCCAGGTCAGGGGTGCAACTGGAGCAAATGATGAGTGTTTCCATTACCTGATGCTGGCAGATGTCCAAAGCCGCTTGGCATCTGCACTGCTAAGCCTCTGTCGGCAGGCAGCATGGCAGAGAACATGCAATACTCCTCACCATGTTGCGGTGTCACTTCTAGGGCAGACGGAGCAGGGCTGCTGCTGGCCGTCCTGAGCACTACTGCAAACTCCACAACTCAAGGGAAAATTCATCAGCCTTCGAAGCCTTCAAGAACCTCAGAGCCACACTTCACAGTGAATCTGAGCAGGAAGAGGGAAGCAACATGCAAGAGGGTGAGAGGGTGGGTTAGAAATAATTCAGCAATGTTTGGGGGCATTCAATGGGGTTTGGGAAAGAATTAGCTTTAAAAAGATAATGCTCAACACTTAAAGTTGTAAAGATAACTCTCAACTCTTTTCCTTTACTGGACTGGACCTAAAAATTCATAATTTATCTTGTTTTAACACTCAGACTAATATGAATGTTGATTATCTTACTTGCTTCTTTGCTGATCATGAAATTGTGGTGTGTGTGTGTGCGTGTGCATATATGTATATGTAACATTTGCTATTTTTTTAAATAATATTTTATTGAGTTTTTGGTGAATGTTTACACAGCAAGTTAGGTTCCCATTTGACAATTTCCACACAAATTGTTCAGTGATATTAGCTACATTTATCACAATGTGTCAACTTTCTCTTTAATTGTGTTCTGTTTGTTCCATTTCCAGTACCCTAGTTTCCCTGCCCCCTTATCTTCTCATCTTTGCTTTTGAGTAATTGTTGACCTTTTGGTCTCATACTGATGGTAAAATATTTTAAGTACAGCACCGATCTTACTGGTAATATCCTTTATTTTGTGTGCCACTCTGCTATTTCACTAAAAGGTGATCTCAGGGATTAGGCTCAGTTCTAGGTTTCAAACATTTGGTATTTTAACATTTTTTACATGTACAATTCACTGACATCTTTTTAAGTGAACTTTGACATCTCTAGGAATGGTCTTCCTACAAATGTCTGAAGTCAGGATAATAAGACTCTACCATTCCCTTCAATCTTCTCTGTGAAAAACTGGTTAAAAAGTCAGCTTGTAATCACCTAAAATATGCCTTGAAAAACTAACTCTACAAGAATGAAATGTACTGAACGGATAGATTAATTCAAGGTCAAGGACAAGTATTCTGATTTGTAGGCATTTGTGGTATTCAGTTGGGAAGATATAAAAGTAGCCATTATTAGAGGCACTTACCATGGCGGTGTCCTTTCAGAAATATGGTGGGAACATCCCCCACAGCATCTTGGCCATAATATTGGAGAGGTGGGGTCCAAAGGCCTAATCAAGCAACTGACCATCAGTGTGGTCTTGGGTTAATCATTTCACCTTCTAATCCCTATCAGCAAAATCAAGATAATAAAATCTACCTATCACGGTTACTGTGATGATTAAATTTTATGATTAATCTAATTATTTGAAAATATCTAATGAGTGCTCAAAATGTGCCAGGCCTAAAGGATCTAAATAGACATTTCTCCAAAGAAGACATTCAATGGCCAATAAGCAAATGAAAAGGTGCTCAAGATCACTAGTCATCAGGGAAATACAAGTGAAAACCACAATCCGATACAACTTCACTCCTCCTAGAATGGCTACAATCACAAGTTTTGGCCAGCAAGTGGAGAAATTGGAAGTTTAGTAATTCCTCAAAAAGTTAAACATAGAGTTATCATGTTGTTGTTGTCACAGAGCAAGATTGCCTCTTAGGGTTTTCTAGGCTGTAATCTTTACAGAAGCAGACTGCCAGGTCCTTCTCTCGTGGAGCTGCTGGGTGGCTTCAAACTGCCAACCTTTCTGTTAGTAGAGGAGCACTTAACCATTACACCACCAGGGCTCCTTTAGAGTTATCATATGACTCAGCAATTCCACTCTTAGGTATATACTCAAGGGAACTGAACACATATGTCCACCCAAAAACTTGTCCATAGATGTTCATAGCAGCATTATTCATAACAATCAAAACACATAAAAAACATAAATGTTCATCAAAGGATGAATGGATTAATAAAATGTGGTATAGCCATACAACGAAATGTTATTTGGCCATAGAAGGAAATAAAGTTCTGATACATGGCTACAACATGGATGAACCTTGGAAACATTATGTTAAGTGAAAGAAGCTAGTCAGAAAAGACCACTTATTATGTGATTCCATTTATATGAAATGTCCAGAATAGGCAAATCTTCAGAGATAGAATATAGATTAGTGGTTGCCCAGGGCTAAGCATAGGGTCACTCTGAGTCGGAATTGACTCTACAGCAATGGGTTTGGTTTTTTTTTTTTTTTGGTTTTAGAACTAAGAGCGGAGGTTGGGGGAAAACGAGGAGTGATTGCTAATGGGTACAGGGTTTCTTTTAGGGTGATGAAAATGTTCTAAAATTGAGTGTAGGATAGTTTCACAGCTCTGTAAATATACTAAAAACCATTGAATTATACACTTTAAGTGGGTGAATTGTATGGTATGTGGATTACATCTCAATAAAGCTGTTTAAAAATACATATGATGTGCCAAGGAGCTTGCTAGGCAATGACAACATAATGAATGTGAAAAGCACATGGTATGTGCTCAATAAATATAACGCAAGCACATAATGCCTCATTTACTTTGAATAAAAGGGAAGAATAACTTTTAAAATACAAATACGTGTGAAATAAAGCCTAAATTAATGTGCTAATTAGGAATAAAATAACCATAACTAAGGCATATCAGCACGTAGTATTGCACTGGGATATCATTAAACTGTACTTGAGTGTACAGTAAGGCACAGCCTTTAGTGGCAATAATCTTTAGTAATACACTATTGAGTCATAGTGTTATTTAAACAGAAAGCGAAAGCCATTATAAACTATACCTGAGAATAAAGACAAAGAGAGAAAATGACAATTTATTGCAAGAGAAGAAATCTGAAGAGGAGATTATGCCTCTATCTTTTTACTGTATTTGCTGTCATATTCTGAAGGCACACAATTCCCTTACATTCCTACCTCCACACACAGGAACCCGTAATACAAGAAAACAGAAATTGTGCCTTTACCCAATATGGAAATTTTTTTAAAACATCACATACTTCCCTAGTCCTTGACCTTTCTCACCCTGTTAGCCCCAGGAGGCTATCATTTTACAGCCTGAGAGTGAACACAAGCCTCAGAATTATTGATGGGCATGGGTCCCATGGAAGAAGTCACTGTCCATATTCTGCTGAAGTGACACATGAACAGTCTGGGGACAGATGCAACGCCGACCTGAGAGTGCAGTGGCTCAAGACCTTAGCCTTCTTGTCTAGGCTTCACATTACAGACAGGGTAAGCCATCCTCAGGGAGCACATTAGCACAAGCAAAGGCAGCTCTGCGGAGTGCTTCCAGTGGTAGCCCTGCATCTGGAATACGTGGCGCCGTGGCGAAGAGCTGGTGTTGTCCTGACACCAGAAAGGACCAAAATTCCAGATGGGGAGCACCTGTGGATGCAGGAAAATTTCACTGAAAATGGTAAAAGAAAGAGGGACTAATGTGTGGAGGAGACCCAACAAAAGAAACAAAGTTGAGATTAGAAATAGGAAAGGAAGACAGGGAGAGAAGCCAGGAGGGTGAAAGAGTACAATGGTGTCTGTCAGGGCATTTAAAAACCTGCCAGAAAGAGAAATGTTAGTTGTAACCACCAAAGAGAAAAAGATCCCTTTCTGGTAGACCACATTCACAAAATGGAATGGCGGTGAGAGAAAGTAAAGTATATGAAAGATTGATATATGTTAAGAAAAAATAAGGTAGTTATTGGAGGACAAAGACGGCACTTTGAAGTACTAAAGAGATAATGAGTGGGTATAAAATTCTTCATATTGACATGACAAGGGGATTGGATTTGTGTGCTCAGAAGAAGGGCATGACAAGGACTAATGTGCAGCAGTGAGAACAGAAGGAAGACAGAAGTGAACAATGAAATAGAAACTGAGGTCAAATTGACGACACAGCAAATTTGGCTAAGGGAGAACAGTCCAGAAAGAGAAAGTAAATTCAGATTCAATGACAAGCGTAAGGGTGAAGAGCAATTATGATGCTCCCAAAATAAAAGCAGATTTAAATGAAATTTCAAAGCATATACTGAACATCTTATATGAATCTGAAGAAATGAAAAGTATAAATATTTAGTTGGGAAGAGTAAGAACTTGAAAATGGAAAACAAGTTTTAAGCCTAAGGAACAAACAACAAAAGTGACAGCTCATAATTTATAAATAAGTTGTTCTTTCCTTTTATTCACTGTTTTCTTAGCTTGTTTTGCTTTGTAAATGGGAAATATCTTCCCACAATCACAACGTGATAAATGTTGACTAAGTTCTGAAGGCTAAGCTCACAGAAATCTAACTATTAAAATGCTACCTTTACAATAATTCTAATAGTATTAGCCTGAGTTCTAAGTCCTGGAAGTAAGGGGTGACTAAGAGCAAGAGAGAAGAGGAAGAGAAACGGGAAAGGAAGGACTGAGGAAGAGAAAGAAGAGGAACAGGAAGGAGAAGAGAAAAAAGCCCAGGGCTTCAAAATCCTGACTCCTGTCCTGAAGTCTCTGCTTTACCAGTTGCCGTGGAGTCCACTCTGACTCATGGTGACCCCATGTGTGTCAGAGTAGAACTGTACTCCACGGGGTTTTCAACGGCTGATTTTCTGGAAGTAGATCACTAGGCCTTTCTTCCAAGGTGCCTCTGGGTAGACTCAAACACCCAACCTTTCTGCTGGCAGTCAAGCTCATTAACCGTTTGCACCCAGAGGATTCCCAATGTCTCTGCTAGGCGTTATGAAAGCTGTCTAACTCATAACCAGCTCTAAGGTATGTAAGATTAATGTTCCTTAACCTTCCCGTGGTGAGATATTTGGAATTTTGAAAGTGTGAAGGAAGATATTTGTTAGTTAATATCTTCTAGGACAGTTCTTACAACTGTTTCTACTTCTTAGAGCTCATCCCTTTTTTTTTTTTTTTTTTTTTTGCATCTCTAAAGGATCCAGGAAGGAGCCCTGATGGCCCAAACGGTTAAGCACTCAGCTGCTAACCTAAAGGTTAGTGGTTTGAACCTACTCAGTGGTTCCACAGGAGAAAGACCTGGGGATGTGTTTCCATAAAGATTACAGCCTAGAAAACCCTATGGGGCAGTTCTACTCTGTCACACTGGGTCACTGTGAGTCAAATACAACTTGACTGCAGCTAATAACAAAAGGATCCAGTGGTTTGACTTGGGCTTCTGATGAGGGTCGTTATTCAAGGATAGGGTAGTTATTTGTAAGGGAATTATCTGTATATAGAAAAAATGGTTTCTTCAACTATGTATAAAAAATTCGGTTGCCATCAAGTTGATTCCGATTCAGGATGAACCTGTCTGTGTCAGAGTAGAACTGCGCTCCATAGCGTTTTGTCTCTCTCTTTTTTAAATAACATTTTATTGTGTTTTTGATGAAGGTTTACACAGCAGTTTAAGTTCCCATTCAACCATTTCTACACAAATAGTTCAGTGACATTGGTTACATTCTTCATAACGCATGAACATTCTCAATATTTCTGTTCTGGTTGTTCCATCTCCATTAAGCTCGTTTCCTTGCCCCCTTACATTCTCATCTTTGTTTTAAAGTAATTGTTGACTGCTTGGTCATAGGGTTTTCAGTAGCTGATTTTTCAGAAGTAAATCACCAAGCTTTTCTTCCTAGGCATCTCTGGGTAGACTCAAATCTCCACTCTTTCGTTAACAGTCAAGTGCATTAACAATTTGCACTACCCAGGGACTCCTCAACTGTAAATAGAGAGGTAATATTATAAAGTATAGATGATGTATAGATGGTCTATATTAAGCCTTTTAACATGGAAGTACTTATAACGTAAAACATTTCAAAACACTGACTCAATGGTTGGCAATTATGTGATTACTGAGTTATTTATAAGGGACTTGATAACTCAGGGATATAGATAAATGACAGATATTTAGAAAAAACGTGGAAGGTCAACTTGGAAATTAAAGTATGGGAAGAGAAATGAGTCAGGCAATTGAAAAGATATAAAAAGCAAAAACTGCCAGAATTAATTATGACATTTGCATAATCAGGAAAATGACTTTAGTCAAACTATGAAGAAAGATGAGATTTACTCTTAGGGAGAAAAGAGAAAGAAAAGGAAAAAGCTGTACAAAACTCCCCCTAATCAGATAATTTGAAGGACAGTTGTTAAAATCTAAAGTAAAAAGAACAAAAAAGGTCTGAGACAGGAGAAAACCTTCAAACGGACACCAGACGTATTTAAATTGTAAAGCTATGTGTTACATTTGCAGGATGTGTAAATGAATCTGTGACAGGATTAGAAGAGGGGACTTTTTAAGATGTGGTTTCCCAATAAAGGGACTGCTTATTGGTGACATTTCAGGGGGAAAAAAATCCTCTCCAAAAGGACAAGCAAGTATCATATGGTGTGTTTTAAGTTTTTTATTTTTAATGCACTGCCTCCACCAGGGTCATTACACCTCTCTTGATAGATAGCAAAACATTCTAAACTGTACAAGTAAAGAAAGTAGCTACAAATGAAAATTTTTGCTTAGTAACGGTTCTTATTTTTAGCTGTCCACAAGTTATTTTTATTCACTTTATTTCCTAGGAAGCTCAGCAATTTTCTGATTTATGAACAACCTTAATTGAATATTTTACCACATGTGAATGCTGCATACCTGTACTCACAAAACAGCTGACAATGTAGAGGCAACAAAACCAGGTTTCAAGCCCCAGCTCCGCTCCTCATGAAGAATTTTAAGCAAGTCAGTGTTCTTTCAGATAGGCTTACTGATAAAATAAAGTCTTTGAACTACAAGAAATTGTATGATCTCTTAAGTCCCTTCTAGGCATCTTTATTATTCTGTAAAAGATAAATTAATGTTTAACTTAATCTGTATATTATAAGTTATTATTGCAGTCTTGTCTTCAGGATGGTTTTACAATGCCTGATTTTTCACTAGGATTTGTTAACAGGCTAAAATAATCAAAAACATATAGATATATTTGGTTCAGAATCAATGGATTTTGACTTCAAAGATAATATTTCTGTCATCATATAGAGAAAATATTTGGATATCATCTGAAAATTTTAAACACAGGAATTATATAAATAATATAAAATTATTACATTAATAATATAGTATATATTAGTACATAAATATTATGTTAATAATAGCTAATACATCTTGACAGATTAGTATGAATAATAGCTAACATGCATAAATGTGTCAAGTATGATGTAACCCTCACAA
The DNA here is from genome assembly GCF_000243295.1 of Trichechus manatus latirostris. NCBI lineage: Eukaryota > Metazoa > Chordata > Mammalia > Sirenia > Trichechidae > Trichechus > Trichechus manatus. The sequence goes on from NW_004444013.1 coordinate 5,399,773, forward strand.
TGATATCATGTGATTTATGTTATTATTATCTTTATTTTACAGATAAGGACTCTGAGGCCTGGAAATATTAAATAACTTATCTGAGATCACACAAATTCTGTCAGAGTCCAGAGACTTTTACTGCCAAAAATGGGATATTATTGTGTATACTATTTTGTGAGTTGCTTTTTTCATTTGATATATCCTGATTGTGGTTCTCTGCTTATACATTTACTTCGATAACTTCATTTCTTTTTGCTTACTGCTTACTTCTTTTTTAAAAAACGTTATTTATTTTGTTGTTTTTGAGAATATACACAGCAAAACATATAGCTTTTCAATTTAACAGTTTCCACATGTACAATTCAGTGACATTGATTATAGTTTTTGAGTTGTGCAACCATTCTCACGCTCCTTTTCTGAATTGCTCCTCCTACATTAATATAAACTCACTGGCCCCTAAGTTGCTTATCTAATCTTTTGAGTTGCTGTTGTCAATGATCCCACATGGATAAATATTAAAAGACAACAATGCTTAAGGCAGACATTCTTTAACTAAACTATTGTTTGGTTTTAAGACGACTTCAGGGGATATTTTTAGTTCAAGGCTTAAAGATTATTTCAGGGCAATAGTCTCAGGGGTTCATTCAGCCTCCATGGCTCCACAAAGTATGGAGTCTATTAAAATTTGAAATTCTATTTTACATTGTCCCCCTTTTGATCAGGATTCTTCTATAGAATCTTTCATGAAAATGTTCAGTAATTGTAGCTGGGCACCATCCAGTTCTTCTGGTCTCATAGCAAAGGAGGCAATTCTTCATGGAGGCAATTAGCCATACATTCCATACCCTCCTTCTATTCCTGATTCTCCTTCTTCCTCTGTTGCTCCAGGCAAATAGTGCCTTGGGTGGCCCTTACCAGCTTTTAAGACCCCAGGCACTATGCAATGAAATAAAAGGTAGAACAGAAGCACTGAACACGTTATAATAATGTCCATTGAAACTATGACTCTAAACCTCCAAACCAAGGAACCAAATTCCATAGGTGTTTGGTTGTACGTAAGTAGCTTCAGCAGCTACTCTTTGTTGTTGTTGTAAATATACCTATCACACAACTTTTGCCGATTCAACATTTTACAGGTATACAACTAATAGGTTCATTTCTAATGACTACATGGTATTCCATTGTAGGAAAGCACTCTAATTAATTTAAACATCCCCCCACTGTTGGACATTTAGGTTATTTCCAGGTTGTTTTGTGTGTGTTTGTGTGTGCGCTTTGCACACATCTTTAAATATTTCCTCAGAATAAATCTTTAGATATGTAATTGCTGGGCCAAAAGCCATGAGTATTTTTAAGGCTTTTTATATTACCAACTATGTATCTCATTTTATTCTTTTAAATGTAATCTTCACTCCTTTGAAGTCACCTAGAAGACTGTTGATTAAACTCTCTGTTGTTTGTTTTTAATAGTCCTTTTTGTGGTTCTTAGCCCGCTACTACAAGAGAAATTCAAGTAGGTGAAGATACTTCAGAAGTTCCCAGCAGATTAAAGGATAGGAGAATTTTTTGTTTCCTCATCCTTAGAGCTCATTTGTGGAAAATTACAGAAACTGAGAAAGAAAGTGCCAGAAAAGAAATTTATTCCCTCCATGGGCTGTAGTATTGGGACTGAACGACACTGAAGAAAATGAAAAATCAATCCCAAGTATTTTGATACTAAACAGACTTACATCTGGACAAATCTGGTTGTTTGACAAAACATTTTTTAAACACCCTGGATAGTTAGAATGGGGGGAGGCAGTTAGGGTTTGACTGAGGAGATGAATTACAGGAGGGAAACTCCCGGGGTGCTGGAAATATTGTACGTCTTGATATAGATGGCTGTTGTTGTCAGCTGCGGTCAAGTTGGTGCTGACTTATGTCAACTCCGTGTACGACAGAAATAAACACTGCCTGGTCTTCTGTCATCTTCTTGTTCATTACTATGCTCGAGTTCATTTTGTAGCCGCTGTGTATTCTGAGTACCTTTCAACCTATGGGGACTCATCTTCTAGCACTATAATGGACAATATTCTGTTGTGAGCCATAGGTTTTCATTGGCTGATTTTCAGAAGTAGATCACCAGGCCTTTCTTCCTAGTCTGTCTTAGTCAAGAAGCTCTGCTAAAACCTGTCCACTATGGGTGATGCTGCTGGTATTTAAAATACCAGTGGCATAGCTTCCAGCAACATAATGAACATAAAAGCCACCACAGTATGACAAAACTGACAGACAAGTGGTAGAGATGGTTACAAGGGTATATATACGTAAAAATTTATCTAGCCATTCACTTAAGACCTGTGTAGTTTACAGCATGTATGTTATACCTGTAAACAAACAATCTCACATAGTTGGCATCATTAAACCAAACATGGATTTTCATTTTTTTCCCAGATACTCTATATGCTTTTATTACCATTTAAACTTATTTCATATTTAAGCAGTAAACACATAATTTCAGTTAGTCAAACTCTGGCAAGTTGGCAGACCTTTTTTTTTTTTTAACATTTGTTTGGGAAAATTCTCCATTTCTTACTTTACCAATCCCTAACAGCTGGACATTTAGCTACTATCCAGTTTTCTGCTATTATCACTCCTTGCACATAATATTTGCGTGCATTTTAAATTATTAACTGAAGATACCAGGAGCTGACTTTCAACGATCTGGAGAGAAGGGGATGCCATGCAAACTCTGTGTCAACATTTATCTAGAAGTTAAATGGGGCACAATATGTCTCAGAGGAATAAGACTTCGATCAAACACTGTTTAAACTGCTTGGACCACATTAGAAAGAAAAACTGAGAATGTAGCATTAGCTAACTCTTGAAAAATATTAGTTATATTCTGTTTTTCCTAAGCATAATCAGTTAACCAGTTGCCACTGAGTTGATTCCAATTCATGATGACCTCATATATACCACAGTAGAACTGTACTCTGTGAGGTTTTCAATGGCTGATTTTTCAAAAGTATATTGCCAGGCCTTTCTTCCAAGGTGCATCTGGGTGGACTCAAATCACCAACCTTTAAGTTAGTAGCCGAGTGTTTCCTTCTCTGGAAACTCAACCTCAGTCTCTAAATTTTAAAGGACAAAACCTAAGATTTGGAGAATTTTCCAAAATCCTTGATACTTAAAATATTGATCCAAGCTCTGATAATAATCTATCCCTCATTATCAGCTACATTAAGATACATGCATCAAAACCTAAGCTCTTTTTGATCTGGACTATATCGGTAGTATTTTCATATGGCTGAACAATTACTTGGATGAAGGTATATTTACATTAGACAGAGCTGTCTTCTTTCCGCCCCTTCAATACCTATTCCTATTGTTTTCTAGAACATATATTTTGGTTGGCAGCAGCAAGTAAAACCCCAGCCTCCATTTGCATTTCTCTAACTGCTCCATACAATAGTGTAGACATTTGTTTGTGAACACAATATTGTCAGATATCTATATTTCTGGTTGGGATCCAGTTCACCTGTTAAAACTTAGTGATGTCCTAAGCATTCCCTTCCACCTCTTGGATCCTAAAATGACCTCATGTCTTGTCCAAGCTGCAGAGTTTCAACATACACAGACAGATCCAGACTTTCCTTTATGCCCTACCATGCTGGCCTGTCACCAACTGTTTCTGGGGCATGACAAACATCCTAACTGTCAAACTTCAGAAAGAGCAGGCATTTTTTTTTTCAGGCATATTTTGCTTCATTGTGACAAAAGGCCAACCTGTTCCCCAGTTGAAATATACAGAGGAGTTATTTTAGCTTCTAAAAATTTCTATTCTAGGTAAGAATTATATTGAGATAAAGGCAAAAAAGAAGACTATCAGCTTAGTAATTGTATGGTGCTCTGACGCCTATAAAATTAGTATTGATTCCTGCAACCCTCACCTAGGTAACTACTTGTTGTTGTTAGCTGCCATTGAGTTGGCCCCTGAGCCCTGGCAATGCCATGCACAAAACATTACCTGGTCCTGTGCCATCCCCATGATCACTTGTGGATCAGACCGTGGTGATTCATAGGGTTTTCACTGGCTGATTTTCAGAAGTAGATCTCAAGACCTTTTTTCCTAGCCCATCTTAGCCTGGAAGCTCTGCTAAAACTTGTTCCACATCATAACAACATGCAAGCCTCCACTGACAGATGGGTGGTGGCTGAGCATGAAGTGCCTTGGCCAGGAATTGAACCTGGGTCTCCCGTAGGAAGTTGAGGATTCTATCTCTGAACCACCACTGCTCCCTTAGATAAATACTTAGCCTCCCATTTTGTCCCTCAAACCCCAGGCAGATGAGGGAATGAAATGCCAGTGGTAAGACTACCAGAATCCTCCTCCTAGCCTATTTCTAGAATGCCAGTAGTCAAGATTACACCTCTCTCCTCCTGACAACCACCCAGGCAGGAGAGGATTCCTCTCTGCAGAAGCTAAACAGCCCCAGAAAAAAAGACTTAAAGACACCCGCATTTATAGGTCCTCCAAGTGAAAAAGCCAGTTTGAAGCCTCATCGCTATGTGATGGAGCTCTCCAGGCACCAAGCTTCTCTGAAACCTGGTATTTCCAATTAGCTTGTTATTGTCATATTCTTTAATATGAATAGACAGCTAAGAAAGCAGACGTTTGAGGAAAACCTCCAATAAGAAAGATAGAGACCAAAGCAAATAATGCAGGTGGGGATGGACGGCTGAGGTGGGAGTAAGAAAACTGAAAGAAACACATTCGGAGAAGAAGAAAAACTCAACAACGAGTACGAAGAGCCTTAGAGAGACGAAATAATACTCCCACTCCTCACTTATTGACATGGTGAGGTTACAAAGACCGGGTCATTACGCGAAAATCTGCGTTATGCAAAAATTCAAGTCACATCCCCAAGGAAACTCCCTTTTCACCGATTGACTACTCACATCAGATGACAAAATGGAAGATGACCACATCAATCACAAAACAGAGGATGACTACATCATTCCATAACTGCCAAATTACATCATTACATAACTGCCAAACCACTGAGAATCATGGCCCACCCAAGCTGACACATAACCTTAACCATCACAGCCAGCGTTACTCTCACTTTGCACCTTGGTGTTCACTGCTGTCATACATACGTTGTTAACGGGTGCATAATGCACACACAAAATGCGAATGAGAGGCCTTAAAAATGGGACAGAGAACAAGAAATCGTTGTTGGAAATTAAAACTTGATTTTCACATTCAATAGTAGAAAATTTAATAGAGGGGTTTGAAGACAGAGCTCAAGAAATCTTCCAGAAAGCAGAACAAAAAGACAAAGCGATGGGAAATACGAGAAAAAAAGTAAGACAATAAGTGGATCAGTTTAGGAGTTCAACATATGAATAACAGAATTTCCAGAAAATGAAGTAAAGGAACTTACAGAAAACAAAACCAAAAATATCCCAGCTTCAAATGGGCCACAGAGTGCATAATACAATAAATGAAAACAAAATCCCATACCAAGGTGTAGTATCATGAAATTTCAAAAGACAAGGTATAAGAATATCCTAAAAGCTTCTGGAGAGGAAAATAAGATTCCATACAATGGATTGGAAATCTCAATGGCATCAGACATCTTAACACTAAGATTGGAAACTTAGAGCAAACGGAGGAATGTCTTCAATCTTCTGAAGGGAAATGACTTTCAACCCAGAATTTTCTTCATAGGTAAACTACCAATCAAATGTGAGGACAGAATCAAGACATTTTCAGACACTCAAGAATTTAAAACCCTCTATGGACTGGAAGGTATTTTGTCCAAGGCAAGGAAGAAAAATAAGAAAGGGGAATTTTGGATACTGGAAACATTGGATGTAACTCAGAAGAGTGACAAAGGTAAGTTCTGGGATGTCGGCTAAAGAAAACCCAAGACTAAGGATGTAGTAAACTGAGAATGCTCCCACTACAGACTGGAGGGTGCTGGGAGAGAGGTCTCTAGGAAAAGAATGAACTGGCTTGTAAAAGGTATATGAGCTTTGGGAAATATCATTGATAGATATGTAGCAGAAATGCTGGAGTATTTGGAAAATTGTTAGTGTTGTTAGCTGCTGTCGAGTAGGCCCCCAATTCATGGTGACCCCATGCACAATGGAATGAAATGCTGTCCAGTCCTGTGCCATCCAATGTCTTGATAAATCTTTGCTTAATAACAGAAAGCTAGTCCCTGGCTGGGGCAGAGAGAAATAGACTGTCATGTCTGAGTGGTGGTGGGGTTTATTGAAAAAGAGTCAGGAAGCTGCAATTTACAGACTTGTTCTAGTGTTTAAAATGTTTTTCATTAGTCAACAAGAATTCTGCTTTACCCTTTTATTTGGAAAGATGCTTGGATATCCAGAGAATCCTTCTTCAAAGTTCTAATGAGATGACTATCTACTTAAACACATTGAGCCTCACGTCCTTCATCTGTAAAATGAGGATCCTCTCTCACTTGTCTACTCGACAGGTTTGTTGTAATGCTTCAATGAGATCTTTTCATTCATTTAGTAAATATTCACTGTGTACCTATCAACTATGCTGGATACTGCTGATGACCAGCAAAAGAGATATGGTCTATACCTTCCTGAAGTCTCCTGTCAAATGGGCTATATAATGCACATGAAGCACGGAGAACTGTACCTGGCACATCAGTAGATGCGGATAAATATTAGTTTCCTAACCACTGAAGTAAGGACCCTCAAAGTTATTCATATGTATCTAACTCAGTGCCCTGGAATCAGGAAGCTGGACCTCAGCTGCAAACCTGGTTGCTTTTTAGGAAAGTCATATTTCCCACATTCACAGCAATCCTAGGTCACTGCTACCCACACTACCAGCACAGAAGTCACTCTTCTGCCCTGTAACATACAACTCCAATGAGAGAGCAAGCCACTCCATTTATCTTCCCCAGAGAGTGGGGAAATGCGATTTCATGCGCGGAGGATTTAAAAGTTTACCAAAGTCCTGGGGACTTAAATTGTAGGCAGGGATAATATTGCTGTTCATCACTGTCTACTTATTTTCTATTTAAAGAGTTTTATCTTCCTAGTAGAGGGGGCTGGTTTAATAGAGTGTCAGGGGAAATGTCTAGTGAATGTATTGATTGAATGTATGATGATAAATGTGGGCAACTTATCTCCTAATCTTCCTCCAGGTTTGCCTAGCTGGTGGTGAAAAAATTATTTTTAATATAGCCAAGAAGTTCTTTTTTCCTTGCCTTGGGATGCTGGTACCATATATGTGTCTATATGACTATTTTTTTCCAGAAAGAAGAAAAATTTGTCAATTGGTACTATCTGGAAGGTATTTCCATGTATGGTACTTGATGTCTAAATGTAGTTTCATAATTTCTGCTAGGAACAGTTAAGTTATGCCATGATAGTACTTAAGGAATGAAACAAAGAAACATATAAACTGTATATAAAATACACACATTGTCTTAGTATTTTAGTGCTCCTATAACAGAAATACCACAGGGGGTGATTTTAAGAACAGAAATTTATTTTCTCACAGTTCAGGAGGCTAGAAATCCAAATTCAGGGCGCCTGCTCCAGGTGAAGCTCTTTCTGTTTGCTCTGGGGGAAATCCTTGTCTCGGCTTCTGTAGCATTCTTCTCTGATCCTTGGAGATCTCCACGTGGCATCTATCTTTTCCGCATTTGCACTTCCTTCTCTCTTCATCTAATCTGCTGTTTTTATACCTCAAAAGTCATTAGGTTTAAGACACACCCTAAACTAATATGGCCTCCTTAACACAAGGAGCTACAGTGTTAACAGCTACGGTGAGCTACGGCTGCTAAACCAAAAGATTAGCAGTTTGAATCCACCAGCTGGTCCTTGGAAACCCTATGGGGCAGTTCTACTCTCTCCTATAGGGTCGCTATGAATCGGAATCAACTCGATGGCAACGGGTTTGTTTTTTTGTTTTAACTTAACAAAGAAAAACCCTATTCCCAAATGGGATTACATCCACAGGTATATGTGTTAGGATTCCAACATGGATTTGGGGGGATACGATTCAAGCCATAACACACATTTTATAAAATACGTCTACAAGAAGATAGTCATAATACTTCTAGCGGAAAAAGCAAGGACCTTTATTACCAAGGGCAAGGAAAGTTTTCTAAGGTACTCCGTGCATTGAATGCAGAATAGAAGCAAACTGAAGGGGTAGGAATGCGATGGCTAAATGAAGCAAATTAATGTGATGCTGATTCCATCTTCAATATGAAATATCTCTGAAAAAAGTTGTACAGAACACAGCATTCTTATTACTGCACCTCTCCTCCCTTTTGCTTGCTCGAGACAAACGTAATGCTTAAGAGCTTTTTCCTCTGATGCTCTAGCAAGAAGTGTACTTCTGTCACATCCAGAGTGACTGACAATGCCCAGGGCTATCCACTACTCCCTTCAAATAATAGGCTTTGCTTGCTTTTAAGGTCACTTGGGCTATAATGTTGTTATTGTCCTTTCTTCTGCTCTGTAGTCTCATTTTGACAGAGGATTGGTGGGAAGAGAAGAGTACTGGGCAGCACCATTCATGGGCATAATGCCACTGTCGCCCCTTACTCTGCAGTCCGGAATATTCCTGGCAATGACAGACATGCAAACAAGAGGGGTTTCAGTGGTTTCAGCAAGAGGAGGCTCTTGGATTTCAATACAGATCAACAACAACAGCAATGCCAACTACAGAAATCCATTCATGGGCATTTTTTCTTCAAGTTAGAAACCAGGGTTGTTGTTCGCTGCTGTGTTGGGTCCCCATTCATGGGGACCCCATGCACAACATAACGAAATGCTGCCTAGTTCTGCACCAGTCTCATGATTGGCTGTGGATCGGACAGTTGTGATCCGTAGGGTTTTTGCTGGCTAATTTTCCAAAGTAGATCGCCAGGGCTTTCTTCCTAGTTTGGAAGCTCTGCTGAAACCTGTTCATCATCAAAGCAGCATACAGCAAGCCTCCAATGACAGACAGGTGATGGCTGCGCTTGAGGTGGTCTGGGATAATCAACAGATCTCTGGCAGGATGGGGTGGGTGTGTGCGCGCCTGTGTGCGTGTCTGTGTGTTGGAGGTGGTAAGGCAGAGTGAGGAGCCTAGACACGCGGTTAGCATTTTAAGCTGTGTTAAGTGGTGACTAAAGTTGGGATGCCTAATGTGTGCAATCTATGAAAAATAAACTTTTGTTAGATGTTGAACAGAACTCTCTATACTGTTTCTACCTTTGCAATTTCTTTGTCACTATATTTCCATTAGATAAAATTAAGGTATCATTAATACGAAAGGTAATTAATAATCCATAATGTGGGAGATGCACAAAATTCCAATAGATTTTATAGTGAAGTGCTTGATTCCATGTGATCAAGCCAGAGAAACAAAGAATCTGAGCAAGCCTCTGTTTTTATCTTGAAGAATTGTGCCAAAATACATCTACATTTATTTTCTTCATATTTCCCTGATTTATCAGTTAATTTTCAACAAAAGCAAAATTCTCTACTAATGTCTGGGACTGGTTCTTAAAAAATAGGGAGAACAAACAAAATGTTGCAAGAAAGAGAAAACATTCTGCATAGAAGAGCAAAAATAAATAATAATAGTAATAATCATGATGATGATAAAGAATGCTAATGAGGTTTGATGAAGATCCTGGAAAGCAAAGGTATTCTAACTATAGTACAGTAACAGGAACAGAGCTTGGAAGGTGAACTGTGCAAGAGATTACATCTTAAATGGCAGGAACAATCTGGCATAGGAAACAAGGAAATAAGACCACACAACAATAGATTTCATGTAATCAAGCAGCTGAAATAAAGAAGTCTTAGCAAGGACTTTTTTCCCACGAGAATTATAGTAACGCATATGTCTTCTTTTGTAATCTTCGTATTTCTCTAATTTATCAGAAGCTTCGAACCCAAAGCAGGAAGAACAATGTTTTATTGTGATATATTTTAGGAAAAAATGCCAGAAATTTGAAAAGTAAGCTTTTTGCAAATACAAAGATGTCATTGTTGTTGTTGTGCTTTTAGGAGAACTATATGATTGTTAATTATGAAAACAGGTAATGGTAGTGGATAAAATGTTATTTAGAATAGGAGTGCTATACCACTTAAAACACGCACAATGGAGATTACAAGAACAATCAACAATGTGCTGGGTATTATAAAGACTGACTCTTAAGTGACAATATAGACAAAATACACTGTTAAGTCAGAATTGTCTCAAAAATGAATAATGAAATAACCATGCTTGATTAGCTTTGTTTAAAACTATCTACAAGTTGAACAATCTTTTCAAGCCCTTTTAATACTTCTGCAATTTGCTGGAGCAATGGTTTCTTTTCTTTTTTTTTTCTTTGAGCTACAGTGGCTAATCTGATTTTGGTGTTTCAGTAATTATGTCAATTAATATGTGCTGAAAGTAATTTCATTTGTTGAAATGGATACCAGGTGAATATGTAATTAGTACAAGGCTTGTCTCTTTAAGTCCTTGTGTGCAATCTTCAAAGATTAGCCCCAATATGGAGAGTAGAGTTTTAAACATAAGTAATTTATGGCTAGTGACCAAGCTGATATCTAGTTTAATTCCTGACAAGTGAAATTAAATTACGACGTCTTCCCACCTTCTCCCACCAACAGAAGATACATTATAGGGTGACCACGCACCTTGTTTGCCCAGGATGGTCCTGTTTTAGCACCGGACAGCCTATGTACGTATTGGGAAACTCTTCTGTCCCAGGCAAACTGGACAGTTGGTCACACTAATACACACATTTCACATTTTAAAAGAAATGTTATACTTTAAAAAAAATAACAAACTTTACTTATTAAATACATTTTAGCATATAGAAAGCAATTTAAAAATAAATTTCCATCCATATTACCACTAAAATAAATCAAATGCATATGTAGTTTTGCTCCTTCTAAACTTTATACAAATATGTAATTCAATAATTATAAAAGCAACTGCAGTCACAAGGTATACACAATTCTACGTTCATCATTAGTTAATGTCCTCACAAAACCATATGCATAATTTTAATGACTCCATAAAATTCTAACATAACTTCATGGGATAAATTAATTAATCATCTTTCATTTTTGGACATTTACGTTGCTTTCAGGATTTTTTTCCTATTATAAATGATAAAAATCTTTGTACATCTAATCTTCCTCTTTTAAATTTAAGACATAAAATCTTGAGGCAAAACATACATAGAATTGTATTGACAAGGTATAAACAGTTTAAATTATCAATATTTTCTTCTGACAGCTAGTGTCTTATTAACTACCCTTCTACTTAATTAACTATTTCATGCAAATTCCTGGAAATATGAGCCTATTGTAGAAACTGGGCAATGTTCTATTTGGATAGCTGAAACAACAATGTGTTTCTGTTTGTTCTAAAAGTCAAGTAATTTTCATCACAGATGAAAATTTTTCTTCTTTTTAGGATCCTTCAAAAGAATAATGGTACTTGAAACAAAAAGCAATCACTGGATATTCATAATTTCACAGAGAAATACCTACTGTGTTACAAAATTAACAGGAGGCATTGAGGAACTCAGAAATACTACCGAGTCATTTTTAAGAACCGAGCCCCTGCAGGAGCCCATTTTGATTCTAAGTCTGACTCAGATCAACTCTTCCTTCAGGCTTCTTTTGAGGGCTTTTGATGGAGAAATGTGAAAAATCTAAAAAGTCAAGTCTTCATCTGTACTATGATTAAAAAACAACAGCCTGAGTCTATGAAATCTAAACTTAAATACAGAAAGGATAAGTCATCATATCAGCTAACATTAATTGGGTGTCTGCCATTGCCTGCCCAGTCGCTATCCTCCAGAGTTTACCCAGTGATAGTAAAAAGTCACAAGACTGTGTATAATAACAAAATAACAGAATAGTGTGGTAAGGCCTACAACATCAGTGCACATGTGTTATTTATGATAACAAAAAATTGTGAACAACCTAAATGCCTATCAGAGAGATACAGCTATCTCGCAGAAAATTCATACGATGGAATCCTAGACAACAGTGGAAACGAATGCACAGCAACCAGATGTATCAACACAACAACCCTCATTAATAAAATGCTGAATGGAAAAAACATGTTTTAGAGGACTGCAACAGATTGGTATCGTTTATATAAATTTAAAACCATGCAAAAGAGTACTATGTACTGTTTAGGGCTACTTTCATATGTTGTAAAAAAATATATAGAGTAATGCATGAGGATGATAAATATGGAATTCACGATAATATTTTCTGGGCCAGGAGGAGGATAAGAGAAGAGAAACAGGGGAAACAAGAGGGAGGAGGATGTAATCCCAGAGAAGTTATACAGAAGGGTTCAAATATTTTAGAAATGCTGTTTCTTAAGCTACTGGGAGAGTACATTATTGTTCATTAGACTATCTTGAAATATTTAACAATACTTTAAAATATACATAAAGTGCCACATAAGCAGAGAAGAGGCTGTTTATACTGAATGAATAAACTTTCTGGATGAGTTGTCCTTGATGGATAACTGGTCTTGATGGATGAGTGGAAATTCAGTAAGTCCAGATGGCAGGCAAGGAGATTGTAGGATGCTGGACCAGCATGGACAAAGGTACAGAAGTGTTCTAGGAAAGACCTACTACTTACAATGCACAGAAACATATATGCTGGAACAAAGAAGGCTGATAAGGTAACTGGGGCCAGACCATGAAAGGTCTTGAACACAGAAGAAATTTAAAAAATTACTGGGCTTTGTAAATAGCTTACAATTAGGTCTGGCCTACGATGTATTATATTCTTTATGTAGTTCCAAAGGGTTGATAATTTCCTCAAATAGCATGTTATGCGAATCTTAAATTTTCTTTCAAACTCCTTTTAGATCTATACCAAAAAAACAAACCCACCGCCGTTGAGTCATTTCTGACTCATAGTGACCCTACGGGACAGCGCAGAACTGCCCCACAGGGTTTCCAAGGCTGTAAATTTTTATGGAAGCAGACTTCCACATCTTTATCCTGCGGAGCGGCTCCTGGGTTCGAACCGCCAACCTTTTGGTTAGCAGCTGAGCGCTTTAGCCACTGTGCCACCAAGGCTCCATACTGCTCTTCAAATAAAAATAAAACCATGATTCATCACAAGTCATCTATCAAATCCAAAAGAGAAATTAATCTTCATGCTCATGATTAGTAACAAACACAGACATCTCTCATTGGTAGCTTTAAAGTCATTTAAAGTTTTTTCTTACGATTATCCATCAATTTTCCTACTTGAGTATGTCAAGTGAAACTCTAAATAGAAAGCAGTTCCCTGAGAAGGGATAGGAAAACTGGCTGGTTTTGTGAAAATCTGAAGCTTACTAAGTTGACCAGAACTACCTTTTTACTTGATGATCATTTGGTCACCAGCAAGTATCTTTCATTGGTTTCATAGGGCTGAGTCTAAAGAACATGGGTTTATCCATGTGTTATTCATCAGAGACACCTGCAGAGATGATGAAAGTTTACAGCAAAATATTATGGAAGGCGGCACAACATTTAGCAAATTGAACCACACATCCCCTCCTCCCTTTTTTTTGAACATTAAAACCGCAGTTTGAAAAACATCTTCCAATGTGGAAAAAAATTAAAACAGCAGGTGATAATTAGGGCAAAGTTACAACAATGCTATTGCTGATGGGATACCTGTCAGTTAATGCCAGCTATCACTTCTCACCAGGAATCTTTATTGTTAAAAACAACTTATGAGGATTAAAGAAGGGACAGTAAACATGCTAGTTCTTAATTTGCTCATTTGTAAATGGCATAAAGACAGATCCATTAACCGTCTCAGTTCTACCTTAGTTCCAGGGCAGACATACGTGCAACACAACTGAAAGTTATAAACAACCAAAACATAAACCTTAGCTGCCTTGAGTTAAAAATCAATTTTCCTAATAAATTCAAATATTCTATACCAGTGTGTAATGTCAAGAAGGATGTGTTAATAATTGCTGTGTTGTCAGAGTGGAAAGTGCAAGACTTAGAGGGATATAAAAGTTGAGTAATTTAGAAAACCTGGTACCAAAAATAGCTATCTCTAGTGGAAGGCTCCAAGTTCCGTTCCGTTGAGCTATAATAGTATTCTCTGACTAGTCAAGGTTGAACGTTCAACATGTAGTTTGTGCATTAATCATCAATTCAAATAAAAGACTGCACAACTGGAGAGGCTCTCCTGGGCAGTTTATTCTCCAACACAGACGTAAATTTTTCCTTTGTGCATTCCAGTACCACTTGAGTATTTTCCCTACCAAAGAAGCAACCTCTTTTGGAATTATTTCTTTAGTTTTACTCTTTATCAACTACAATCTTTTGGGCAAAGAATTCATCTAAGCTTTTGCTGATCTGAATTATAAGCTCATTCAAACTGCCTATTTCAAGTTTGAGCTTTATCTTTTATTCTGTACAGTAAGAAATCTGATGCTATGCTATGCTTTATTTTGGCTTATTATACAGTATTCCATTGTATATTCACACTGTATAGTATTGTATGGATAAACTACAGCTTATTTATCCATTTAACTGTTGATGAGCACTTGGGTAGTGTTATTAATACCTGAAGGAGCCGAAATGGCAAGACGGTTTAAGTGCTTGGCTGCTAACTGAAAGTTCAGTGGTTTTGAACCCACCAGTCGCTCTGCAGGAGAAAAGACCTGGTGATATGCTCCCGTAAACATTTCGGCCTTGGAAACCCTATGGGACAGTTCTACTCTGTCCTACAGGGTTACTGTGAGTCATAATTGACTCGAAGGCACACAACAACATTATTAATACATAAAAAAGTATTATATTATTATATAGGTACTTAGTATGTACATAAACAATACCCACATATTTATACATAGCATTTTAAAACTTTTTATCGATTATATATACAAAGAAGTGCATATATTATAATAATACAGCTTGATGAATTTTCGCTAACTGATCACACCTGTGTAATCATCACTCACTAGCCCTCCTTATGCCCTCTCCCAGTCATTATCCCCTTACCAAGGGTAACCGCTATCCTGACTTCTAATAGCATAGATGAGTTTTGCCTGTTTTTGTACTTTGTATAAATGGAGTCCTACAGTACGTACTCTTGTACGTCTAGCTTCTTTCCCTTAATGTTTGTGAGATATATTTATGCTATTGCATTTGGAAGCAGATTGTTCATTCTCAATGTTTTATAGTATTTTATTGTATGAATATACTACCACTTATTTATCCATTTTACTGTTGATGTACATTTGGGTCCTTTCCATTTTGGAGAACATTATGAAGAGTGTTGCTCTGAGTGGTTTAACGGCGTATATGGTTAAAAAGCTTAGCTGCTAACAGGAAGGTTGGCAGTTCAAACTCACCAGCTATTCTGTGGGAGAAAGATGTGGCAGTCTGCTTCTGTAAACATTTACAGCCTTGGAAAGCCCATGGGGCAATCTCACACTGTCCTACAGTGTCACTATGAGTCGGAATCGACTCGATGGCAATGGCTTCGGTTTGATTTTGGTATTAATCATTAGCTGTTAAAACAGGCAATATGCGGAACTAGAAATAAATAAAGGTCTCTGGGTGGCATAAATGGTTGTGTTTGGCTACTAAACCGAAAGGTTGGAGGTTCAAAGTCACCCAGTGGCGCCATGGAAGAAAGGCCTTGCAAATATAGACAATATAATCCACAATTTTAACTCCCAGATAGAACTATGAAACTCTGATCCAAAAGGTATTACCAATTCCAGTGAGCATTACACTTGGACCCTGAAAAAAATCATTGAAACATTATCCCAAAATGCATTTGCAAATTACTCTTGCCAGAGGCAAGGTTCTCGGATGCAGTGTATTACCATCCTTTTTTTTTTTTTTTTCCTACCAGACATTACTCTTTAAAGACAGGACTGCCAAGGGCTACTCTGAAAAGTCACTAATATAATACCTTTTATTTTATTTGCCAATTTCACACCTTCCTCAGCCCAACCCCTAAGTTGTTGAAAAGTAATTGCAAATGCAATGCTAACTCCTAGATTTCCTTAAATCTTGCCAGTATCTAAGACAACTATCACAACTTTAATGACACTAAAAATGAGCCTAGATCCTTGCTTTATACTACAAAGAACTTTACTTTTTTGTAGGCATGAGGTTGATAACCTCAGTTCGGGTTGAAGCAGCCACTGGAACAGCATCCTAGACCAGAACACAGGTACACCCCGTGCAGAAGTACTGTTTTAGCTGATTGTTCCAGGGGCAGCAGGCTCAGTCATCTCAGGTAGGTAATTCTGGAAAGTGGCACTGTGTTCCTAATAAATTAAATCAGACTCCATATACCTGTCACTATTCAAAAGAAATAAAGCACACAATCTAAAAGATGTCATCTTTGGAGGAGGCCGGTGGTAGACCTGAAAGGGAACTTTTTGAATATTTAGTTGAACCTCTTTGCTTTACAGATGAGAAAATTAATCATTTGAAAGTCTTGCCTCAGGTCAAATGATTTGTTCTCCCGAGAGGGATAAAGCTGGTCCTCTTATTTACAGTCTAGTGGGTGCTCCCCACTACCCAGCATTTAACAAAGATCTAGTCCTGGGATCCAGAAATGGGGAAGCTGGAGGAGTGAGAGCTGGGAGGAGTGTGATTAAAAACAAGGGAATGACAAACCATTAAACTACTGTCAAGAACTGCAAGATGAGTGAGGCATGCCAGCTAGAACATAAGATCCAAAAGGGAGAACCTTCTCCGTTTTGGGCATCATTGTATCCCCAGCACCGAGAACTGTGCTTGGCACATAGTAGGCACTAATATCGGTTAAATGAAGAAATGAATGAATGAATGTTGGGTATATCAGGTTGTAAAACACGTACCGTTTTCCCTGACACCTTCTTCCAGTACGAATAAAATGTGCAGATTTGGACTCTACGGAGAAATCACGTACAAAGTATCTAGGACGGTGCCTGGCCCATAAACCAAAAAATCAAACCCCGCTGCCGTGGAGTTGATTGCAACTCACAGCGACTTTGAAGGACAGAGAAGAACTGCCCCCCTAGGGTATCCAAGGAGCAGTTGGTGGATTTGAACTGCTGACCTTTTGGTTAGCAATCGTAGCTCTTAACCACTGTGCCATTAGGCCTGGCTCATAGCAATTAATACATTTCAGTTCTTTTCCCCTTTCCTTCCTCCCCAGGTGTGGGCTACTGGGTGCGGAGGGGTTATGTGCCAAGGTGTTTATGTGCCTGGGCAGAAAGTGAAGTGGGTATCTAAGAGGCTAAGTGAGGGCGGTCAGTATCTTTCTGATCCCGTGTAGATTTATTCCAGTGCCCGGAAAAACGCAAAGCTATTTGACCCAGAAAGTCTAGTCGCTTTTGTTGATCGATTCTGCGCTGCAGTCAGCGATTTAATACAACTTTTCATAAGCATCAGCTACACTGCAGCGGAAGTTGGGGCAGCGGTGGGGAACCAGGGAAGTCCTCCTCCTCCAAAATAAAGGAAGCAGGCCGACGCTGGGCCTGCGGTTCGCAGGGTCTAACGGGTCCCAAGCTGGGCTGGGCTCTCCAGCCCCGCCCCTCGCCCGCGGCGGCTGCCGGAGGTTCAAGTTCGGCTCCCGCCGCGTAGCCGCGCTCGGGTTACCCGCGCGTCCTGAGGGTTCCCACTCTACGGCTGGAAGGTCGCGAGGGGGGTGGTCATTCGGGCACGGGGTCACTTGGCCACGCGTGTGGAACCACGTGAGGGAAAAGTTTCCAACTCCGCCTGTTGGCACCCCCAGCAGAGCAGGGGTCCCGCCTTGGCACCCACTCGCTTTTCTGTCGCCTCCAGTGCGCCCCCCCTCAGGGAGGCCCCCAGTGTACCTTTTCCGAATTCTTCGGTCCCCCATTGCGCAGGCCGCGGGTGGAAAATTACCTGGGGGCTTCCTGAGAAGGGGACCGGGGCGCCTCGGGTAGGCCCGACTGGGGGTTTTAGGGGCAAGTGTCCCCGAGGAGAGCTTGGGGGGCTTGGGGCCAGGGTGCAGAGGACCCAGGGCTAGTGCCCTGCCCGCGTCCCCCGCTCAACTGGCGGGACAATTTCGCGGCTTCCACACGTCGCGCACCAACTCCGAACCGACGACGCCCACCCCACACGGTCAGCCCCACCACACTCCCGCCCCAGCCCCCCGCCCGCCTACCCCTCCACCCCCAGTGCGCAGGCCCGGCCGCCCTAGCGCGCATGCCCTGGGCTCGCGAGCGCGGCCAGCCCCCAGCCTTTTGCTTTCTACACACTCTACAACTGGGGAGGGGGCGGGGGAGGAGGGAGCCCGGCCGCCCACGTGATCCGGCCCGCCGCGG
>NW_004444013.1:5418373-5419463 GCF_000243295.1 Trichechus manatus latirostris
GCGTTAGCGGCGGCGGCGAGAGCGGTGTTCCCTTCGGCTGGGCGAGGAGAAGGGGCAGCGGCGGCACACCGGTGTCTCTCTCCGTTGGAGATTTCTTTCAGCTTTCCTCATCGACTGGTTCACCCCCTCCCGTTTTTGAGGAAGGGTGACCTCTTCTCTGGGACTGGAAAACATATTTTTTGAGGGGGGCTGGCAGCGTCAGTATCTGCTTCTTCTCTTCTTTCATCGCTCCCTCCTCCCCCCTCGAAGACCGAAAAGCAAACCCCACAACTGCTCCAGCATCCTCGTCCCCTTCCTCCACCTCCCGTCACCGCCACTTCGGCCACTTTCGTCGTCCCCTCCTAATTATTGTATTATTATGCGTCCCTCTCCAGGGGGTCTCGCCCCTGTCCCCTCGCTCCCGAGCGGCGGCCTCGGCGGGCTGCATCTCTCACACGTTTTGGAGCCTGGGAGTTTTCTCTGAGGTGTGTGCGCGAGGCGCCGGGGGTGCCTGCCTCCTGAGGGGCGGGGGAAGTTCATTCCCCCCACTTTCCCGCGACCTTTTTGGACTCGATTCTGCATTCGGGGGACCGGCGTTTTTGGGGCGCTGGGGGCACGGCGAAGAATGGCCGCGGGGAGGGCTCCCCGCCGCCTCCTCGTCTCCTGATCAAAGCATTCCGCTATTCTGATTTATTGCCTGCTCGGGAGTTATTTTTTTTCTCCGAAGGAGACCTGTGTATTCAGCCATTACTTTGCTCGGCGCCGCTGCCGGAATCTCCACCTCGGTGCTGTGGGGAGCACCACACTTGGGCGCTTTGCCGCTCGCCCTGCTCCCGTCCCTCCTCCCTCTCTCCGCCCCTTCCCCCTCTTCTTTCTGCTCTTTCTTCCCCTCGCTCCCTTCTTCGGCCGCCGTCTCCCCCGCGTCCTCCTCGGGCGGAGGGAAGCCGTGCAGGGGGAGGAGGGCTTGGTGTCAATTTTTTTGTGTGGCCGCGGCCGGAGCCCGTGACGGTCGGGCGGCGAGCGCGGAGAGCCCGGCGCGGCAGAGCCATGGATGGCCCGGCGCGGGGCCATGGACTCCGCAAGAAGCGGCGGTCGCGGTCGCAACGAGACC
>NW_004444013.1:5419563-5455791 GCF_000243295.1 Trichechus manatus latirostris
GGCGGCGGGGCTGGCCGGCCCCGGGAGCCCTCGCTCGCCTCGTCGTCGGGCTCCGACAAGGAAGACAATGGGAAGCCCCCGTCCTCCGCCCCGTCCCGGCCCAGACCCCCGCGGAGGAAGCGGCGAGAGTCCACCTCAGCCGAAGAGGACATCATTGATGGATTTGCCATGACAAGCTTTGTCACTTTTGAAGCGCTGGAGGTAAGGGGGACCCCCCTCCCCCCGATTTCCCTTTATGCACGACCCCAGTTGGCTGCGCCTGGCTCCGCTGCCTCCCCCGCCGAGGTTTGGGCTGTCTGTCTGGGCTGAGGTCTCATTGTTGGGGGGAGTCGGGGGCGCGGGCAGGCAGGCGGCTGGAGGGGATCGGCAAGCCGAGCCTGGTCTCCTGGCTTCCTCGTCCTCGCTCGCCTTTCCCCTGCGCCCCCTCCCAGCACCCCCTCCACAGCAGATGGGAGAAAGAAAGGGGTGCAGGCATCACAACAATGCGCCCCCCTCCAGGAATCGCTCTGCCCCTACTCCTTCCTTCTCTCCCTCCCCAATCATGGCTTCTTGGCTGGTGGAAGTCTCTTTGCTGGGTTTGGGGCGCCTGTGGACGGGTCTCTGTGCTTGCTACAGAGCCATATGTCAGTGTGTGTGGATATGTGTGTGCGCGAATAGTGTATACCTTTCCGGGTGTCCTCGGGACCTGAGACCGACGAGGTTTTGTGGCTGCTTTGCCCTCTCCTCCCCCTGCCCTTTTTTTTTTTTTTTTTTGGTGAAGCTGGGGAAGGGGGCGTTTTCTCCTGGTTGGCAGAAAGGAGGGAGGAGGGGAGAGAAGAGAAAAGGGTGGAATATCTTTCTGTATTCTGGATGGAGCTCTTCTGCAGAAAGGGTTAATTACAATATTATCTTTACACATACATATGCACATGTGTTTGTACATGAGCAATTTAGTTAAAGGACAGACAGAGGTACACCAGGGAGGGCTGGTGAGAGGAAAGAAAATCCTAGCTGGTATCTGAAGGGCTTGTCCCTCAATTGTCCCTCTCCCTTTTCCTTTTTTTGTGTTTTTTTCTAAGTGACTGGCTTTTTGTGTGTGTATGTGTGTGTGTCTTTCTTTATTCTTTGAGCACCTGCAGTGTTGATTTACAAATGCACATTTTCCTGTGGGCTAACCAGCTCCTGGGGGAGGGGGGACAGGCAGGGGCTAGAGGAGGACTGACTGTCCAGGGGTCAGGGGGAAACTGTCTTTGCTTTAGACCCATCTGGTTTGGTGCTGGGATTAGTCATTTGCCTCTAAAAATTTAACCGCTTTCTTTTTTCCCTCAACCTCCCTATTCTCACCCCCAACATCATACACACACACACACACACACACTCACACTCACATGCACACACGCACACACACAGAAGGCTTTGAGATTCTGAAGAGTTAGTCTAGCTTTCTTAAGGACAAAACCAAGAAATAAGTTGGTTTATAGCCTTTTATGCACCTGACGTGATGGTTTGAGGTTCCTGAAGGAAACTTTTTCCTTTTCCTTTGGTTTTTTGCTGTTATGGTATTGTTTCAGATGCTTAAATGCAAGCTTTGTTAATGACAGCTTAAGTCTCACATGTAGTAGCTGTACAGGTTTAGGTTGCTGGTTCTGTGTGTGCATTTGGGTGTCAGGTTTAAGTATTTTTACAAAGGAAGTCTTCCTGTCATTGTTCTTTTCTCTTTGAACTGTTTTTGCTTGGGCTGCTGGTGCTGATGGTGGCCAGTGGTTGGGGAGGAAGGGAGGGCGGTGCTGTTGGTATTGGTGGTGACCATAGATTTTGGTGTTAGTGATGGAATCCGTTACTCTTTGGTTCCAGAACTGGTGCTTTGGTTGGCTAAAATGGATCTTGCACACTTGTTTTGAGTGTTGAGACTCACTACTTATTAGGATGATTCCAACTGTGGCTTTAACTTTGCCAAGATGGGAGGATACTGTATAGTGTGACCTATCCCTCTCTCTCTCTCAATCTCTCCCTCTTCTTAAAATAGGAATTGAAGTGGCAGCATCTATTCCTAATAGAAAATGCTGCATGCAGTTTGGTTCACCATTGCTGACTGTTGTTGGTTTAGGACAGTACTTGTAAGAGCTGGTTACAAGTAGTCCTACTTTCTGCATGGTTACTCGGGGCTGCTGTGTGTCCCGTCCCCATATGTGGGACGGGTGTGTAGATTCTCATGAGTATTTCTGAAGGCCAAGTAGGGATAGATGTAATTTATGCAGATATTTTTGATTTGTTTATTTTTTATAAGTAGGTATTTAGCCTTGTGATTGAGACATATATGTATATCGTATACCACATTATCTACATATATATACGTATGTGTATATACATATATTGCAATTATATGTACTCTCCCTTTGACTTTTGAGAGAAAATTTGCCTATTCTGGGTTCTTAATTTTTTAGAGAAGACAGAGTTAAAACTGTACTATTAATAGTATTCCTTTGTTTTCTGAGATTATTTTTTCTGCTACTTTTTAGATTCAAAATCCAGGTTAATGTGATTAGCTGAATATCGTGGCACCTTCATATGTAAATATCATGTACATATCTTTGTGTGGGTCTAAAAGATCAAACTTTTTAAAAAGTTTACTTAAAATTTTCTATTATAGAAAAATTTACAGTAGAATAAATCTCAGTGTACCCCACAGCCAGGTTCAACAATCACCAGCTTATGTCTGAGCTTGTTTCATTTGTATCCCGTACACTCATCCACCCTCTCATTGGTAAATATTTCTGTGTGTAACTCTAAATGATAAAGACTCAGAAACAAAAAGCCTCCAACCCCACAATATCATCATCACACCTACATAAATTAGCCACAGTTCCCTAATATCATCAAATATCCCGTCAATGGTCACATTTTAAGAGGCCCAGCTTTTTTAGGAAAGCTGTGAATAAACTTTGCAGTTTAAAACCACACAATGGGGTGTAAAAAATCATCATGTATATCTGGTTCTTTGGGAAAAGGTGGATTTGTTGGCTGCTTGTTATCACATTTGTGACCATGGTGGATAGTCAAAACAGATGTATGTAGTGGCCATTGAAATAAAACTTCTGGTGTTCTTCAGTTCTCAGTTTGGGAGATTTACTGATCTATCACCAAGAAATGTGAGATGCTGATTAGGAAGCAGGCAACTCAACTATGAACTTAGAAATTTGTGTTGCAGGAGTGTTTGTAAATGTTAAGAATTATAATAGATGATAAAGTTTACCCTAATTACATACTGTGTTTTTATGTCTTGTGTTTAGAAATGAAAACAGTTATCGCCATATATCATCAAGGCTGCTGCTGATATGATGTTGTGATAAGAAACCAGAAATATTGGCTTACCCAGCTAGGCTTACAGTTTATGCCAGTTCAGAGCAATAGCCAGCAGACTGTGGAGGAGTGACATACTGTCAGTGTTAAGGGACACATTATTTGACTTCATCATTTTGTCCTGAGTAGCTGATTTTAGACTCCTCTTTTAAGCAAAAGGCTCCTAACTCATAGTGAACGTGCTGAAATAAATAATTCCAGTCCAACTGCCTCTTTACTGGTGTTGGAGTAAAAGTAATAAACTTGCCTAACGAGAACTACTTTTTAATGTCAGTTGTTCTTCACTTTTATAGTCAGTGAAACTGGTTGAGGTAGTTTCATATTCTGCAGGGACACTTGTCTTGAGTAATTGTGCCCTGAAGTTCAAGTGTGTGGTTGTGAAGACTCTCATGATAGAAAATAAGAGGGTAGGTGAGGAGGCTAAAGTTCAGCATGGCATTCTTTTCATTATGCAGTTGAGAAGCAGAATTACCATTTGGGTGTGCTATTGTTTATTTGAATATTTGTTGAATGACAGGATGAGCATGAATATCCCCGGATACAATGCCATTATTTAATAGTTGAAAAAAAAAAAAAAAAGTGGTCTCTATCAAACAAAGTATAAATGGAAATGTTGGGGTCCCAGTACCATCACTGTACACTGATGTGCTAGATAATGTTGCCTTTCTGTTCTTATTTGAGTTTCTTTCGTCTCATATAGATTAGGAAGTCATGTGAGAGACAGGGCTGAAAATTTGACTTTGAAAATCCATTATTTTCTTGCTCCTTCCTCTGTTGTACGCTGAATTCTCAGGACAGACTCCTTTTGCACAACTGACCAAGAGAAGCGAAGATGAGGTTAGCAGAATTAACAGACAGGATGCCAAATGGAGCTTTGCAGGCTTGTGAAAATGAACACTTGTTCTGGTGGAGAGAGAATCAAACCAAGATGTTCATGTTGTCTTCATTTCCTAGCTCAGTTTCAGGGCTTACCCAGACATCAGTGGCATAAGCAGGTTGTACAGAATTTGATGTATTTATAACATGCCATGTTAACAGGCTATAATAATTTATTATTGTCAAACTCACTTATTCAGTTGTTTAAAAAACAACACTAACCGTGCTCCTTGTATCAGGTCAGCAGATATTTATGGAGTGCTTAATATGGGCAAGGCACTAGAAGGACTACAGAGAAATCTAAAATATATATAGCATCTTGAAGGAGTATGCAGTTTTGTTGATAAAAGAAGTCCAGCAGCTGTAAAATAATTACAAAACAGGCACTTGAGTGCCTGATACCAGCCGAGTACAGTAGACTTTCAGGAAAGGGTGATGGGATAGGCTGTACTATTTGAGGATGCTTCATGGAGATGGGGCCTAAAGGATGGAGTGATTTAGATAGATTGGGAAGGAATAGAGGGCAGGGAGAGCAGTGTAAGAAAAGGGAATGGTGAAGAAGGCACAGAAACAAGATGAGTGTGAAGATGCTGTGTGATTAGGGCTTGGGGGTAGGGAAAGCCTGGTAGAAATTAGTAAGAAATTATGTAAGTAAAGAGTGCTTGTAAGGGAGTCAGAAGACCCATTCCTGGCTTTGCGGTCCTAGCTGGTTGTGTGACTCTAGAAAAGCATCATTTTTTTTCATCAATTACTTGAGAGGTTTAGCTTAGTTTAGAACAAAGATTGCCAAACTGGAAGGGAGTACTGCTTTGCAGGATGTTCATAGGTGTGTTTAAAGATTAAAAAAGAAAAAAAAAGTGATCTACGCTCAAATAGTTTCGGTACTTGCTGGGCTAGACATAGTTAAATGGGCGACTTGTTCTGCCAGACTTAAAAAGTCTTTATTATGGTAATGTGAATTTTGAATATTAAGAGGAGGATGTGATGTGCCTATTGCCTAATTTATTTGACCACTACGCACTTTTATCCTTGGCATTGTAGTCCGTAATCCACATTTGGAAATGCTGAAAAAGATCTCAGAGGTCCCTTCCAGATCTTGGAACTTGGTGATCTCTAAGTCTTGGGTGGATGGGTTGATGGTAGACAACTGGGAAAACTAAGCATAGAAGCTTGAAGTTAGTGTGGGAAGCTGGGTGTCTCGGCACTTCTTAAGCAGGAATGGCAAGGCAAGTACAAGATGTAAATGATGGTGGAGAAGGATTAGGCCACTGTTTTTCCTGCTCCCTTTCCTGCCTGGTGTCAGCTGCTTCATTGATTGTTAGCATCCCCACTGTGAAGTGAGTATTGGTGAGTGCTTCTCATTAAGACCTCTTCAGTATCATAGCAGCTCAATTCTGATACCACCAGGCTGCCCTTCAGCCAATATATTTATCCTCTCTTGGTCCTTTCTAGTTTCATGTATTGCTGTCTTTTAGCAATCTGGAAAAGATGGTTGGATGAGAAAAGAGGTTGACACTGATGTTAAAATAGACGTTTCAGTTGGTCTTTCTTCTGCTCACTTATGTATGAAGTGGTAGTTCCAGAAGGGTCAGAACCTCTCTTCTGTTACACAGCCAGGGAAAGCTGTGGTGCTGTGTTTTTGCTGCATTTTTCACTTTCTATCTTGAGAACTTTGGCATGGGACTGCAGAGTAAATGGGTCAGTTCCAGCATTTCACTTCTGAACGTGTACATAGCTTTAGGATCTGAGGAGTTCCTAACTAGTGAGAAAGATTGCTGAAAAAGAAGTGTGTGAATAGTGCTTGCGGTTATCAATTCAAGTATTTTACTGTATTTACTGGATTACAGTATATTGCTGTACAAGGCAGAGAATCACTTGAGAATTTATGTGAGATGAGGTTGAAAGTTGTGATATAATGATTCCACGTGGCATGTGTTAGCTATCAAGATTAGCTACTTCAAGCTCTTTTTTGGAAGTAGATACGATATAAATGTATTAGTAAATTTAAAAAAATGAATCGTGAAGTTAGTGATTGCACCTGTGATCCTTTTTAAGCGTTTTGTTCCCTAGCCCTCCGTGTTGAAAAAGGATTAAAAAAACAAAAGCAGCAATAAACTTAATTCAGGGAATGTTGAGGGTGGTGAAGAGATGGAGACTCTTCTGTACAGTAGTTCAGTGTACTGTCAGAATTGAATGGGGATCATTTAATTTGAGAGAATGTTAGGATTAGAAGTGGAATCCCCAAACTAAGAAAACAATAGTTGAATCTAGCTGTTAAGGAATAATTAAGGTCCCAAAGTCTACAAGATTTGGAAGCCTTTGGACAGAAGGTCTAGAACATTTCTTGATGGAGGTGTGCTTGTGTCTGTGTCTGTGTTTGTGTATGTGTATGTACATATGTAACCCTCATGCACAGTAGGTGAAGTCTGATGAGTTAGTAGCTTTTTATATTTAATTTTATTTTACCTGCACAAGAGTGATATATACTAATTGTAGCCTGCCTTTGTAAAAGTGTCTCATGCTCTTTTTCTTCTAAGCAAACAATGCTTTTTTTCAGGGTTGGAATTAAGCCCACTATGCTGTATTTATGAAGAATAACCTGGTAATGGGGTAGTAATTAGTCATTTGAGAAAGTTCTGAAAAAATTCTGATAGATTTGAAATCTCATGTAATTGAAGTTTGGAAGAACAAAATGGTAATTAGTTTGGTGATAGCCAAGACAGGAGAGGATCAGAACCAGTTTGGGGACATGGTTAGCTGAGGCAGAACTGTTTTTCTTATATACTCTGTACTTGTTTTATGAATAGATGAATGTAGATTTTTTTTCCCCCATAGAAGAGGGACGTAGAATTTAAGGCTGGCTAGACTGTTTCTTCCAAACCTGAGCTGTGTTCTTCTTTTCATTTCTTTTAACAAGCCTGCAGTGGGCGCGGGGGGGGGGTGGGTACTTTCTAGCTTCGTATGTCTTGGTATGCATTCCCTACGTATCATTGTAAGGTCACAAAGAATAGGTCTTCTTTATGTGGTTGGTAATTGAGGATGGGAGGAGTGGATTTTAGAGACTGCCTTTTATGGTTGCCTAGGAAAAGACTAGGCCAGTATAGCTTCTGTGTGTCAGTGCTGTTGGGTCTCTTATTCCACCTATTGCAAGGGGACCTGTATTGCTACCTTCTTTGAAGGTGTTTATTTCACACTTTAGTGCATTTGGCAGTCCCTTCTTAGGGTGCAGTTAGATTCCCTACCCACCCACTGCCTTCATACCTTGTTCCCACCCTGTCTTCTTTGACGGATAGAGTTATCAAAATTATGAATGTAATTTGTAAAGGGTAATGGATTTAGGAAACTGCGGTTAAAATGTGGAAACTTTAAAATTCCAAACTTTGAACTGTTTGAGACTCTCTGATGTTAGCTCCAAAAAAAAAACAAACCAAACCCATTGCTGTCGAGTCGATTCCAACTTATAGCGACCTTATAGGACAGAGTAGAACTGCCCTGTAGCGTTTCTAAGGAGCAGCTGGTAGATTCAAACTTCTGACCTTTTGGTTAGCAGCCTGGGCTCTTAACCCCTGTGCCACCAGGGCTCCAGTGTTAGCTCAGTGAGGAGGAGTTGCTTGCCACAGTTATAGCTCATCTTTCTAATTTCTCAATTCATGTCTGAACTCTTGGGTTTGCCTGAACAGACACCACAACTTATCAACTGTATGCAGAATGCAAAGATTTTTGTTAAAAGATTTTAAAAAGTCCATTTTGGCTTGCCGCTATACCTCATGGTGCCATATCTCCTTGGTAACTTCAGAGCTCTGGAAAACTCATGTGTAGTAAAATGGATTCACAAGAGGAGGAGGGAAATGCCCACAGTTTGTAAATAATAGAAAATGTAAGTTTGTCCATAATGGAAAAGGCATTCATTTCTGTTGTGACAGGCAGAAAGTCTTCAAATTGCAGTTACTGTGTGCTTGCTGTTAACTGAGGCAGTTTGTAATGACTTTTGGGCTTGACACAGAAGCACAGCCTGGGAAGACGAATTGTGACTCTTGCTTATATGGGTGAAATCCGATACTTTTCAGCTCCAACTAAATTCTGAATCCAGGACAGCCATTAAATCGTTGCTAGGGTCAAGTTATGATGACACCCAAGGGATGTCATTTTCCTTGTTATTGTCCCCACTTCTATGGCAGCGTAAAACCAGCCTCATTTTAGGTTTCTGCAAAGATTCTGATGGCAGTGGTATTTTAGAACTTAAAAAGACAAATTAAGAGTTCATAGTCCAGTACTACAATTATTGCTTAGTAGTTATACTGAAGTAGACTTTTTCTTAACCCCCTAGAGTCTCTTTATTCAGTTATGCTTGCTAGCTAAATGTTGCTGACTAGATATGTTCAGTGAATGCTTTTCTATAACTCAATACTAAGTAAGAGAATTAAGCTGTAGAGGAAACAAACAGTAGTTGAAGGTTGTACTAACACTTTTCCACCCACCTGCTAGAAATTCGAATGGCTTCCACCCATTCTTTCTCTGTGTTCAATTGGCAAAAATAACGAGGCTCAAAAGGAGAAACATGTATTTGATATTGTGCATTGCTGAGTATTGCAAAATTTTTTGCCTCCTCTTTTGTTCTGGTGGTCACTTTGATTACTCGTGAAAATTACAGTTTTGGAATTCACACGCAGACCCTCTTCTAAAGTTAGGATCTAAACTTTTTTAGAGCAGCCTTTTGATCCATTTCACTCCAGCCCTTGTTGGCTGATGTGCTTTCTAAGCCATGTGTGGCATCCAAGGCACAGATGTTGTCTTTAGTGATGTAGTTCTGCCTCTCATTTCGCAAATGAAAACACAGCCCGGAGGGGTTAATTGACCTGCTCAGGATCACACTGGGAGTTAGAGGCGCTCACTGTGTGACCCAATGAAACTAGGAGAAGTGGGCTTCTCCTTAGTACTTGGATTCCCAAGGACTGGGAACCTTGGAAAAAGGTTTTTTAAAAAACAAAAACAATAGTACAAATGAAGATGCGTACTCATAATTGTAAAGCTTTCCATTTTTTCTAAGAAATTTTCTGATTATTACTCAATATTAAGAACCTTTAAAAAGCCCCCCCCCCCCACAGTATATCACTCTGTAATTCACTGGTACTAACAGTACATCAGTCTTTTAGTAGTCCCCTGTTTCTCCCCTTACAATTTGGGTGTAAAAGAAAAAATAAATATTTGGGTGATGATGCGAGAATTTCTCATCCTTGTATGTCCAGTGGAAAGATAAAATAATTATTTGGATGTAAGATGACCTTAATGTAGCCCACTTAAAATTTTAATGTAATTTTTGGAGCTATGTTACTTTCTTCAGCCTGTCAATCCAGAGAAACTTAGAGCAACTCAATAGCATTGGTGGCGGAACATTTGAGACAAGTGAACTTAAGAGTATGGTTGAGTTGAAGACTCTACCA
Organism: Trichechus manatus latirostris; assembly: GCF_000243295.1. Classification (NCBI taxonomy): domain Eukaryota; kingdom Metazoa; phylum Chordata; class Mammalia; order Sirenia; family Trichechidae; genus Trichechus; species Trichechus manatus. The sequence goes on from NW_004444013.1 coordinate 5,429,220, forward strand.
AGCTTTTCTCCTACAGAGGAAAGTCTCAAAATATTAAATCCACATGATGTGTTGGCTAAGGCATCTTGCCTGTTTATTGCTGAACCAGAAAATTCATAACAACTGTTTGTCATGTGTATGTATTTATAGCCATTCATATAATGAAAAGAAGTTTTCATGAGATTGGAATAACATATCAAGATGGATGTAATTAAAACAGAAGCAGATTGACACCCTGAATTAAATGCAAACCATAAACCAGGATACCTGAGCATTGTGCCTTACATATTTGCTGAAGGGGGCAGACAGCCAAATATGCAAATAAAAAGACGTTGATGAATATCCCTGGATTGTATGTGGTTGCAGAGAACCCAACTATTTTATTAATCTTTTATCAAGCATTGTTTAGATTTGCAGCAGCAATGAAATGTATTAATTTGGCAGACCAAATAGCTTAGGACCAGAAAGTAGGAAATAATAAGGGGAAGACATGATTGATATACCGTCCTATAAATAACACATGTGACTGACAAAGGGGCTGAGTAATCTTCAGATCTGTGCTCGATGTCATTAATGGAGTTGTTAAACCAGGATGTTTGAGTTGAACTTCAGAGAGACTGCCTGCCATTTAAAATGCAGGCATACCTCTAGTTACACTCTGGACTGATGTTGACAAGATTGGTGTAAATTGAATTTTTGTAAATTGGATCAGATGCACCAGTGGAATCTTGCTGTGAAAAATATGAATCCTTTTAATCAAGTACAGTACTCCTCCTCCATGCAGGGAAGCTGGGGTTTTCGTAGAGTGGGTCTCTTTAGATAGGCATTGCTTTTTCTGAGCTACTTTTCTGCCTGTGTTGTCAGTTCTCCTGGAAGAAAGTGACTGAGATTTGCATTTTCTGTTTAGGTTTCATATCTCACTTGGTCGGTGCTTCTAGGAATAATTGGTGGTGATTTGAATAAGCCCACATCATTCGTATTTCAGGCTTGGTTTTCAAGTGTGTGCTAAGGAGGGCTTGCGACTATGAATATGGAATATGATTTCCGTATCTGTTACGTTGGGGAGTCCCAGCATGTCATAACCACTTCAGAGTCATGATTGCACAAAGACACCCTGGCTGTACTTTTTCTATATGACACTTCAGTTTTAAAATTGTAAAGATGTCAAATGCGGGGCTGTATTGTTATTAGGGAAGTTGGGGACATCTGTTATATCTTGTTAAGCAGGGGGAGGAAAATGCTTTAATCAAAACATCTAATCATGCCCTATCAACTGATGAAAGATCCTTTGCTAAATTTTTGGAATTGGCTTTAATGGAAGAAACTGGCCTCTATAGGAACTGTGAAGTAAATTTACTCTTTTTATTTTGAAAGAAAGACTTAACATTTAACCATGGTGACATAAGGGTGTTTAAGGTTATCAAATTGCTTTTATACAGTGTGTTGAAAATAAATATTTTTAAAAGTTCTTTAAACCAGTATGAAGTTTCTGTTTTTGTCCTCGCACCACCTCCATAACACAGAAGGCCCCCAGAGGGAGTTTGGGTTTCCAGATGTGAGCCTAGGAGGATATGTGGTGGCTGAGAGCCTCCTGGGGAGGGAACAAATGATAATTGCAGGTGAGAGGTGTGGGGATAATTCTGCCTGTGTGCTGGGGGGTGTGATTTCACACCTGAATGTTGAAACCTGCTGTTAGACTGTTGTGTTGTTTTAAAATAAATTTTATTAGTCTTATATGGAAATGGACCAGATTGTTCTGGGTCACCTTCAGTTGAAGGAATAGAACTGTTTTTAAATATTGAATTATAATGTGATTCCAGAAATATTTCCCGTGTTTAAATGTAGTTTTACGTAATATCTGAAAGTATCAAAAACTGTGTTTAACTCAGCATATCTGGACTATTTCTGGCTTCGTTGATCACTTTTAAAAAATTGTAAACTATTTTGGCAGCGTGGCTTTCTACTTTGAATCATTCAGACCTCAAAACCTAGCTGGTAAAGCCATCCGTTTATCTTTATTTCTACCCAGAATTAGTTTTAACTGCAGCTATTACCTCTATTTCCAGACTCATATGTAGTAATAATAACAATAGCAATAATACAGTAGCTTTATCGATTATTTTAATGCTGGGATATGGATTAGGTTAGAGAAATGCTTTATTTCTTAGCTTTGGGAGTATTTCAGTTTTCCAAAATGATTTCTCCATGGATTGAGATCTTGGGGCCAGCCTCAAGAAGTTTTTTGAAGTGTTGACCATAACGTGATGTACTCTGTTTTCTTTGGAATTTGACGGGAAGGTCAAGTGCTATTAATTTTTTTTTTTTATTATTGTACTTCAGGTGAAGGCTTACAGAACAAGTAGTTTCTCATGAAACAGTAGTACACATATTGTTTTATGACACTGGTTAACAACCCCACAACATGTCAACCCTCTAACTTCTCAACCTTTTTTTTTTTGGTGAAAATACACATAGCCAGAGATACACCATGTCAAAAATTTCTACATACACAGTTCAGTGACATTTACTACGGTCTTCCAGTTGTGCTGCTATTCTCGTTTAAGATGAAGGCTTACAGAACAAAATAGTTTCTCATTTAACAGTTACCACACATGTTGTCCTATGACAATGGTTAACAATCTCACAACACATCAACAATATCCTTATTCAACCTTGGGTTCCCTATCGCCAGCTTCCTTGTCCCCTTCTGCCTTCTGGCCCTTGTCAGTGGACTACTGTATCTCATTAGTCCCATTTGGTTTTACGGGGCTGTCCACTCCCAGGCTGAACGGTGAACCTTGGAGATAACTTCACCACTGAGGTAAAAGGGTGTCTGGGGGCCATACTCTCGGGGTTTCTCTGCTATTAATTTTTTCTTGGTCTGTTAGATGTTTTGTAATGGCTTACTGTTGTGTCATGTGGGAGTGTGACTGGAACTGTGGAAAAGAGAGAGCCAGAGTTATCTTCCTCAATTTCTAACGCGTTTTCTTTTTCTATATTCTATGCCTTTACCCCCTGTATTCTCTCTATATCTGTCTCCTCCTGGGCATGTTTGAGGCTCTGAGAATTGTTGCTTTCTTCACTCAGTAATCTATGCGTAGTAGATATTTAATGAATACTTATTAACAGTTGTCCTATTTCCACAAAAATTCCATGAAGAGAAATTTTTGGAAAGGGAGCTACTATTCCCTAAGTTCTTAGTCTGTGCCAGGCATTGTGCTAGGAACTTTGCATTGTCTTGTTAGAATTACCCTGTGAAAAAAAAGGAATGGTATCCTGCTTTGCAGTTGAAGAAACTGAGCTGAGAAAGGTTAAGTCAACTTGCCCAAGGTCAGTAAGAGAGAAGCAGGAAGTGCAGCAGTTTCTGCTTGTGCTCCTGACCCCTTTACAGTCCTTTTATTACAGAGAACATTTTGTGAGAGAGTCCCGCATGGGTCTCTGGTAGACCACAGTTGTTGCTTGTTACTGCTGAAAATTGTCTTGGTTACAAAGGATTTTCTAGGTATAATAATAGGATTTAGGTAGGAGAAAGTACCGTCATCTTTTGGGAAGTTCTTTATTTTCTTTTTAAAAGCCAGTGCTTACAGTTAGGTGGCTGCCACTCATATAGAACATCTGTAGCACATACGTATATTTTTTCTGTCACCTCACCGTTTCTCCCTGTATAAGAATGTGACCTTTCCCTGGGCCACATTGCTCAGGTAGATTTCGAGCAAGGGTTCAGACTCATAATATTGAGGGCTACTGTGTGCCAGTCCTAGTACTACCCTTGCACATACTTACTTCACTCAGTTCTTACAACTGACTCCTGGAACAGAACTGTAAAATGGGAGAAGGTTCTGGTACCCTCTCATAGGTCACTGTGTGCATAAGCTCATTTTCCACAGTACATTCCTAAGTATTATGTCGTGTCTGGTTTTAAATTATTCTAGGAAGTGGCACGTCTCTTGGGAATGTATTCCACAATAAAACAGACCTTATTGTTACCACTCTTCCTTTTTTTTAAAAAAAAAACTAATGGGTACCCTATTGTTCCCATGAAAGACCATACTAAATAGCTCTTTGCTTTTCTTGATATCTATATCTTGAAGATACCTGGTGACAAATAGTCCATTATTTCTTCTGTCATTGTTTCCTTTCATTTTTCGAAGTACATTTGCAAATTGTTCTCCCCTATCCCTCCTCCACCCTGTAGAGGTTTGTTTGTGCTACAAAGAGTATGCTAATGAATGCGACAGTTAGATTTGCTTCTTATGGAAATTCCGACTGCAGTTAGAGTACTGTACATTCTTGAGAACTGCTTCCCCTCATCTCCTCTGGGCGAAGATGGGCCCCCACGCAGTTCATCCTCTAGGATTTCAGGGTTCAGACCTGCGTGACGACCATCCCGTAAGGTGTAGTATAAAGACTTTTTGGAAGATTTCTGGGTGATTATGAAGCTCAGTCAAGTTAAAGTCTTCATTGCAGAGTCCCTGCCTTTTTTGTAGGAGGTGGCAGTTTCTTTTTGGAACCACTGTGCTTTAAGACATGCAGTCTTGCCCTTCTTTGACTACCTTGATGAGCACAGTTATCCTTTTGGACATACAAAATGGAAATATAGTAGAGTTCTGTTTTTAGCAGAGTTTGTGATCATAGGAGAGACCCAAGTCAAAGCATATCCTTTAAAATGTAACTATAACCAAAAACATCTAGTGTAAAAGGAACCACACCTTTAATTCAAGGTTTTGAAAATGTTTTAACTGTTATACTTTAGTTTTATTTATTTGTAAAATACAATTTCGATATTATTGTAGGAGCTCTCTTAGGTTGTAAACTCTGAGGTAGGAACTGTATATTTTTAACTTTTCCTTGTGTCATGCCTAGCCCCTCTGGTGGTTTGTAATACCCGCATTGTGGTGTTTTTGATTAAGGAAACAACGTGAAGATGGGCCAGCAGAGATGGGTGTCAGTTTCACTTGACAGGGCAGTGGGTACCCTCTGTTTACTGTTTACAGATGAACACTACTATAGCATTCTTGTAGATTTCTGCATCTGCTGCCCGTATTTCATCTGCACTCTGTTTTGTTTAGTATGATGTACCTGGGATTAAGGACAGAGAAATATGTATGCTCAGGCTGATTTGGAAATTGCATTGTTGAAATACAGCCCATATGGTCATTGTAAAATGGTTAGTACTGCATATAATTGCCTTCCCAATGATGTGTTTTGTCATTACTTCCATCTTTCAAGAAGCACTCCTGTAGCATGCTGACAGCAATGGCGTCATTAGAAAACATATGGACATGTAAAGGCATTAAATTGTCTTTAGTTTAAGGATTAGATTACAGTGTTAGAGGATGGGTCACCACACTTTCAATTGATAACTCTTGCTTAGTTCAGCACTGCTAGACTGGATGATATAGATTAGCAAAAGTCCTGTTTACTTGTTTGCTTAGTATACTTCATATCTTCCCTGCAATTGTGAGGGAAGTCTTTGAGCTGTGCATAAGACCCAGCACAATATTATAGCCAGTTGGTTTCTCTGGAGTGCTTTCTTCCAACTGTTCATGCCTTTGCAGAGTTCTTTTCCAGGAACTCCCTCATCCTCTGTTTTCCTGAATGTGAGCCCAGAACAGACTAAGCCAGGGATTGTTTTGTTTGGGGGTCATTTAGATGTAAAAAGAGACAGAGTAAGTAGTGGAGTCAGGAAGCCACCATGTGGCTGCCATGCTATCCGAATTTATATCTTCCATTGTATAGCTTCTGTCTCCACATGGGTCCTGAGTCCAACACCCCTCTTCATTCCCCCCTTAGAAGCAGTGGGATTACTGCAGTCTAGAGGATCAGTGGTGGGTACCAGGGGCCAAGGGACCATGTGACAGGGCATGGAAAGAAACTACTCCACAGCCCCCACACTTGTGGAGTTGGATTTTCTTTCTGGCCATCCAGATAGGCCTATTATCCTTGTTCTCTGGCCTGGTTGTAGATATTTTAGGGATGTTACAGTTTTGAGACATGGTGTGCTTTGGATTTTCAGGGCCGCTATGCAGCTACCAGTGAGTAGTAAGTGAGGTCACAGAATGGAAGGTCTCTGGCCAAATATGATGTTTCTCTTTGGAATCTAACAGAAGTAACATGGACTTGGACACTTTCAGAGCTGTAAGGAGATTTGCAGATCATCTTGGGCAGTGGTTTTGGGGCACGACATTGAGTCTACTGAGTGGAGGTCCTGACCTTATTTAATCAGAAGAACTCCACCTTTACCTGTTTTATATGTTACGAGTAAGATTCTCTTTGGGAGGAAAAAAGCATCTGGGTTCTTTTGTTGTTGTTTTTCCTTTAAGAACTATTTATTAGGAGCTTCTGCATGTCAGGCTGGCATTGTTAACAGGCACAGGAGATGCCATAGTGAATAAGAGAAACAGGTATCCAATCTAATGGAGTTTATATTCTAGTAGGGGGTTTGGTGGGGGTAGGGGACATACTATAAATAAACAAATATATACTATATTGAGTGGTGGTGGATTTTAAATCAGAGTAAGGAGATAGTGAGAAATTGGTGTGTGTGCACGCACACACTATTTTATAGAAGGTGGTTTAGGGAAGGCTTCTCTGAGAAGGTGATATTTGGGCAGAAACCTGAAGGAAATGAGGGAGCAAGAAATATGGATAGCCAGGGGAAGAGCACTCAAAGAGAGGGAAAAGCAAGTGTGAAGGCCTTGAGGAAAGAGTGGCTTGGTGTGTTTGAGCAACTGTAAGACGCCATGGTGGCTAGAATGGAATAAGTGAGGCAGAGATGGGGAGGTAACTGTAATGATTTTGGGCTTTAAATCTGAGTGACAGGAGAAACTGAAAAACAGCTAAATACAACTGCCCAGGGCTCTCATTTTTAACTGAGAAAAGGTTTTGAACTTGCCCAAGATCATCCAGCTGGTGTTAAAACTCACATGTTATATTCCTTTTTTGGAGCTTGCCATTGCACCTTGCAGCCACCATTCCAGGCCTTCCAGGCAGCATGGGGCATCTTTTTGCAGAGAAAAAGATTTCTGTTGCTTTTCTTATTTATGGATATAGTTCTCTTAAAATACATTCTTTAGGAATCTATAGACTTTCAATACCCAATCACCACAAATTGGGAAATACTTTGTCCTTCTGTGCCAGAATCCATTGCCATTTAGATGATAATTTTCATAACAACATCACCTGCAACAACAGTGATAATAATGGCTAACATTTATCAAGGGCTTACTGTGTGGGATACTTGCTGTGCTGAGTGCTTTACATGCATTATCACATTTAACCCTCACAACAGCCCTGTGAAGTAAGTGACATTATTATTGTTTTAGAGATGAGGAAACTGAGATGCAGAGAAGTTAAATAAATTCCTCATGATCATGCACATAGAAAGTTGTAGAGTCAAGATTTGAACCAAAACCTTCTGATTCTTGGGCCTGTACTGCCTCCCTGATGAAGAGGAGCGGGGTGAGCATGTCTGTGGATAAAATTTAATTGGAATTTCTACATGACCCCCACCCAACACGGTTTTAAGATGGTTCTAGAGCAGACCCCTGTGAGTAACACTATCTTGTCACGACCCACTTCCATGTCTGCCACTCTGGCTCAGTCTTGGCAACTCTGCTGATTTTAGGTGGATTGTTGGTTAAGCAGATACCCGTTGCCGCTGAGTCGATTCTTACTCATAGTGACCCTATAGGACAGGGTAGAACTGCCCTATAATCTGTCCTGTAATCTTCAAGGGAGCAGACTAGCATATCTTTCTCCCGCAGAGCAGCTGGTGGGTTCGAACTGCCAACCTCTCTCTTTGCAGCCGAATGCTTAACCATTGTGCCACCAGGGCTCCTTGGTTAAGCAGATAGCTTTGGTCTTTTTGAGCTGAGTTTGATTAGAGAATTTTTCAACCTCTGCTGTGAAGTGTTTTACGGAATTTAGGCCAGCATTTTCAATTCAGCAGACATAGTTGAATTCGTCTTGGTTTTTCCCCCCAGTGAAGTAAAAACCTCACATACCACCAGTGTCTAAATGTCTTATGAATCTAAAACCATTTTTTAGTACTTGTGCTTTTGATGACTGAGGTGCTGTGAGGTTGCTTTAAAATATGTGTGTGTAAAAAAAATGTGTGATATGTGTATATGCTTATATATGAAGTATTTTATAAATACAGAATAGTATAAAGTATAACTTAACCAACACCCATGTACCCACCACCAACTTTGCTGTACTTTTTTTCAGATTGTAGGTTATTGTTGTATGTTCTGTCTGAGGGGAACCGAGTCAGATGTAAGCTTTAGAGCAGATTTTCAAAGCTGGCTGCACATTAGAATAGCCTGGGGAGCTTTAAAAAAGTCCCCACACCCATGGGAGAGAGCCCTTACCCCATCATCAGAGCTTTTAAAAGCTCCCCAGGGGGTTCTGTTGTGCATTCGGAGTAGAGACCCTCTGTCTGAGGGTGTGTCTGTTTTCCTTTGCTGGGTTCTCTCCGATGCCTAGTACCAAGCCATGTGTTAATAGATGTGGTGAGTGAGCAGCTCTCCTGGCCTATATTTTTCGTTTTTTCTATTGAACTTTTTTACATTGTTCTGCTTGCCAAGATTCTGAGGGGCAGTGTACTGGGGAGCTGCCCTCCTGGTACTCTCTTCCCCATCCACCCCACCATAACTGAGAGGACCTGGGGACACGTTTACGTATTTGTTACACAGCATGAGGTACTTAGAGACCAGGAGTGAGGCTTTAGAGAGGAGACTGAGAAATCCAGAAGTGGAAGTTATTATGAAGTTACCTGGGAAGTCAGTGGGCACACATGGTTTCATTTAGAAAACCTGGAGTCACATGCATCTTTACAGGAAGGCTCTGAGCTGTCTGATGGTGGTTGAGGGCCTGTTTGGCCTGGGTCATAGCTTTATCAGTAAGATATACAGTAAGATGTGTAGTAAGATGTGCTCTGCCAGCAGCAGCAGTCAGTTCTTTGTGGTACAGCTTTGACTATGACATCTTTCAGGAATACTGTCAACTGTCGATTATGTGAGGTCTAACCAAAAGGTTGGCAGTTCAAACCCACCAGCCACTCCATGGGTGAAAGATGTGGCAGTCTGCTTCCGTAAAGATTTACAGCCTTGGAAACCCTATGGGGCATTTCTACTCTTCTGTAGGGTCACTGTGAGTTAGAATCAACTCGATGGCAATGGTTTTTTTTTTTTTTTTTTTTTTTAAATTATCTGCTGTGGGCCTTAGCTTCCTGCGGCACATCCTCCTCCCTTTTGACCCACTCATCCATTCAACAAATAGGTACTGAGTTTCTTCTCTGTGCCAGGTACTGTTCTAGGCACTGGGGGTGAAGCAGTGAATTAAACAAAGCCTCTTCCCTCGTGGAACTGACACTCTTGGGGTGAGGTGTTACATTTCAGTGTCACGTTGCTCTTTGGTGTGTCTGACAGAGAAAAAGGTATGGTGGAACTGTAATCCTCCCTTAGGAAAACTTTAGGGGAATAATGTGACAGGTAGGGAAATGTTTTTGCCTAATTTGCCTTAAATTAAATGTTTAGATTCTGAGGATTTCGATTAAAATACTTTAACAAATGTTATTTCTTTAAGAGAGGTTAAGTCTGAGACATTAAAGTTTGTAGGAACTTTGGAATGAGTTGACTTTTATTTTGTTAGTTACTTAATGTGATGAGGATGAAATAGATTTACAGCTGAGATTTGAATTTAGGAAAGATGCTGAAGAAATGATACTTGATTCTGTTTCTGCTTGAAGTAGAACCTTGTAATTCACTCGTGTGCTCATAAATTTGAGGGAAAGGGAGGCAAAAAATTAAAGTTTATTTCTAGGGCTCTCTATGGGCAAGGCTATCAGGCTACTTTCATTGAGAAGACTTAATAAGAAGTGAAGCTTCAATCTGTCACAGTCTTCCACGACAGTCAAGGAGATTGGCCACTGATGAATACCATTGGATCCTTGAAAGGAGGGAGGATGTATTAGAGGCAGTATATGAAGTCAGTCACTAAGATGGATCTTAAGAAGAAAGTGGAGTGTTTGAGGGAAAACAAATATTGGAAAAAAAAAATCTTAAAGCTTTAGGGTTAGGTGGAGGAAGGAAAAAGTAATTGATATACTTTCCTTTCTGTATCATCATCTTCATCAGAAAAAAATCCCAGCATGGAAAAGACTCTATGCTTGTGAGCTCGTACACAAAGAATTATCTAAAAGAACTAAAAAAAAAAAAAACAAAAAAACAAAAAACCCAAGAGTATGTTTTATGAGCTTTAGGATTTTGACTTTAGGGTGTCGGGGTTGGGAAGTAGGATTGTTGTTGTTGAAAGGGATGAAAACACTTCCTTTTTCCAGCTTAGGCTTTCCTGGTGGCTTAGAAACCTGTGGGTCCTAGGGGACTATGTGTTCAGGTGAGTAGAGACACCAGTCTTTGTGTACCTGCCCAAATCAACAGGTTTGGGAATAAGGGCAAGGACTTCTGAGGATTCATGGAAATGAAGATTACACCAGAACTCATGTAGAGATATAGGACCTTTTTGTTTTTCCTTTGATTAGAAAGAACAGCACATGAAGGGACTTAAAATTATTTCTTATTTGTCAGCTTTGTCTCCTCCGTCAGAGTGGCAGTGCCTCCACTTTGTTTCATGCTGCCTTGGTCCCCTCTGTTGGACAAAGTGCCCAGTAGTGATGTATTCATAACGGTAACAGCTGACATTTATTGCGTGTTTGCCATGGGCCAACTGTTGTTCTGATCGCTTAAATTAACTCATGTAATCCTCACAGTGGTCCTATGAGGTAGATACTGTTGAAACCAAACCAAACCCATTGCCGTTGAGTTAGTGCCGACTCATAGTGACCCTGTAGGGACTGTTATGATCTCTGTTTTACAGGAGAGGAAACAGGCACAGAGAGCATACGCCCAAGATCATACGGCTTCTAAGAGCCAGCTCCAAAGCCTGACTTGAACCACTACATAATAGAACTAAGTAAATGCTTCTTGAGCGTTTTATTCTGGTGGTGTTTTACTGGAGTTCTCAGCCCCTATTCCCCCACTCTCTCCCCTAGATGATGACTTCAGAGACACCATAGGTGTCATCTTATTATAGATGAGAAAACTGAGAGATCTAGAAAATTATATAACTGTTCTGGACGACCTAGTCAATTAGTGGTAGGACAGCAATGTTGAACCCAGGTTTCCTAATATGTAGGTCACTGCTTTTCCCACTGCACTGTATTGCTTCCATTAAAAAATATTTTAAACATTTAACTGAACTAAAATTTTTTAAATTTAATTTGTGTCACCCGTACTCCTGTGGATGAACTGTGTTAAAATAGCTAGGTACTTAATGATTTTGCCCTTAGGGAGGACAGTGGTAGGCATTTTGGAAACATTTGCCTGTGGGGTTGTATGACCTACTCTTGAGAAGTCTTTCTAGTTTATGGGAGGCTTACTTAAAAGTAGGGAGAAAGCATTTTGAGGAAACACTACAGCTGTCCTCAGACTTGAGTTTTACATACTCTGTGGGTCCAGGAAAAGGCAAGTTTTTTCTTTTGTTTTTTAAAGACTTAAGTTTATTGTGCCTTATTTGAGGCAAAAGTAAAAACAAAAAACAAAAAACAAAAAAAAAGCCTAAATGAGGGTGGGGGTTAGGAAAAGAGGCCTAAGTGCAAACTTCCTTTACCTACATTTTGATGTCTGACAAATAAGGTTAAAAATGAGGATAGAAAGAACCACCTTGATTCTTGGTGTCATAGAGTCTTCTACATTCTGGCTTTTTGTTTTTGCTTGGTTTTCTTTTGGTCTTGTGATTCCTTTTGTAGTAACCTCTTTCCTTGTCTAATGCTTTGTTTAAAAACAAGTGTTCTGGTATTCTAAAACAAATTATCCAGCAGGCTTCCCGATTGTGTGCTCAGATAAAAGACCCCAGGGCAGTGTTCTTTCTATCTTTGAATTGAGGTTGTCTACCGCATGCCTGAATGCTCTTTAGAAGAGAGGATAGGGAGACTTCCTCTCACGTACTTTGGACATGTTATCAGGAGGGACCAGTCTGTGAAGAAGGACATCGTGCTTGGTAAAGTAGAGGGTCAGCAAAAAAGAGGAAGACCCTCAAGTAGATGGATTGACACAGTGGCTGCAACAGTGAGCTCAAACATAGCAATGATTGTGAGGATGGCGCAGGACTGGTCAGTATTTCGTTCTGTTGTACTTAGGGTGACTATGAATCCGAACTAACAACATGCATGGTTGTAAGCAAAATTCAGTTTACTGCTGAGCTTCCAACCCAGATTGGTTATCTAAGACTAGAGACTGTACTGTAGGAAAATAGGGGCAGTCTCCCAGACTGTGCTGTGGAAAAGCAGATGTTCAGATTTTGCCCATGACCCTGAATCCCATGTGGCCACAGACAAGTAATTTGATTTCACAGTTTCTATTCTTAAATTTGCAGGATAGGATTCCCAGTAGGAGTTACACAGTGATGATAACATATCAGCATCATTTTAGGGGAGACGTAGTTATTGTGAGAAGAATATTCATCAAAACCTTGGCCAAGTATTTTTTTTGTATTTGGTGACTGACCACCCCTTTAAGTATTAAAGCTTTTGCAAAACTTTTCCAAGTAATTACACTTTTTGCCATCCATGTGGATATGGAGAAGCTGGATTGGGTGGTTTCAGTTTTTAATCACTATTTTTTTCTTGCTTTGTACAGTGGTTTCAAAACCCAGCTGCACACCTGTACCCCCAGGGTAGCTTGTTAAACATACAGATTCCTGGGCCCGATCTCTGATCTGCTGAAACACAATCCCTGCTGTTGGCGCTGGAACATTTGTTTTTTAATAGGCTCCCCAGGATGTTCTTTTACAGCAAGCCTCTGGATGAGAAAGTTTGCAATTATTATTTTAGAAAACATTTTTGAATATTTTCTTGGAGAGAGTAATGGTGTAGTGGCTTAAAACAATTTCTGTGCTGCCGAACCCTTCCTAAAAAATAAAACATAATTCATGTATATTTGATTTTAAAAATTTATTGTGAAATAGAACACATCCTAAAAAAATGAATTTTCACAGATTGAACACCCAAGTAACCAGCACCCGGTTCAAGAAATAGAACATCACGCAAAATGTTTGATTCTTATCACTTTCGTCAAATTTCCTCTTTTACCCTCCTCCTCAAATTCCAAGAAATTAGAGATATAAGTAAAGGTTGATAAAACTATATACTATGGTACAACTGAAAAAACATTCTGCCTTTCTATACTAGGTGCTTCTTAATCATTCTGGTTTCTGTAAGTTTTTGGGGATGTGTAAGTTTGTATTGTTTATCATGTTTTGGTTCAGCCTTCAGTCATTTCCTGACAGTGACTGTCTGTTAACGCTCACAGCATATATCAAGATTAAGCTCTAAGATCTATCTTTTCTGAAATCTGATTTACTGAAAATATTCTCATGATAGTTTTGAAAAATGTGTAAGGACAGATTACCAGCCTTGGCAGATATGATTCTAGTAAACAAATGAGTCTTGTCATTACTACCCAGGTAACTTGGTAAACGTGTCTCAGTAGGCAAGTATCTTTATCTGGTACATGATGAAAAATGGTTTCTTGGTTAAAAATAAATAAAAGAAGTTCCTGCCTCCTCCATATCCACCCCAGAGTAATTTTGCCTCCATTCCATCCCATTGAAAGCATTTAAAGCCACAGATAATGAATTTTCACTGAGGATTTTCTTTTTCCTTTGACACTGAAGAATCAGTAACTTCTTAGTGGGAGAAACTGTAGTTGTATTACACAGGAGGCTCGCTTGTTTGTTTTCTTTGGAAGGGAATGCTTATGGTAAAGGGACCTAGAACAAGCCATGCGCAAGAGCTGCGTGAGGGTGAAGGGAGAGAGATGTCCATGGCCCCGCTGTTGTGACTGATAACTACGTGTCAGCAGCTGCACATCTGTATTTCCCCAGCAGGCACGTGGGCTCTGTGGATGTAAAAGCTGCCTCCCCGTCCCCTCCTCACACTCGCCAATATTAACAGAACAGATGACAAGACTCCAGTCACCCTGCTCTGAATGGCTCCCCATCTTTCCAAAAGTATACCAGAGGCTTGTTTTGCTACAGTACATTGATTAAATAAATATTCCTATGTGCACAGAGGAACTGAAATCTGTGATGGTGCTCTGCAGTTATCTTCCCATTAGCAGCAGAGGAACTACTGCCCGTTTTCTCCCCTCTGCCCCTACCCCCTTGTCCTCCTTTTCCCTCCACCACATGGATTCTCAGAGGTGCAAGTAGCAGATAAATTATCTGACCTCTGCTTCCAGGCACTTGTGAAGCTGGAGGGGTGGTGTCACGCACTCTGGTGCGGCCTGCTATTGGGGCAGTGCCCAGGGTGTATAGATAATAGGAGAGTTCCAGTGATTTAGATTAGAGGATTGTTTCTTGCTTTGGGGTCCTTAGACCTTTGTCTTTCCCCTTCAACTCTTAGCAGAAGTGTTTTCAGGAAGGTCTTTCAAATTAGCTTGCCTCTCTTTTACGGGAGAGGGTGCTTTTGGAATTGAAGTAGTTCTGTGTGTCTGGTGTCAGACCTGGAAGCTACAGAGCCTGTGTGAGACAGTGGTCCTGTTGAGTTTATTTTCAAGTTCCCTTCAAATGGCAGTGGCCAGAGAGACCCTAACCATTTGGGCAGATAGTCCTAGAGGCTGGTGGGAGGGCCTTGAGAAGGGCCCAAGCGTGGAATAGCAGGACTCCCTAGCCATGGTGGTGCTGGTGGGTTTCCTTTTTTTTTTTCTGGGAGGGGGGAGGGTAGTGGTTAAGATGAATGTAATGTAAATTAAAAAAATAACTGATGTAGAAAGTGAAATTTGTAATCCTTTGTCTGTAAACCGTAAAGCACCTCAATAATAATGACTGATTTGTAAGGCAAACATGAGGTGACCAATACTTTCCTTTTCATACTGAGCCTTAAGAAAAGGATACAGGACAGAGAGGAGAGGGGAAAGGAGAAAGCGTGAGAATGGCACATAGAAATTGGGGTTGTGGAGAAGACACTATGAACACTATTTTTGTGAATGAAGTGGTGTGCAGAGAGAAGTGTGACTCAACGGAGGTGTTGAAACGTTAGCAACTCCTAACATCTACCGCTAAGGAGGGGGACCCCTTTGACAGAAATGAGATGGGTGCCCCTGTGTAGCTATAACGCTAAAAAAAAAAATTTTTTTTTTTTTTTTTAAATTGTGATGAACCTTGTGGATGACAGAGACATAAGTAGAGGAAACTGTTGGGGTAGGTAAAGTGAAATCTCTTAGAGTGTCTTCCAACTGACTGTGGGTAATTGGTTGGAAATGACATTAACCTGAGCTTGATTGTAATTTTGCATAGTAACAACATACCAGTTGTTCACTGTATTCTTTCCTGGTGGTGCAATTTAATTATTTTTTTGCTATCTTTTAAGCTCTAATTTTCTGTTGTGTTTTCCTCTATCCCCTCCTTGCTGCTGTGCCCACAGCCCCCACAGTTTAGCAATAACATCATTTCTGTGCTTTGGGGCCCACTCTGTGTAGAGGGCTTGCGATGCTCTTGGTTTTGCTTCTTGAAAGACCACATTGGAAAGTCACCAAGATGAGCATGGGTGATTGGAAACCTTGATGTGTTTTGGGCTCCTCCCCAGGGTTTTAGTTTATGATATAAATAATATGGATAATTTCAGGCCTATCAAAGGTGCGCAAAATATCAAGTGTACAGCCGAAAGAGAAGTTAATTAGTGAATAGTGATTGCTCTGATATAACCAATTATTGGATCATTAAATGTTTATTACCTTTTATATGCTCGTTTCCCCCATAAGGGCAGTTTCTTTCTTCAGTCATTAAAACAGAAATGGGATCTGAAAAAAATTTTGCTTAAAAAATTTCCATGAGAGAAGTATTAAAAAGGTCTTGTGTGATCTGACAGCTGAATAGCCTGTTTTTCTTTGGTCTGCTGAATTAGTTATTAATGAAATGTATTGCCTGAGCAGAGAAAATAAGATTAGTTTTGCTAAGAAAGGAAACAAAAGCAAAACATTAACCCACAAATGCAGGTTAATATTAAAGTGCAATATATAAGAACTATGAAAAAGTCGCGTCTGCTTGAATGATAGGATGCTCAGTGTTAACATTCATTTAATTAATTCCTTCATCACTTTCTTGAGCATCAACACTGTGTTTACAGGAGTGAGGAATACAGAGAAGACAAGGGGCCCTGTCCTCACACACCAGATAAGAAGAGCTGTTAAACCAGGTGCTTAAGTAACAATTATGAGGTGTAGGAAGTCGTCGTGCTGATAGGCACACGTATGTTCCTGTGGGGGAGGGGTGGTTATGAAGAGAGATCTTGCCTTTGGAGGCCAGGGTATCCTGTGGATTAAGAGCTGGGGGAAGGTGGTTATGAAGAGAGAGATCTTACTTTTGGAGGCATCGTGTTGTGTGTGATTAATAGCATATTCTCTGGAGCCCCTTACTACTTGGGTTCACATCCTAGCTTTGCCACTTAATAGCTGTGTGACCTTTTGCTTGGTTTCCTCATCTGTAAAATGGAATAATAGTAATGCATCCTTCATACGGTTGTTGTGAGGTTTAAATGAGTTAATGTATGTAAAGCATTTATGACATTGTCTAGCACATAATCTTAGGTGGTAGTGGTGATATTTTTGTGGGATAATGGATTCTCTAGGGGAGATGGTATTTGATTGGATGCTGAGGAAAGAAAAGCTATTTCAGGCATTTCTTGTATTGTCATGTGTAACCACATACTTAATTTATAATGTCAACAGTAATGTGTGCTTTTGTAGCACCATTGTCAAAAGATCACAAAGGGCATTTACAAATGTTTATTCTCAGAACAGCCTTTTGAAGCAAGAAGACTTTATGCACATTCTCCTGATGTGTGAAAGGCTGCAGAGTGAGTCACCGCCAGTGACTGTTCTTTAACTGAAGTGTGTTTGGGGCCTGGGTTCTTTGTGGGTAAATTAGACCAGTGGAGACAGGGAACTTTTAAATTTAATTTTTAGTTTAAAAATTACATTTGGAAATGACTGTATTGTGGTAAGTAAATTGGAAAGCTGTTTTCTGCAGTTTTTAGCAATAGTGAAACTTGTTTATTTCTAACAAATTCCTAATTAGGGTTCCTAGCAGAAACATTTTTATTCCTAACAGAGTTGAATTTAGAGGGCGTTTACAATGATGATGACTGTTGTCATAACTTTTAAGTTGCCACTCTTACTATCCCCGTTTTATAGATGAGGAAACCAAGGAAGGAGATGTTCAGTAACCTGCCTGAGGTCATGCAGCGTTGTAGATCCACGGTCTGACAAGCTTTTAATCGCACTTGCTTCAAGTTTGTAAAAACCGTGTTATTTTGATTTGTATGTTTGGCAACATCCCTTTGAGAAATGTTGTTGCTACTACCTCTATTTTATAGGAAAAGGGAGAAAGTAGTATATGAGAAGCTGATGAGATACCACAGTGAATTTAGTTTGGACCGAAAATTAGTAGGGGGAGTACTATTTTATGCCCTTTCACTACTCCAAGTAAGGCACTTTACTTCTGGGCCCTGAGGTCTGTTACCTTACCTAACCTCTCTGAGCATGTTTTATTATTTGTAACATGGGGCTATAGTTCTACCTTGTTTCGGGCATGTAAAGTGCCTGACAGACACTGCTAGTTCCAAGCAACAGTAGCTGGGATTCTTAATTGATTCAAACCAGGGATCACACAGGAAGCTGGGTCTGGACTACAACTCTAGTCTCTTGACTCCCCTGGGCCCTGGTTCTCTGCTGCTCACATGCCATGTTGCTAGGGATGAGGAAGATGTTCTTATAATGAGACATGCCCTGACTTCTGAGAAACTCACTCTTTCTCTAGACTCATCAGGTTGTCATCATATGAGATGTAGTGGATCCAGTAAGAAATATGGTGTCTTTAGGAAGTAATTTCAGAATAATCATGCGGACTCTCAACTGCAAAACAGTAGATTGTGAACTGCATGGGGGCAGGGGTCCTGCTGTCTGTGGGTTTCAACTTGTACTCTGCAGAGGGCTGGAATACCTGGTAGACAGCTGGGGGTCTAGCACTATTTATTGTGTGAAGGGAGGAAAGAATTAACAATTTCTTTGAGCTGTAGAAAATGATAATGAGAAGGGAAATAAGATTTAAAAAAATTTAGTTGTGTAGAAAAGAGGAAGAAGTTGTGGCACCTAAACAGGTAAATGAAGCCCAGCCTCTTAAATTGGGCATAATTTGTACCCTGAAGATGTTACATTCTTAACACCTTCTGTTAAGAACATGTTTTTACTGTGACACAAAATGTTATCCAGGTCAAGGATTTCTTCTAAATTGGAATATATTCATTCCTATTTTGTGGTTTGAGTCTGTGGAGTCAGAACTTGTCAGGAAGGGTTAGTGAAGCTGTGCTTCTAACAACTTGGAGATCTCGCCAGCAGCTGTGCTAAGTAAACATCTTGTTGTAAACTAGCCATGAGTAAACTTCTGGTTGTGAATCACAGTGTGACCTTTCAGAGAAAACAAAACAAACCACCAAACATACTAATCAGACTTTCTCTAGTATCAGGATTGTGAACTCTGGCACTTAACAGTTTGTCAGGCCCACTTGGAGCAGTTGATACAACTTCCTTTTTCTATTTCTGTTGGTGCATCACATGGATGTGCATATCCTTCTTCAGCAACACATTAGGAAGAAAAGTTTAAGCTTTTCTCCCACTGAGTTAAGTACATCAGTGGTTTACTAAACACCATGGAAGTTTAAAAAATACAGATTCCTTGGTACCACCCAAGACCTAATGAAACCGAATGTCTGGGAGAATGGGACCCAGGAATCTATTTCTGAAGAACACCCTGAGTGATTGTATCATTAATAGTAATGAGATTCTACGATTAATGAGTGGGAAACCACCGAGATAGACAACTTTAACATATTTTTCATCTATCCATTCATTCTTATCCATTCATCCATGTGTTGAGTAGACTGATAGTAGTTAGTCATGGGGTAATGGTAGTCTTAAGAACTGGGCATAGAAGCAAGAACTAGCACACAGTCCCTGCCCCCGGGATTCAGGATCTGGCTCAGAAGATTTTAACATTGGGTTGAGCTTTAAAGGAGTCACACAGTTCCCAGAAGTCATTGGCCCAATATTACGTATACACACGTTTTCTAGCTTTCATCAGATTCTCAAAGGGGTCGGCGACCCATGAAAGGTTAAGAACCAAGGTCTAGTGCTGTTCTGGAAACGGTGGAAGAGGGCAATGTTTCTGTTGCCACTTTAGATGTTTTTAACCTTTTGAGAAGCAATAGCAGTTTGAGAATTGCACCTGTTTTCTGCACCATTTAAAACATTTGAAAAGAAGAAAAATAGTGTAACACCTGGGTCATGGTCAGAACAAGACCAAGGGGTATAGAAAATAGAGATTTGGTGAACTGCATCAAATTTAATGTTAAAGAGCTGCTGACAGTCAAACAGCCTGGTGGTCAGCCTGTTGATGGAAGAATTTCATAACCAGGATAATAGCATAGGCAAAGTTTACCCCAGTTTTCTTATAGTATATAATTAGCAACATCATGGATAACAATTTTCACCCCATGGATATACATAAAGACTAATTGTCTTATTTTTGTTGCATTCTATCCATAGCATGTCCACTGAATTGCTTAATTTCGTATTAACTTTGCCAGCTGTACTGCTGGTGCATCCTTCCTTATCTCTTGAAATCCCCAAATAACACAATTCATCACAGAGCAAAATTGGATATTGGGGAAGCCCTTCTTGAACTGTTGCAGAAGGTATACTTAGCAAAATAGTAGAACTCCATATATATATTGTCTGATCTCTAAGGATAACTTTGCAATTCAGTTTCATTCAGTGTGGGACCTTCTCTGTCAGTGATGTACCCAGTGATTTCATATGTCTCTTTGGGGAGCAAAAATTCTTCAAATATTGTAGTTCTGGTAATGCTACATTATAGGATTAGAAAGGTTTCGGAGAACAGGGCAGTCAGTGGAATTAAATGTTATTAGTGTGTAGAATTCTTTGGCCATTTATTTGAATACAGTTTCTTTGAGGCTGGTGGGGACTTCAAGGCCTTCATTGTCGCTGAAGTCTTTAACTTCTTTTTAGGTTGTTCAAATGTCTATGTCACTTATTTTGTACTATTACATATACTGCCTTGCATTCTTTTTTAAAAAATAAATATCTCTGTAAATAAAGTTTAACTTGCTGGTTGGCAGTGTTCTAGGACTTTATAGTCTTACGTTATTTAGCACACTGAGCATGTAATAGACACTCAGTAAATATTTGATTAATTGGATGTGTTGAGTAGTCCTACCTTTGAGTCTTGGATCCCCGAGAGACCCAGAGATGGAATAAATCTGGTGTTAAAACTTGATACATGCTAAGAAAGGTAGGAAAGTAAAAATTTGTTGTCAGTTCTGTCCCTTAGGCTTATTATGTATATTTTCTATATTTTTAATGTTCAGATATAGCTGAGCCATCTTATATTTTGTAGTTCTTTAAAGTATTGAGTATTTAGAATTCCTCAGTTACAAAGAGAATTTTATGGTAGAGGTACAGCACTTAGTTTCCATTTGGAAAATGTGAAACTTGAGATTTTTATTAGTTATTGCTTTTAAAAAGAAAGAAGATTTCACCACAGACTTGATCACTAAAAGATACCTATTAAACAAATGTCACTACTAACCTGTCTTAATTGAGTACAGTCTAGATCTTATTAGCCGTATTCGGGTGCAGGGAATATTGGAGACTTTTAATGAACAGGTGACTGCCAACAGGTATCGAAAGAATCCGGGCTTGTAGGCTTGAGGGAGAGGGAGTGAGGGGATTCATCCCTAGCTACGCTGTGTGAGAAGTGGATCTGGGCATGTTTAGCTTGTAGAAGAAGTGGTTCAGGGTGATACATGGTAGCTGACTTCAAGTATTACAGGGTTGATTTCAGGAAGAGAGATTTAGATTCATGTGGTCACTCCTGCTCCCATTGGAGGCACATTTTCAGTATTGTGTATAAAGAGTTTTTTCATAGGGCTGTCTCAGGGTCTTGAAATCCAGTTGCTGAAGGTGTTCAGACAGGCTCACACATCACTGACCTGGATTATTGTAATGGGAGTTAACACTGGTGTTCGTGACCTCTGAGGTCTCTCCATCCCAGAGAGACTGATTATAAGATTTTCAGGGCAAAGTGTTCTGAGTAAACCTATGCATGATTCAAAGCCCAGGTCTGTTCCTTGTGGAAAAAAAAATTTTTTTTTAAGAACCTCATCTGAAAATAAAATAAAGAGCCCAGTCTGGGGTGCTGTTTGCTTAGTATTTAATCCCATGGTCATTATGTGTACTGAAAGGGAACAAAACTAAACTTACCCAGGGTTCCAGGTGTCTAGGATTCTTCTCAAATAGAGCTCTTAAAGTTCAGGCCACTTGAAGCACCACCTTGTCGTTTTTCTTACTGGAGTTTGCTTGTGTGTTTGCAAACCACAAAGGGCATTGAGTTCAGTCATTAGGGATATATATGTTTTCATTTCAAGTCACTTACATGCCATCCTTAAGGAAGATGTTTATGCTTTGCTTATCACAGGGCTCCCTCATCTCTTTCTTTAAAAAAAAGTCTACCAGTTTTAAGAGACTGAAATGGTGTTTTATAATGGCTGAAAATACTTCTGAGAGTAAAAATAGGATTTCCAGTTAAACACACTTGGACTAGACTAGTGATGCATTATTACAGTTAGACATTTTGTAAAAAGAGGGCTTGGGGGAAAAAAAAGCAGGCAGTGAAGGTGTGTATATGGGGTCAGTCGCACTAGGAAAGCTGAAATTAGTTCTCCAGCCCCACAGTACTAGAGGGTACCATGGATTAAATTTCTGGGACCTAATTCAGTGTCCTTCTCTTGAGACACTTGGCACTGGTTTGTTCATCTCAGAGCTGAAGTCTTAAGGATTAAGAGAGAGAATGGAAATGCATCATTTTCTCTGCCAGAGGAGGTACTTAAACTGGGGAAGGAGGAGGGGACGTTAACAAATCAAGCCTTGGCAAAGAAATCTGTCATGAATCAGCAATGACTTGGAAAGCCTCTATCACTGTATTTTACAAACTAAGCAATTGTCACTACCAACATTTCTCTTGCTTACCTTTAGGATTGGCTTCAGGTCGCTATGTGGAGGGAATGAGTCTTTTTTGCCCGTTTTGACAACATTAGGTAATTAATTTACAACCAGCTCAATTAGACTCCAACCCATACAGTGTGTGCCTGGCCTTTTAAATAGCCTTTGTGTTGACGCTAATTGAACTGGTTGTAGCTGAGACAGGCAAACAATTTACATTTATCTTTGGCAGGACACAAGGGCTCTCCCTGGATATGGACAGCCACGTTTTCTTTTCCTTCTACTGAGTCTAGCACTAAAATGCTGTGTGCTTATTTTAATTTTCGAATTAAAAAACTTTTAAAATATAAAAGCCACATATGTTTATTGTACACAAATGACAAATATAGTTAAGCAAGAAAGAAAATGAAGATCACACAAAATCTTAATACCAAGAGAAAACCATTAACAATCTGGCATTTGTCTTTTCTGTACTTTTCCCCCATATGGGGGAATGCATGCATCTGTATATATAAATATTTTTATATGTTCTGTTTTTTAAAAATGTTACTGTTGATGTGTGTGTGTGTGTATATATATATATATAGATATATATATGTAAAATGAGGGATATCGTTGCTGATGTCAGACGGATCTTGGCTGAAAGCAGAGAACACCAGAAAGATATTTATTGTATCTTACTGACTGTGCAAAGGCATTTGACTGTGTGGCTCATAACAAATTATGAATAACATTGCCGAGAATGGGAATTCCGGAACACTTAATTGTGCTCATGAGAAGCCTGTACACAGACCAAGAGGCAGTTGTTCAAACAGAACAAGGGGATACTGCGTGGTTTAAAGTCAGGAATAGTGTGTGTCAGGGTTGTATCGTTTCACCATACTTATTCAGTCTGTGTGCTGAGCAAATAATCCAAGAAGCTGGATTATATGAAGAAGAATGGGCATCAGGATTGGAGGAAGCCTTATTAACAACCTGCAGTCTGCAGATGACACAGCCTTGCTTTTTGGAAATGAAGAGGACTTGAAGCATTTATTGATGTAGATCAAAGACCATGGCCTTTTGTATGGATTACACCTCAGTATAAAGAAAACAAAAATCTTCACAACTGGACCAGTAAGCAACATCATGGTAAATGGAGAAAAGAGTGAAGTTGTCAAGGATTTCATTTTACTTGACTCCACAATCAATGCCCATGGAAACAGTAGTCAGGAAATCAAACGACATATTGCATTGGGCAAATCTGCTGCAAAAGACCTCGTTAAAAACGTTAAAAAGCGAAGATGTCACTTTGAGAACTAAGGTACACCTGACCCAAGCCATGGTATTTTCAGTTGCTTCATATGCATGCAAAAGCTGGACAGTGAATAAGGAAGACCGAAGAAGAATTGATGCCTTTGAATTATGGTGTTGGTGAAGATTATTGAATATACCATGGACTGCCAGAAGAACAAACAAATTTGTCTTGGAAGAGTATAGCCAGAATGCTCCTTAGAAGCAAGGATGGTGAGATTTCATTTCATGAATTTTGGACATGTTATCAGGAGGGACCAGTCCCTGGAGAAGGACATCATGCTTGGTAAAGTAGAGGGTTATCAAAAAAGAGGAAGACCCTCAAGTAGATGGATTGACACAGTGACTGCAACAGTGGGCTCAAGAATAGGAACAATCATGAGGATGGCACAGAACTGGGCACTGTTTCATTCTGTTGTACATAGGGTTGCTATGAGTTGGAACTGACTCAGTGGCACCTAACACCACCACCATCATCACCACCACCACCACCACCACACACACACGGCAAAATTTATATGTATATGTATTTTAATATAAAGTTTCCCATTTTAACCATTTCTAAGTGTACCATTCAGTGACGTTTACCACATTCACCATGTTGTGATATTATATATGCTGTGTTTTTAAAAAAATAGAATCACACCATGCAGACTGTTTTGTAGGGTACTTTTTCCTACTTAATAAGTTGGAAACACCTTGACATTTCATAAAACATTGCTCTACAGCATTTAAAATGGTTGTATGGTAGTAGTGCATTGTGTAGATGCACCAAAATGTATTTAACCTATCCTCTGTTACTGGACACGTGAACTCTTTCCAGGTGTTAGATATTATCATCAGCATTGTGCTTAGACATTCTTGTTAGTAAATCTTTGTGAAGTTCCTTGATTTTTTGCAACAGATAAATTCCTAAATGTTGAATTATTTGTACAGGAGCATACATGTTTTTACATTTTTTGATGCATGTTGCCGTATCAAAGACCTGTGCCAGTTTTTGCATTGATTAGCAGTATATGGGATTTTCATGTTTATTCTTGACATTCAAGAGCATAGTATACAGAGTATTGACTCAGAGATGAGTTGAGTCCTGATCAGTGATTTTTGCTGTTGCCCCTAAAATTCAGGTCAGTCTTACAACTCTTCTGTTCCCAGTATCAGGTGAAAGAATCCAGCTTACATCATATAGTATGATAGCATTTTGCTTATTTTTAATAATGGTACCTTTCTTTGTTCTGAAAGGTTATAGAATAAAAGCATGCAGCTGCTGCCTAAGGCAGAAGTGCCTTTGATTTTCCCCAGGGAGGATTCTGAAACAATGTTTTTCACACTACTAGGGACCAACCTCCCAACCTCAAGAAGTAGATTTAAAGCATGAAATGGATAGTTTGGATTAGTATATGAAAAAAAAGAAGTCTCAACTTTCTTGAGATGGCAAAACCCATGACAAGGGGAGAAGGGGAGTATGATGAACTTTGGATCTCCATCAAGGGTGGCCTTTGGGAAACTATCACAACACCTTGTCTAAATTTCTGTTGGAGTACTTACTTCACAGGTCCATAATTCTCTTTACTTGTCTAAACTACTAGGAACTACCAGTTCTTAAGAGCTCGTGTTCAGTCTTACTCTTCTCTGTATTTGCAGTATCTGAATATTGGATATGCGGTTGGACAGATAATAGCAGGTGTTCATTGTTCAAGGAAAGAACAAATGGATAGAGTAAGTATCAAGATAGGATTACAGAAAAAGATCTTTCAGGTCATCCAGGACCTCCCTAATTTTATAGCTAAGGAAAATGGGGCTCAGAAAGATTAAGTGACGTCTTAAGAATAAGTCGGTGATCTAAGTAGACGTTGAAGTTCTCTGTATCAGCATTTTTTTAGTATTAGGATAGTGTGGTCTTCTAAGAATGGTACTTTGTATGATTATATTTAAAATCAAGAGTAAAACTCTCATTTTATATCTATCACAATTTCCCTAACTCCACTTTTTCTCCTGTGCTTGGTAATATCAGCCTCAGTTTTTGTTGATATTCAGCACACTCAACTCACATTCCTTTTTTCCTTCCCCTCTTTAATATTTTCCCTCTCCAGTTTCATTCTGGGTGGAGGTTTTAATTTACTGCAAACAGTATTGCTATCTGGATGTCAAAATGCATTAAATTGACCTCTTACCTGGAGATCCAAGTGAAGGTCTCACTTGGCCCGGAAACTAGAGATTTAGTCAGGAATTGAGGCAGGTAAAGGCTTCCCCAAAGGCCCAGGTGCTGCTTGTCCCCTGCCTGGCCCTTGATTTCACAGTAGGATGCAGATGTGTCTTGTTTCTCTCTAGAAAGTAGTTTCTGATTAAAGTTTCTGTTTGGAACTTTTCAGATTGCCAGTGACAAATAATGTCTGCAGAGAATGTTGGTTTTAGGATAAACTAGGACGAAAGGGGAATTTATTTTTGTCTTTTTTTCCTGTGACTTTATATCCTTTTCCCCTTCTTAGTAAATTAACATAGATTTCAATTAAAATGGTAAGTTCTGGAAATCAGATGCCATGGTAGTTAGACCAGTATGGGATACTATCCTCTTAGGTTTCATAATATTTCATAGTACATCTCTTTATTGTATGTTAAATGATAGGGAAGTATAATAAAATGTACCCAGAGAGTACTTGTCTATTTTATGTCCTGTAACATTCAGTACTTGATGCAAATGTAGCAGATCTCGACTCAGAAAGGCATAAAACTGGTTATAACCCAAGAGAAAGGAGATAGACTCATTTTCTTTCTTTTTTTTTTAATTGTACTTCAGGTGAAGGCTTACAGAACAAATAGTTTCTCATGAAACAGTAGTACACATATTGTTTTATGACATTGGTTAACAACCCCACAACATGTCGACTCTCTCCCTTCTCGACCTTTTTTTCTTTTTGGTGAAAATATACATAGCTAAAGATACACCATTTCAAAAATTTCTACATGCACAGTTCAGTGACATCAACTACGCTCTTCCAGTTTTGCTGCTATTCTCACTTTAGATGAAGGCTTACAGAACAAAATAGTTTCTCATTTCACAGTTAGTACACATGTCGCCCTATGACAATGGTTAACAATCTCACAACACATCAACAATATCCTTACTCAGCCTTGGGTTCCCTATCACCAGCTTCCTTGTCCCC
>NW_004444013.1:5455896-5600088 GCF_000243295.1 Trichechus manatus latirostris
ACCATCTAGCTGTACTGGACTCAGTCTGGTGGAGGCCTTGGTAGCTGTGGTCCATTAGTCCTTTGGACTAATCTTTTCCTTGTATCCTGTTCTCTTCATTGTCCCTTGCTCCTGAAGGGCTGAGACCGGTAGGGTATCTTAGATGGCTGCTCATAGGCTTTTAAGACCCCAGATGCTACTCACCAAGGTAGAATGTAGAATATTGTCTTTATAAACTGTGTTATGCCTGTTGAGCTAGATGTTCCCCGAGAGCATGGTTCCAACAGCCCTCCACCCAGCAGTTTAGTCCCTCAGGGAGTTGGGACGTGTCTATGGAGCTTCCATGACCTTTCCTTGTACAAGTTGTGCTGATTTCCCCTGTATTGTGTACTGTCTCACCCTTCACCCAAGATACCACTTATCTATTACGATAGGCCCATTTTCTGATTGAAAGTTCTTTGTTGGTGGCGTTAAGTTCAGCAAAGTCATAGAATTTGAGACTCTAGGAGACCTTAAACATACCGAGTCCAACCATTTTATTTTACAGATGGGGAAAGAATTAGCTACTGGTCTAGGACTATTCAGCAGGTTAGAGAAAGAACTATGGGCGAACCTAGGACTGTAATGCCTGCTCTGCTGTTTTTCGTTTTCTGGTCATAGGTGAAGCATTTAGTCTGATCTCTCTTTAAAAGAGCATACTATTTGATGATTTCTTGTCTAGAAACCTGTTGTCATGCCTAAAGTCACCCGAATGCTTCTCTGTTGCTCACTTTTCCTTGTTGCCCAGGTCATTCCGTGCTTCTTGGAGGGTGGGTTTGGATATGGCTGAAGTGAAAGAAAGCTGTGCTTTCACTTAGAGAATTGTCTTTGATGTTATGACTTCTTACCTTTTAAAGAAAAGGCTTTAAGGGGCATATTTTTTCATAAAACTGTGGACTTGGGAGAGGGAGAAGCCCTAGGTGGCACATGGTCATGTTGCATTGTAGCTGTATTTGTTGTCTTTTCCATCCTTTGCACCCTTGGAGATGTGGGAGTCTTTGGTTCTTAACCTTAACCTGTGGGTGTGTGCTGTCAAATCTATTCTGATTCGTAGCAAACCTATAGGACAGAGTAGAACTGCCCCCATAGGGTTTCCTAGGCTGTAATCTTTACAGGAGCAGATCACCAGGTTTTTTCACCTGCTCAGTGGCTGGTAGGTTCAAACCACTGACCTTTTTGTTAGCAGCTGAGTGCTTAACCACTGTGCAACCAAGGCTACTTAAACACAGATTCCTAGAGTCACTGGGTAATTTTGGTTAAGCACCTTATCTCTTGGGCCTCAGTTTCATCTTAGGAACTTCAAATGAGTTAAAGTAGAGAATTTCTAAGGCATCTTCCAGGTCTTGAATAATTATTCTGTGAAAATTACTATCTTTATAAAAGTTTATTTTACAGGATCAGATAACCAAACATGGATTCCTAACAGTCCATTTTATTATTGTTTTGGTTGGCTTTTATGGGACTTTAGATAATGTCTACAGGCTTTTACTGTGATCAAGCTGCCAGCAGTTATTTACAAAGCACCCACCAGGTGCTCTGAGTTTCACAAAACAAATAGTGCCCAGCCTCAAGGAGACCAGAAGGGCTTCTTTACCTCCCAGGATGCAGATGGAGGGCATTCTTCCTTCCACTGGATTTAAGCTCCATGCGTACAGGGGTTTTGTCTCTCTCTTATGCAGCGCAAGCCAGGAACACAGAGAAACAGGCACATAGAAGAAGAGCTCCGTCAGCATTGGTCGCAGGAATGAAAGTATGAACCCAGTTGTCGGTCTTGCTCTTATTTACTGAAGATGTCCCGTTGAGACTGATTTTCTTCAACCTGTACATGCTGTTAACTTGAATAAATTTCCCTGAAGGTGTTCCTCACCTTTTATAGAGGAATGGGGCCAAAATGCTCTGAAGTTTAAGGAAAACCATACTATATTCTGCTCTCGGAAATTCACTTTAATAGTAGAAGATTGAAAGCACTGAGATGTCTTAAAGAAACCTACTTAGCTTTGTTTAACCGAGCATTTCCCAAACTTCGTCTCAGCATCCTACCCACGCTCCTTCCCCATGGAATAGTTGTTAACATGTTGCAGAACTTTGACCTGTGGAAGGGAATGGCTTGAATAAGTAGAAGCAGCTACATTAGTTAAGAACAATTAATTTATCACTGACGGAGCATGTATTATAGGTCAAGCACTGTTCCTGGCAGCCCTGTGTGAAATCTTGGTAGACCTGTAGATACCTTTTTCTTTTAAAAATGACCACTGTGCCTCATTACAGACTTAAGGTTAGGTGGTAGAGAGATTGAGGGAAGTTACAAGTGACCTAATAGCTATTTTACAGTTGTGGAAGTTGAATTGTGGAGTTTTAACATGTGTCAAGAGCTGCCCTGCCAGGTACTGCAGGGAAGTAATGATGAAAGGGAGCATGTGTTTGCTCCTCCAGAATCTGGCTGTTTGGTGGAGGAGACAGACATGTAAACAGATTATAGCAGTAACGGACGCAAATGTGTAATGAACCAGAAATAGGACAGAGGAAGGAATGGTATTTTTTCCCCAGTGTAGAACAGGGTTGCTGTTCATTCAATAAGCCAAAACCCAAATTCTCTCCCCCAGACAAAATTCTACTCATGCATCAAGACTTAGCTGAAATGACTCTGCTTCTTTATGCTTTCCCTGATCCAGAATTAATTGCACCGTCTGTATTCTTAGCAGAACCTTGCTTACACCTATGTCATAGGCTTTATCATAATCTGCTGTTATATGAGAGCTACCTGAGGGCAGGACAGGTTTGTCTTTGTACTTGTATCTCCAGGGCCTGCAGGCACAGCCCGTATTATACCCACACTGCACATTGGCTGTTTGATTGAGACTTGTGGCAAGGCATTAGGGCTGTGAAAATTACTTATTTTAAGTAAATTCAGTAAATAAAAAATTGGTTTTATGCAAAACATAGATTGGGAAGGTAGTGGTATTATTAACAGTGTGGCTCCTTTCAATAGCATTTTCTCCCAGAATGTTTAAGATGTAAGTTTCAGGAATCCAATTACGTTTTTGTAGGAACTCAACAATTCCACGTTATGAAGTGTTTTGATTTCATATGAACATTTTGTAGTCATTAGTTTTTTCAAGACCTTTCTCTTGCATTCTGTTTCATCTGGAACATCATAAGAACAAGTTCAGTTTGGTATTCTGTTCCCCACTAGTGGTTGTGTTTGAGGCTCAAGGTCAGGGTATTGAGTGATGACATTTCCCTTAAGGTGTTTGTATCCATTGGTAATTTGGGGACAGAGAGGCTCCCAGTATAGTGTATTGAGAATAACTAAACTGGAAGCCAGCCTGACTTGGTTTTGAAGTTACCTTTTTTTGTGACCTTGGGGAAGTCACCTAACCTTCCAATAACTGAGGAGTTGGACCAGAATTAGCATAGTCTCTTCTAGCCCTGACATTCCATGATTCTCCAGGGAGGATTCAGTTCCATGGAGAAGATATAATGGATACATTTTTAGGTTACACAGCTTTGTTCATTTAAATGATACACCAGGAAAGGAACCTTGGTTGTCATACCCCTGCTCCCCACCCCCCATCCCCCCCAAAAAAAAAAAAAAACTCATTTTGGAGCAATAAGATTGCTTGTCATGGGGCAGAACTAAATTACCTGGAACCCTCAAAAGA
This sequence comes from Trichechus manatus latirostris, assembly GCF_000243295.1. Lineage (NCBI taxonomy): Eukaryota > Metazoa > Chordata > Mammalia > Sirenia > Trichechidae > Trichechus > Trichechus manatus. Next base: position 5,459,577 of record NW_004444013.1, read on the forward strand.
CTATAGCTCTTATCCTATTTTTTATTTTGAGGGGAAAAATGTAACAGAAAAACAAGCTAATAGCTTTATTTAAAATAATGGAAAACTTTGTGTCTGTATCCATGAGTCAGGACAAATTCATCCCAGTTTTTTACATACACATTGTACATAAACATATTCCCTGAGGTGCTACAAATTCTTTACTGGAAAGGAGATCTTTGATTGGGTTTGCTGTACTAATGTAGGAAGAATTGTACTTGATACATTTTGAGTATTTTCATCAAAAATTGAAACCAGAACTTTCCTTGGATGGAAAGGCCTTGTATATAGGAAGCTAGTTCCCAGCTTTATGATGAATGTACTGTGTGTCCTTGGATAAGACACTTAACCTTTCTGGATTTCAGTATCCTCAACAGATTTGGTATCGTTCTGATTACTAACAGCTCTGTGATTAGACAATTCTAGATAGTTATTTCAGGCTTCCTCCTGTTACTTTCCTTGAAAGATTAGCAATAACCCCACCCCCTCCAGTCTGTGGTCTACTTACCTAATTATTGATTTGGAGAGGGATATTTAAACTTTCAAGTGGTGCATTCACAAAAATTATTTAATGCTGTTTAACAATATTTCTGCAAACTTAGTGGCTTGAAATAACACATTCATTTTCTCACAATTTCTGTGGGTTAGCAGTCAGCTACCGCCTAGCTGGGTCCTTTGCAAGACTGCAGTCAGGATGTTGGCCATGGCTGAAGTCTCATCTGAACACTTGACTGGGGAAGGGACTTCTACAAAGCTCACTCAGGTTCTTGGTGTAATAAATTTACTTGCAGCTGTAGAACTGAGGGCCTTATTTCTTGCTGACTGGAAGGCTGCTCTCCACTCATAGAGGCTGTACACAGTTCCTTGCTTCATGAGGTTCCTAACGTGGCTGCTTGTATCCTCAAAGCCAGCAAGGGAGAGGACAAGGCAGGCATTCCCTCCTTTTATCAGGTAATCATGTACATACAATCAGGCACATCCCATCATCTTTGTGTATTCTGCTGGTTAGAAGCAAGCCACAGGTGCTGCCCACACTCAAGGAGAGACTCACTAGGGCATGGACACAAGGAGGTGGGGATTGTGGTGGCCACTTTCAGAGTCCGTCTGCCACACACATCTGAAAGACAGAAACCGTATTTAAATTTTTCTCTTTGGAGTGTTTAGATTTATTATTTCATAGTAGAGCCTCAGTAAACATTGATTGACAGAAAATCCTTGTGCCTGTCTAAGCTTCCCAGCCTCATGGTGCTTTTACTGAGCCCCCAGATATCGATGAAGGCAGAGTTCGAGACCTATTCATTCTTCTGCCTCGCTGCTCAGTGCAGTGCCTGCCGGTGATAGGTGCCCACTGTTTGTTGAAGGATTGTAACTGTTGTTTCAGTTTCAGCACTGAGTTAATTTAAAGAAGCCCTTCCACCACCACATACACCCCCTCTTATTCTTTGTGTAGGAAGAGATAGACAACTAAGAACAAAGGCTGTAGGAAGGCAGTCCCCTCCTGCAGCCATTGAGCCAGGGAGTGCCGTGTTTAATTGCAGCCATTCCTTCTTTATCGTGCTTGGGTCTCAGCTATCTGCAGAGGGCTCCTCGACACTTTTTCTGGGTAAAAATGATACGGAACATACTGCCTTTGGCTTTTGAGTGATGGACTACCAAGCAGGGACATTTGACGAAAAAAAAAATGGTCTTGAAAAGCCTTGATGTTGGGAAGGTGTATAGTGAATTCTTAAGTTCTTCTTCCTGAATCTTACCTTTTTTTTTTGAGCCTTTTAAAGTTCATCTGCTTGTTTGTACATTCATTCATTCACGTATTCACAGGTAGAGATGTGGCGGTCCCGTATCCTTCCCCACCCCCACTGCAGTTTTCTATGTTTCTGATTTTGGTGAACTTGCATTACTTCTCTAGTTTCCCCCTTGGTAAAATTAGAATGTTCACATCTGTCTAAAAAGAATGAACTAATTATGTAAAGCTCCTAGCACATAGTAAGCACTCATTGAATGACAATATGACTAACTGTACAAAAATGACTAACATGTTAAATTTATTGATTCAGTTTCATTCATCATGCCAGCAATATATTAAAGGTCTCATTGAGTAAGAAAACTGGAGTGGGAAAGGAACCAAGAAAATCTCACCATCTTTCTTTTGCTTAAAAACAATCCTAAATTCTTGAATAGGAATTTTTAAGTATTTTTAAGCCACATAAAATTTCTTTCGTTTTTAAAAGTTGCTATCAGAATTATCAAGCAATGAGGGTCACTCTTTTACCTCCCAATTAAATTTAGAAGCAAATGCAGATCTTCAAGGGGGAGGATTCACAAGTGATTTAGGAGAATCTTAGAGTTTGAGGGTCCATCCCTTTCATTTTACATTTTATGAAGCTGAGAGCTTTGCGTGGTAATATATAGTCCATGTAGAACAGAGGAAAAAGGATTTAGAAATCTTTTCTACAAACTCAACATTTTCAGTCATTCTATTGAAAACAAATGCTAAACAAATTTAGACCTATGAAACCCACCAAATGGCGGGGTGAGCCTGATTCCGCAGGGCACATGGCATCTCTGCATTGAAGGGCTGGGTAGGTGTGTTAGGAGCCATGGTGCCAGGCTTACTCTCATCTCCCTAAGTGAGTTAAAGGTGGATTATGTGAGGGTTTGTTGGGGAGGGAGGGGGAATTGAGGAGTGGAAAAGAGCCTTCCAGCCTAGGGCTCCTGCTGTTCCCTTAGGGGATTTAGGGCCTATAAAAACACAGTTAGTCTCTAAATGGCAATAGATAAATAGCAACGACCATTAATTGAAAAGGAGGAGACCAAATGGAGCAGAGGTCAGGACTTCGTAGGGATGACTAGTGGCCTGGGGGGTGTCATCTGAAATGGTCTGGATTTTTTTTTTTTCCCACTCTTTCGCCTTTGTCTCCCGACCTTGGAAATCCTGGAAAGGAGGAGGAGGGACCATTAATTAAACTAAGATATATGTTGTATATACAGTTGATGCAGATGGTCCCTGTGTGGGCTGGAATTTCAGGAAGAACAAAAAAAGCCCCCCCCAAGCCCTTTTTTAACTAGTATGTTACCAACTGATTGCTACCTGCAGTTTGCCAATTACTCAGTTATGACACAAATTCACAGTTTTTAAAAGAAGTCAGCTGCTGCTGTTCTTCCCTATACAAGGATTTTAGTCACTGTACATCTTGTGTCCTTAAATAATGTATTAGGAACATTTTCAAGTCTGTAAGTGCTTTTTTAATGAGAATGTGAAGATTTTTATGGGGCTAGATTGCTTTTCATGACATTTCAGAGTGACTTAATTGTAACAATGTTGAGAGGCTGTATTTTAAAGTTTGTTAAGTATGTCTGTGGTGGATTATAGTCAGACATTTAGAAGGATGGCTGGATGGATAGTGGAAGTAGGTAGCCTTTTCCTCACTGCTTTCCTATGAATAGTAGCTTTTTGCAAACATGGTTATGCCAAACCAGGCACAGGTCAGGGTTCTCTTGAACTTTTTAATTTTAAAACAGGAACAGAGGCTAATAACTAAGGCTACTGAGGGTAATTTCAGAGACAAGTTGTTTAAAATTTATGTGGGCAGTGAAGTGCAAGGTATCTGCTGTCTTCTTTTGCAGAGCCAGGAGGCATGCTACCTTTCTCTGTCTGTACTCCACGTTAGTCCTGAACTCTACGTTCACTTAAAAAAATTACCTGTCCCAAGTGTCATTTGTTTAGGTATTTTAGTTAGTACTCCTAAAATATTCACTACCGGATACCAGTTTACTTTTTAATGATGAAAATTTTCGACTCTTCGTAAAACTCCGTCTTCTTATCTTTAAAACAAGGGAGTTATTTAGGCATATTTTCCTGCGCAAATGTTCTTAGGATTAGAAGACCTGTAGCAGACTTCACAAAATTAGATCAGGTGGCCAAATGTTTCTTCCCCACTCTTAGTATGGATTCTACTTTAAAAAGCACCCAGAAGATTCTGATGCAGCCTGCATAGGTTCCCAAGGCACGGTTCCCAGTTACATGCACAGAATTCATCAGGGGTACTTAAAAACAAACAAACAAAAAAAACATATACAAAATAGTATGTAAACACAAATTGTTTAAAGGAGAAAAGCAAACTAAAAACTCATGTACTCACCACCTGGCTTAAACAAAACATTTCTAATATCTTTGAAGGCCCTGGGAGGCCAGGTGTTTGTTTAAAGTACAGATTTTCCTCTGAGTGTTAAGGTCAGGAGGTTTGGAACAACAATGAGCTTTAGAATTCAGTAACTTTATGTTTTTACCCAACAGGGTGGGTGCTCTAATAGATTTTTTTCGCATAAATTTTGTTTTGTTGTTGTTGAGAATATACACAGCAAAACATACACCAGTTCAACAGTTTCTACGTGTCAATTCAGTGACATTGATTACATTCTTCAAGTTGTACAGCCACTCTCACCCTCCTTTTCTGAGTTGTTCCTCCCTCATTAACATAAATTCACTGTCCCCTAAGGTTCCTATCTAATATTTCAAGTTACTGTTGTCGCTTTGATCCAGTATAGATAGTTCTTAAAAGAGCCTAATGCTCAAGACAGACCTTTTTTTTTTTTTAAACTAGTTAAGCTAAACTGTCATTCGGTTTTAAAGTGACTTCAGTGGATATTTTTAGTTTAAGGTTTAAAGATATTCTCGGAGAAGTAGTTTCAGGGTTCATCGAGCCTCCATGGCTCTAGAAAGTCTAGAGTCCATGAGAATTTGAAATTCTGTTCTGTATTTTCCCCCTTTTGATCAGGATTCTTCTATGGAATCTTTGATCAAAATGTTCAGTACTGGTAGCCGGACTCCATCCAGTTCTTCTGATCTCATGGCAAAGGAGGCAGTTGTTCATGGAGGCAATTAGCCACACATTCCATATCCTCCCCTTATTCCTTACTCTCCATCTTCCTCCATTGCTCCAGGTGAATAGAGACCAATTGTCGTGCCTTGGATGGCTACTTGGCAAACTTTTAAGACCTCAGGGACTATGAAATGAAATTGGATGTAGATCAGAAGCACTAAATGCATTATTGGGCCAATTAACTGGGATGTCCCAATGAAACCATGACCCTAAACCTCCAAACCAAGGAACCAAATCCCATGAGGTGCTTGGTTGTACATAGGCAGCCTCAGCAGCTTTTTTTTTTTTTTTGTCGTTGTTGTAAATATATCTGTCACACAGTTTTTGCCAGTTCAACTTTTTACAGGTGTACAACTTATTGACTCCAATTACAGTACTTGTCTTTGCAGCTCTACCCTTAGTCAGTGCAATTTTTCCATCACTGTTAACGCCCCTTTGCCCCCTCCTTCCCGCTACTAGTAACCACTAATGAACTTTGTTCTCTATACATTTGGCTTTTCTTGCCTTTTTATGTAAATGAGGTCATACAACATTTATCCTTTTGTGATTGGCTTATTTTGCTCGGCATAACGTCTTCAACCTGCTTCTATACTGTAGCATATATCAAGACTTCATTTCTCCTAATGGCTGAGTAATATTCTGTTGTATGTATATACCATATTTTGCTTATCGGTTCATCCTTTGATGGGTTTTTAGGTTGTTTCCACTTTTTGGCTATTGTGAATAGTGCTGCAGTGAACAAAAGGTGTACAAGTTTCTTTTTGAGTCTCTCTTTCAAGTCTTTTGGGTATATACCTAGAAGTGGAATTGCTAGGTCCATATGGTATTTCTATTTTTAGTTTTATGAGGAACCATTACATTGTTTTCCACAACAGCTGTAACATTTTGCATTCCCACCAGCATTGGGTAAGGGTTCCAGTTTCTCCATATCCTCGCCAACATTCGTTATTTTCTGTTTTTTAATCTTAGCCATCCCAGTGGTAATGAAATGGTATTTACCGTGGTTTTGATTTGCATCTCTCTGATGGCTGATGATGCTGAACATCTTTTCATGTGTTTGGTGCCATTTGAATGTCCTCTTTGGTAAATTTTCTATTCAAGTCCTTTGCCCATTTTATGATTGGGTTATTTGTCTTTTTGTTGTTGAAGTTTTATACATATTTTATTTGTTAGATTCTTGTTGGATATATGGTTTCTGAAGATATTCTCCTGGTCGGTAGTTTGTCTTTACACTTTTTTGGTTAAGTCTTTTGTGAACAAAAGTTTTTAATTTTTATGAGATTCCATTTATTTTTTCTTTTACTGTTTGTGCTTTTGTCATTATATTAGATAATCCATTGTTGAAAGCTAGGCCTGACAGCATTCTTCTAAGAATTTTATGGTTTTGGTTTGCACATTTAGGTCCTTAATCCATTTTGAATTTGGTTTTGCATATGGCGTGAGGCATGGATCCTGTTTCATTTTTCTGCATGTGGAAATCCAATTTTCCAGCACCATTTGTTGAAGAGACTCTTCTTTCCCCATCAAATGGACTTATTTAGCACTTTTTTCAAAAATCAGTTGACCATAGATGTGTGGGCTTATTTCTGAACTCTCAGTTCTATTCCATTGGTCTGTGTGTCTATTGTTATACTAGAACCAGGCTGTTTTGATTACGGTAGATGTTATGTTTCAAAATCAGGAAGTGTAAGTCTTACTTTGTTCTTCTCTTTCAATGTTGGTTTATTTATCTGGGGCCTCTTGCCATTCCATATAAAGTTGAGGACTGGTTTTTCTATTTCTGTAAAGTAGGCTGTTGGAATTTTGATCGGGATTGCATTGAAATATAGATTGCTTTGGGTAGTATTGACATCTTAACAATATTAAGTCTTCCAATACATGATCATGGAACATCTTTCCATTTATTCAAGTCTTCTTTAATCTCTTTCAGCAGTGTTTTATAATTTCATCGTATAAGTCCTTCATGACCCTGGTTTGATTTATTCCTAGGTATTTTATTCTCTGAGATGCTATTGTAAATGGAATTGTTTTCCTAATTTCCCTTTCAGATTTCTCATTGTATAGAAACCCAGCTGATTTTTGTTTGTTGACCTTGTACCTTGCAACTTCACTAAATTCCTCGATTAACTGTAGAAGTTTTTCTTTTTTTTTGTGGACTCTTTGGGATTTTCTATTTATAGGATCATATCATCTGCAAATAGAGATAATTTTACTTCTTTTTCTCCAATCTGGTTACCTTTTATTTCTTTTTCTTGTTGTATTGCTCTGGCTAGGGCTTCTACTACAATATTGAATTGAAGTGGTGAGAGTGGGCACCGTTGTCTTGTTCCTTATTTGAAGAGGAAAGCTCTCAGTCTTTCTCCATTAAGTATAATGTTGGCTGTTGGCTTTTCATGTATGCCCTGAATCATACTGAGGAACTTCCCTTCTATTCCAGTCTTCTTTAGGGTTTTCATCAAGAAAGGGTATTGGATTTTATCAAATACTTTTTCTGCATCCATAGAGACAATAATGTGGTTCTTTTCCTTTGTTCTATTGATGTAGTCTATTACGTTGATTTTCTAACACTGAACCGTGCTTGCATTCTTGGAGTAAATTACACTTGGTCATGACATATGACTCTCTTAGTATGCTACTGGATTCTGTTCAGTAGTATTGCTGAGGAGTTTTACATCTATATTCATGAGATATATTGGCTTGTAGTTTTCTTATGGTGTCTTTGTCTGGTTCTGGTATCAGGGTTATGTTTGCTTCATAGAACGAATTAGAGAGTATTCCTTCCTTCTCTAACTTTGGAAGAGTTTAAACAGTATTAATGTCAGTTCTTCTCTAAATGTTTGGTAGAATTCCCCAGTGAAGCCATCTGGTCCAGGACTTTTTTTTATTGAGGGGCTTTTGATTACTGATTCGATCTCTTCACTTGTTATGGATCTGTTGATTTCTATTTCCTATTGAGTCACTTTGGGTAGGTTATCTTGTTTCTAAGAATTTGTCCATTTCATCTAGGTTATCCAGTTTGTTGTCATAAAGTTGCTTATAAAATTCTTTCATAATTCTCTTTATTTACATTGGGTCAATTGTAATGTCACCTCTTCTATTTTTTATTTTGGTTATTTTCATCTTTTCTCTTTTTTCTAAGTCTAGGTAAAGGTTTGTCAATCTTATTGATCTTTTCAAAGAACTAACTTCTGGTTTTATTGATTCTCTCTATTGCTTTTCTGTTTTTAATTTTATTTATTTTTGCTCTGATGTTTGTTATTTTCTTTCTTGTAGGTTTGGGCTTAGTTTACTCTTATCTTTCCAGTTACCGAAGTTGAGTGAGGCTGTTAATTTGAGATTATTTTTTTATGGAGGCATTTATTGCTATAAGTTTCCCTCTGAGTGTTGCTGTTGCTGCATCCCATAAGTTTTGGTATGTTGTGCTTTTGTTTTCATTTGACTCTAAGAAATTCGTGATTTCTCCCTTGACGCATTGGTAGTTTAATAGTGTATTGTTTAATTTCCGTATGCTTGTGTATTTTCCAGGTTTTTTTCTGTTACTGATTTATAGTTTCACTCTGTTATGGTCAGAGAAAATACTTTATATAAATTCAGTCTTTTTAAATTTATCAAGACTTGCTTTGTGACCTAAAATGTAGTCTGTCCTGGAGAATGATCCATGTGCGGTGGAAAAGAATGTATATTTTGCTGTTTTTGGGTAGAGTGTTCTATATATGCCTGTTAAGTCTTATTGGTTTATAGGATCATTCAGGTCCTCTGTTTCCTTGTTGATCGTGTTTTTAGATGTTCTGTCCAATATCAACAGTGGGGTATTGGAGTCTCCAACTATTATTGTAGTACAGGCAGGCCCTGGCTTACGAAAGTCCAACTTGTGGACAACTTGTACTTGCCCTTTAATATCATGTAAATTTGTCCTCACTTTGAAACGATTGAGAGGCACCCTGGTGGCACATGGTTTAAGTCACCAGCTGTTCACGGGAGAAAGGTGTAGCTGTCACTTCCATCAAGATTTACAGCCTTGGAAACTATGTAGGGCAGTTCTACCATTTTGTGTAGGGTCAGTATGAGTTGGAATCGAATTCCACAGCGGTAGGTTTTTGGGTTTGAAACGATTGAACCAACCTCTACTCACAACAAATTCTTCATAATCACCTTCACTTGCTACACATGCAACTTTTAAATCATTTGCACTAAAGGCTAAATAAGAGCCATATGCACCTGTTCTGACTTATCTACAAATTTGACTTAAAGACAGAGTTAGGAAACGGATCTTGTTTGTAACCTGGTGACTGCCTGTACTATTTATTTCTCACTTCAATTCTATCAGTGTTTGCTTTGTATGTTTAGGTGCCCCAATGTTGGGTGCATATATATTTATGATTGTTAATTCTTTTTGATTAACTGACCCTTTTATCACTCCTTTATCTATTTTGACAGGTTTATTCTTAAAGTCTGCTTTGTCTCATATTAAGATTGCCACTCCGCCTCTCTTTTAGCTATTATTTGCATGGATTTTTTTTCTTTCATCCTTTTACTTTCAACCTATTTGTGTCCTTGGGTTTAAGATGTGTCTCTTATAAACGGCATATAGTTGGATCATGTATTTTTAATCCATTCTGCTACGCTTTGCCTTTTGATTGGAGTATTTAGTCAGTTTACATTCAGTGTAATTACTGATAAGCAGTGACTTACTTCTGACATTCTGTTATTTGTTTGTCTTACTCCTTCTTTGTCTTTCTCCTTTAGTACTGCTTGCTTTTGTGTTTTGTTAATTTGTTGCAGTGAGTTTTTTTTGTTCCCTTCTCCTTTCCTTTTGTGTATTTTTTAAAATATATTTTCTTAGTGGTTTACCATGAATATTACATTTGAGAGCTTGCATTTATTCTAATAGATTTTTAAGTTGGTTTTGAAAATTTTACTTTGCAGTTGGGGATTTGTTTGTTTTTTTCTACAGGACAGAAAAGTTGCAAGAAAAGGTTTTATGACCCATTTCATGGTGCTATGGAACAGTCATTAATTCCCCTTTTTTCTTTTTGGGTTGGTTTCCTAAAAAATCTCACCTGCACTTGGTATAATTTTCTGAATTAGTTTAGATCTGTGGCTTACTTGGATTTGTGGGAATAAGGAGTATATCTGTGAAGGTAAGGGACTTATTTATTATTGACTGCACACCTTACATTCTTGTCTTTCTCCTGGGGATTTTGTGAAGTTTAATATCCACTGGATAATTTTAAGTTTGCAAGATGCTTTCAGTTCCTTGGGGGAACCTGTTACATAAATGTAAATAAATTATGTAGCACCTGAATTTGGTTGTTCATCATTTTTTATAGTGTGTTTTAATTAAGAACTTAGTACTATTTAAGTTAGATGGCTGGGGAAAAGTTTTAGTTACTCAAAGATGATTATATAAGTAGGTAGGAACAACTTTTAGGCTGAGACCCATGAGGGAGATTGGCCATTTTCCATTGCACATGCTGAGGTGAGCTGTGGGTAAATGTATCCTCCCATGCTTTAACATGGTGCTGTGAGAGAATCAGCCATTCTTTTACCTATTTACAGTTTGTCTCAGAATCCCAGATACCTTGTACCTCTCTATATTTCCTGAGGTGGAAACCTTTTTAAAAGAAGGAATCTGTCTCACTGATTATGTAAGGTCCTTCTCTGAACTCTTATCTTTAAGAGATAACAAAGGATTAAGGTATCTTACTTTCTAGATAAATCTGCAGAAGCCTATTAAAATGCACTTTCCCATAGCCTTCTTGTCCCCACCCATTGCCACCGAGTCGATTTCTACTCATAGCGACCCTATAGGACAGAGGAGAACTCACCCATATAGTTTCCAAGGCTGTAATCTTCATGGAAGAAGACTGCCACATCTTTCTCCTGCAGAACAGCTAGTAGGTTCAAACTGGTTAATAGCCGAGCGGTTAACCACTGGGTCACTAGGGCCCCTTCTTCCTATCCCAGACCTGCTAAATTAGAATCTCAGTGGTGAGGGTTGAGAATTCAGGTGGCAGTCACTGCCGTGAAGGCATGGCTAGCCAAAGAGTCATTCAGAGCTCAAAGAGGAGGACTTTCATCCTTTTAGTCCCACTAGTCCCCTTCTTGATTGCCCTCTATCTCTCACTACCAGGACCAGCTACTTAATTTTGGGACCGAGTGCAAAATGAAAATGTGGGGCTCCTTATTAAAACAATTGTTAAGAACTTCAAGATTGGAGGCAGGGCCAAGACAATGGAGTAGTCAGATGCTTCCTGTGGTCTCTCTTACAACAAAGACCCCCCAAAACAAGTGAATCGATTATATATGACAATCTAGGGGCCCTAAACATGAAAGGCAAAGTTGGGAAATTGGACTGAGTGGCAGGAGGAGTGAGAGACAGTTCAGAAGCAACGAGGAGTTGCCAGACCTGACCTGGCAGGAGCTGGCACCCTTCAGACCGGATTGGCTGGCGTGCGTGGTGAGGCAAGCAGTAGTGCTCAGGATGTGTTTTCCACACTGGGAGAGAGTCTACTTAGGCCCCGGAATCAGTGAAAAGCTGTGCTCAATTGGCAAAAGATAAGTACATGCGTCCGACCTACTACACGGATCAAAAAACACTCCCTTTGGGAAAAGCCTCTTTCCCATTTACCTGCCCCCTCCCCATTCTGCACCAGATCCTGGGCTGGCTTCGGTGATTGTCGAGTCCCCTGGGTCGGAAGTAGGAGCTGTCACGTGCCCTGAGCCATCCTCCTGGCCTAAGAGAGAGAACAAATTAACAAACAGGAAAAAAGAATCTACCAGCTCCTCTAAGCTGGGAACTCAGGGTAGGCACAGCTCCTTTGCCTAGGCACAGGCATAAGGGGTCTATAGACTTTGAATGCCTTTCACCCTGCATAGACCTGTGTGGGCCCATTTCAACAGCATAGGCCCTCATTACCACAGTACAACAGGGTGTATACCTGAAGCCTAACTTCAGCTGTATCCCCTGTATAGTGAAGTGGCAGGTTTGTGACATTTGACGCTGCTTTTCCCATTAAGCAGGGTCCTCACCCACCCACATCAGGGGCCTGAGGACTGGTGACTCCACCCACGCCACCTAGCCACCTGCGACAGGGGTCTAAGAATAAGTGGTGCCTCCCAGTCCCTACAGCCAACAGCATTGGGTGCTTGTAGTTTGGCTGCAGAACCCACCCACCTGCGCACTCTAGGGAACAGGGACATGCTTTCCTCCCAGACACTCGGGCAGCCATCAGCCCCCTGCCTTGCTCACACATGACCCCCTACTGCAGCCAGACACCTGTGCCTACACCAATCACCCCTGCATGTCTAGGACTGTAGGTGACAGCCTGCACTACACACTTGGTGACCGACTACCTGGACACCTGAGCTGAATCCATACAAGAAAAGTAAACAGACTCCTAGGCTCACATACCTAGTAACATATCTAACCACCTGGTGACAGGACATTAGAGCTTCAAAGGCACCAATAATCAAACTAGCTCACACAAGCAGCCTATTCGGGCATATCAAAACAAAACAAGAAGCTAGGACACAGTAAGCAAACATAAAATAAATAAATATAGTAACTTACTGATGGCTAGGAGACAACAGTCAATATCAAATCACATAAAGAGGCAGACCATGATGGCTTCAGCAAGTTCCCAAAACGTAGAATCAAGAAATCTTCCAGGGGAAGAGAACCTCTTGGAATTATTGGAGGTAGACTACAAAAGATTAATATACAGAATTCTTCAAGAGATCAGGAAGGAGTTCAGAAAAAAACGCAGAACAAGCCAAGGAACACGCAGACAAAGCAATAGAGGAACTTAAGAAGATTAGAGAAGAGCATAATGACTGATTTAACAGGCTGCAAGAATGCATAGACAGCAATCAGAAATTCAGAAGATTAACAATAAACTTTCAGAATTAGACAACTCAGTAGAAAGTCATAGGAGCAGAATTGAGGCAATGCAAGTCAGAACTAGTGAGACTGAAGATAAAGCACTTGACACCAAATTATTTGAGGAAAAATCAGATAAAAGGATTAAAAAAAAAATGAAACCCTAAGAATTATGTGGGACTCTATCAAGAGGAATAACCTATGAGTGATTGGAGTACCAGAACGGGGGAGATAACAGAAAATATAGAGAGAATTGTTGAAGATTTTTTGGCAGAAAACTTCCCTGATATCATGAAAGATGAGAAGCTATCTATCCAAGATGCTTATCAAACCCCACATAAGGTAGAGCTCAAAAGAAATTCACCAAGACATGTTATAATCAAAATTGCCAAAACCAAAGATACAGAGAGAGTTTTAAGAGCACCTAGGGATAAACGAAAAGTCATTTACAAAGGAGAGTCAGTAAGACTAAGCTTGGACTACTCAGCAGAAACCATGCAGGCAAGAAGGCAATGGAATGACATATATAAAGCCTTGAAGGAAAAAAATTGCCAGCCAGGAATTATATATCCAGCAAAACTGTCTCTCAGATATGATGGCAAAATTAGGGTATTTTCAGATAAAGAGAAGTTTAGGGAATTTGCAAAAACCAAACCAAAATTACAAGAAATAATAAAGGGACTCCTCTGTTAGAAAATCAGTAACATCAGGTAACAACCCAAGACTAGAACACAGGACAGAGCAACCAAATATCAACCCAAATAGGGAAGTCACAAAAATAAATCAAAGCTAAAACACTGAAAATAGGGAAACAGAGATGTCAGTATGTAAAAGATGACAACATTAAAACAAAAAAGAGGGACTAAAAAATGTAGACATAGATTTTTTGTATGGAGAGGAAGTCAGGTGATATAAAGAAATAAAAGACTGGTATAAACTTAGAAAAATAGGGTTAAATACTAAGGTAACCACACAGGAAACTAACAATCCTACAAGTCAAAATAAAAAAAAAAAAACAAAAAAAATATAAAGACTCAGCAATACAAAATCAACAACAATGAAAAAGATGAAAAGAAAATTAAGAAAAACGACTCAGTGCAGAAAATTTAGTGGAACAAAGAAACTGTCAACAACACACACAAAAAAAGACATCAAAATGATAGCACTAAACTCATACCTATCAATAATTATGCTGAATGTAAACGGACTAAATGCACCAATAAAGAGTGGAAGAATGGATAAAACAACATGATCCGTGTATATGCTGCCTACAAGAGACACACCTTAAACTTAAAGACACAAACCAACTAAAACTCAAAGGATGGAAAAAAATATATCAAGCAAAACAACATTCAGAAAAGAGCAGGAGTGGCAGTATTAATCTCTGACAGAATAAACTTTAAAATCCACCACAAAGGACAAGGAAGGACACTATATAATGATTAAAGAGTCAGTATACCAGGAGGACATAACCATAATGAGTATTTATGCACCCAGTGACAGGGCTCCAAAATACATAAACTCTAACAGCATTGAAAAGAGAGATAGACAGCTCAACAATAATAGTAGGAAACTTCAACACACCACTTTCAGTGAAGGACAGAACATCCAGAAGGAAGCTCAGTAAAGGCACAGAAGATCTAAATGCCACAGTCAACCAACTTGATCTCATAGGCATGTACCGAACATTACACACAACAGTAGCCAAGTATACTTTCTTTTCCAGTACACATGGAACATTCTCCAGAATAGACCACATGCTAGGCTGTAAAGCAGGCCTTAACAAAATCCAAAGCATTGAAATACTACAAAGCATCTTTTCTGATCATAAAGCCATAAAAGTAGAAATCAATAACAGAAAAAGCAAGGAAGAAAATAAAAAACACATGGAAACTGAACAACACCTTACTCAAAAACTACTGGGTTATAGAAGAAATTAAGGATGGAATAAAGAAATTCACAGAATCAAATGAGAATGAAAACACATCCTACCAGAACCTTTGGGACACAGCGAGCACAGTGCTCAGAGGTCAGTTTATAGCAGTAAATGCACACATCCAAAAAAGAAGAAAAGGCCCAAATCAAGACATTAACCCTACAACTTAAACGAGTAGAAAGAGAGCAGCAAAAGAAGCTCTCGGTCACCAGAAGAAAGGAAATAATAAGAACTAGAGCAAAATTAAATGAAATAGAGAATAGAAAAACAGTTGAAAGAGTTAACAAGTCCAAAAGCTGGTTCTTTGAAAAGATCAACAAAATTGATAAACCATTGGCCAAACTGACAAAAGAAAAACAGTAGAGGAAGCAAATAACCCGTATAAGAAATGAGATGGGTGATATCATAACAGACCCAACTGAAATTAAAGGAATCATACTATGAAAAATTGTACCCTAACAAATTTGGAAACCTAGAGGAAATGGACAAATTTCTAGAAACCCGCTACCTAGCTTAAACTAACACAAACAGAGATAGAACAACTAAATTAACCTACAACAAAAGAAGAAATTGAAAAGGTAATTAAAAAACTCCCAACAAAAAAAAGCCCTGGGCCAGACAGTCTCACTGGAGAATTTGACCAAACTTTTAGAGAAGAGTTAACACCACCACTACTAAAGGTATTTCAGAGCATAGAAAAGGATGGAATACTCCCAAACTCATTCTATGAAGCCAGCATAACCTTGATACTAAAACCAGGTAAAGGAAGTACAAAAAAAGAAAATTACAGACGAATATCCATCATGAATATAGATGCAAAAATCCTCAACAAAATTCTAGCCAGTAGAATTCAGCAACATATCAAAAAAATAAATTAACCATGATCAAGTGGGGTTTATACCAGGTATGCAGGGATGGTTCAACATTAGAAAAACAATTGGTGTAATCCATCACGTAAATAAAAGACAAGAACCACATGATCCTACCAATTGATGCAGAAAAGGCATTTGACAAAGTCCAACACCCGTTCATGATAAAAACTCTCAGCAAAATAGGAGTTGAAGGGAAATTCCTCAGCATAATTCAGGGCATGTATACGAAGCCAACAGCCAATATCATCCTAAATGGAGAGAATCTGAAAGCAGTCCCCATGAGAATGGGAACCAGACAAGGATGCCTTTTATCACTACTCTTATTCAGCATTGTGCTGGAGGTCCTAGCCAGAGCAGTTAGGCTAGAAAAAGAAATAAACGGCATCCACATTGGTAAGGAAGAAGTAAAATTATCTCTATTTGCAGATGATATAGTCTTATGCACAGAAAACCCCAAAGAATCCATAAGAAAACTACTGGAACTGGTGGAAGATTTCAGCAAAGTATCAGGATACAAGGTAAGCATACAAGAATCAGTTAGATACTTCTACACCAACAGAGAGACATTCGAAGAGGAAATCGTTAAATCAATACCATTTACAATAGCCCCCAAGAAGAGAAAATGCTTAGGAATAAATCTAACCAGAGACATAAAAGACCTGTACAGTGAAAACTACAAGACACTACTGCAGAAACCAAAAGAGACCTGCATAGGTAGAAAACCATACCTTGCTCATGGATAGGAAGACTCAACATTGTGAAAATGTCATTTCTACCCAAAGTGATCTACAGATACAATGCAATCCCAATCCAGATTCCACTGGCATTTTTTAAGGAGATGGAGAAACAAATCAGCTTCATATGGAAAGGGAAGAGGCCCCAGATAAGTAAAGCATTACTCAAGAAAAAGAACAAAGTGAGAGGCCTCACACTGCCTGATTTTAGAACCTGTTATATCGCCATGGTAGTCAAAACAGCCTGGTACTGGTACAACAACAGATATATAGACCAGTGGAACAGAATTGAGAATCCAGATGTAAATTCATCAGTGTATGAGCAGCTGATATTTGACAAAAGTCCAAAGTCTGTTAATTGGGGTAAAAACAGTCTCTTTAACAAATGGTGCTGGCATAACTGGATATCCATCTGCAAAAAAATGAAACAAGACCCATACCTCACACCATGCACAAAAACTAATTCAAAATGTATCAAAGATGTAAATATAAAATCTAAAATGATGATCGTGGAAGAAAAAATAGTGACAATGCTAACAGCCCTAATCCATGGCTTAAACAGAAGACAAACCATAAGTAAGAATGCACAAATGCCAGAAAAGAAACTAGATAACTGGGAGCTCCTAAAAATCAAACACTTATATTCATCAAAAGACTTCACCAAAGGAGCAAAACGGCAACCTACAGATTGGGAAAAAAGTTTTGGCTACGACAAATCCGATCAGCATCTAATCTCTAAAACCTGAAAGACGCTGCAAAACCTCAACAATAAAAAGACAACCCAATAAAAAATAGGCAAGTGATATGAACAGACACTTCACCAAAGAAGGCATTCAGATGGCTAACAGACACATGAGGAAATGTTCACGATCATTAACCATTAGGGAAATGCAAATCAAAACAACAGTGAGATACTATCTCACTCCAACAAGGCTAGCATTAATCCAAAAATCACAAAATAATAAATGTTGGAGAGGTTGTGGAGAGACTGTAACACTTATACACTGTTGGTGGGAATGTGAAATGGTACAACCGCTTTGGAAATCGATTTGTCACTTCCTTAAAAAGCTAGAAATAGAAGTACCATAGGACCTAGCAGTCCCACTCCTTGGAATATATCATAGAGAAATAAGAGCTGTCACACGAGTAGATACATGCACACCCATGTTCATTGCAGCATTGTTCACAATAGCAAAAAGATGGAAACAACCTAAGTGCCCATCAACAGATGAATGGATGAACAAATTATGGTATATTCACACAATGAATTACTGTGCAACGATAAAGAACAACGATGCATACACGGAACATCTAATAACATGGATGCATTTGGAAGACATTATGTTGAGTGAAATTAGTCAGTTGCAAAAGGACAAATATTGTATGAGACCACTATTACAGGAACTCAAGAAAAAGTTTAAACACAGAAGAAGACATTCTTTGATGGTTACGAGGGTGGGGAGGGAGGGAGAAGAGTATTCACTAACTAGATAGTAGAGAGGAATTATCTTAGGTGAAGGGAAGGACAGCACACACTACAGAGGAAGTCAGCACAACCAGACTACCAAAAGGTAAGAAGTTTCCTGAATACAACCAAACACTTCTAAGGACGGAGTAGCAGGGGTGGGCAGTGGTCTGGTGACCAGGGTTTCAGGGGACATCTATGTCATTTGGCATAGCAAAGTTTTTAAAGAAAATGTCCTGCACCCTACTTTTGTGAGTGGTGTCTGGGATCTTAAAAGCTAACGAACAGCCATCTAAGATGCATCAATTGGTTGCAACCCACCTGCAGCAAAGGAGAATGAAGAACACCAAAGACACAAGGAAAATATCAGCCCAAGAGACAGAAAGGGCCACATAAACCAGAGGCTCCATCAGCCTGAGACCAGAAAAACTAGATGGTGCCCAGCTACCACCAGTGACCAGCCTGACAGGGAACACAACAGAGAGTCCGTGATGGAGCTGGAGAAAAGTGGGATGCAGAACTCAAATTCTAGTAAAAAGACCAGATTTAATGGTCTGTTTGAGACTAGAGGGACCCCGGAAGACACGGCCCTCGGACTCTGTTAGCCCAGAACTGAAACCATTCCCAAAGCTAACTCTTCCGACATAGATTACACTGGACTATGGGACATAAAATGATACTCCTGAAGAGTGTGCTTCTTAGCTCAAATAGATACATAAGAGTAAATGGGCAGCTCCTGGCCGCAGCGAGATGAGAAGGCAGAGAGGGTCAGGAGTTGGTTGAATGGACACGAGAAATCTGGGGTGGAAAGGAGGAGTGTGCTGTCACGTTGTAGGGAGAGCAACTAGGGTCACATAACAATGTGTGTATAAATTTTTGTATGAGAAGGTAACTTGAATTGTAAACTTTCACTTAAAGTACAATAAAAGAAAAAAAAAACTTCATGCTGATGATAGTAGGGTGTTAAACCAAATGTGGGCTCTTCAGGGTGCAGAGGCCCTTAAGGCTGCACAGTTTGCACACCAGTGACACTGTCACTGCTCCCCACTCCTGTTTGCCTTTTTAAAATGCTCCAGCAGTGGTGAACACCTTCCTTCTCCCTGTGCACCACACTCTCTTTACCTTTGTCCCTTGGGTTTCAGTGTGTGGAATGTTGGTTTTTCATCTCTTCTGTCTCCCCTGATCTTACTGTGGTGTTTGCATGTAGTGTATGAGAATTCTGTGTAAATCTCCACTGTAAGACTGCTCTTCTTGCGGGCCCAGATCCACTCTTCCTCGTCTTTGTAGCTCCTCCCCTTAGCTGAGTCTCTACCTCTGTCTTCTAGTAAATTTGCTGTGTAAAATAATTTAACTTGAATGCTTTTCTTAAAACTTAATTAGGTTAAAGGCTACTGTGAATGCAGATTTGGTTCAGAGTAAGGTGTTGGAGGTAGTGTTGCCTCTGGCAGTGCTGTGTGGAGGCTCCAGTGCTGCCTGGGTATGACTGGGAATGAGGTGTGAGACAAACTTATGACATCTTTTGCAAGTTGTGTATCCTGCATGGTTGACACCTTTGGTAGCTACTAGCCTTCCAGTGATAACCAGTTTTTTCCTGGATCACTTGTTGACCTCTGAGTTCCTGGAAATGACAGCTGTTTTTCTAGCCACTTGAGTTTAAATGTTCTTTTAGCAGAACCTCAGGAGATATTTCTTGTGGTAAGAAGGTAGCCATTTTGCTCAGTGGCTACTATTTGAAACTAGTCATTCTTGGGTTGTTTGAGCTAGCATGTTCTGGAGAATTCCCCTGTGCTGGATGCACTTGGTAAATGAAGTCGTGGCTCTGTAGGCTGAGGGATCAGGCCCTGCCTATTAAAAGAACTGACTATATTCCTGCTATGAGTTAACCAGAGGTAACTATGAATTTGGAGCCCTAGCGGAAGTGTTGTTAAGAGCTCTGACTGCTAACCAAAAGGTCAGCAGTTCGAATCCACCAGCTGCTCCTTGTAAACCCTTTGGGACAGTTCTACTCTGTTCTGTAGGGTCGCATGAGTCAGAATCGACTTGATGGCAACGGATTGTGTTTTGTTTTTAATTATGAATTTAGATACAAGGTTTGAGAAACCTCTTTATCTCACGGAGAGATGAGCAACTAGAAGTTCAGAAAAATTAAACAGCATGTTCAGTGTTGATTCAGTATTTAGTGACTGAGCTGGGACTGGAACCCATGGTTCCCGCTCCTTCTGAGGCCTGAGTAAATATTTGTGCGGAGATTGTTCTGTTCTTACTTTGAGGATTATCATCTGCGCTTGACCTGACTGAGTTGATGGAGTGAAATATGTACCTTGTCATTTTCTAAAACAATACTCTCCAATGCAAATATGTGAGCCTCATATGCAGTTAAAAAGTTCTTAGTAGCCACATTTAAAAAATAGAAAGAAACAGGTGAAATTAATTTGAATAATTTGTTGTTGTTAGCTGGTATTGACTCAGCCCGACTCATGGCGACCCGATGCACAGTGGAACAAAATGCTGCCCAGTACTGCACCATCCCCACAATTGGTTGTGTGTTGGACTTACGTGATCCATAGGGTTTTCATTGATTGATTTTCAGAAGTAAATCTCCAGGCTTTTCTTCCTAGTCTGTCTTAGTCTGGAAGCTTCACTGAAGCCTGTTCAGCATCATAGCAACACACAGACTCCACTGACAGATGGGTGGTCACTGTGCATAAGGTGCGTTGGCCAGGAATTGAACCCGGATGTCCAGCACGGAAGGCAAAATTCTACCACTAAACCACTACTGCTGCTTGTAATGATTTAACCCATTATATCAAAAATTTTATCATTTGAACATATAATAAATATAGAAATATTAATGATATATAGTTTTTCTTCTTTTCCAGTGTAGCTATTGTACTGGATAGTGCCGTCTAAAGTATATGGCTTATACGTTTAATTGGCTTTTCTTCTTCCTTTCTAGGCCACTTTAACCCATACTAGTTAGCACACAAGGTTGGTGACTGGTGTGATGATACAGTGTGGGAAAACGGGGGATTTGGGATGTAGGTTGAGTTACCAGTGTTAGTGTGCCAGTTGAAGGGGTCAGGTAAACTCAGTTCTCCAACATGGATTTGCTGTAGACTTCGGTCTTTTTGCTGTGCATCTGGAGGTAGTGCTTGCAGCCTCTTCCAGGGACAGAAACCACCTGTACAGAGACATGTGCTGTCAATCAAAGGGAATTTCTATGCTGTTGAGTCGCCTTGGCTTTGACCTCCTGTCTGCCCAGAGAGCTTGTTGCTGAATTAGACCCTTGCTCCTCTTAGAGAAAATTGAGAAAGAAGGTTTGGGTTTTGAGTAAGATTAAGAATCAACATGAGAAATCTTTGTGTGGTCTAATTAAAATATAAGTACCAAGTGGATAGTAGAATCATGTCTTAGCCTGGGCGCATTATAGAAAATGCAAATTAAGTCAGCAGAAGACCCACACACATATTTGTAGCCAGGGCTGCACTAATTTCTAGATAAAGACCAGTAGATATTTGGTCTGCAGGGTGTGATTTGAATGGAAGTTTTTCCTTCATTTTTTAGATCACTGCTCAAAGTCCACTGACAGAATACAGGAAGACAGCCTTGATTAGATTAGGCCAGATTAGATTAAATCTGATGGTTAAAGCCTTTGGAGCCTCTATCTTGTAGGAGACACCGTAATGGCCTTCATAGCGTCCCGAAATCCTATTAAGTAGGTTAATCTTATTAAAGAATTTAGGTCTGCATGGAGCTGCATTGCCTTATACTCTCTGTGGTGGTCTCTGACCCTTAAGGTCAGCTGACAGATACTAGCTTTCTTGGAATAGGTTGGTTATGTTGGTTTGGGATAGATTATTCTCAATAATTTGAAAGTAGGTGACTGTAGTTGATAGGAAGAACATTCCATGTAGAAACATAGTCTGTCTTTTGGCTGCCCTTTGCCTTGGTGGCTATTAGTATCTGTGCCAGGGTCATTGTTGGGTTTTTTTGATTTTTAAACCCTGGTTTGGGGAAAGAGTCAGGAGTGATGTGTGTAAATAATTGTAAAATCGACTGTTGTGTCATTGTATCATTGCTGGGGTGGGAGGTTGGATGGAAGCTTTTAAACTTTCTGAAATCATCCTTTATAGCCTGTACCCATTTTAGAGGTTGTCATTAAGAATCATGTGCTGAGTATAAGGTATGGTCGAGGCACTGTGCTAGATGCTGGGAATAAAATAAAGAATCTTGGAATTTGGGAGCTGGAAGCATCCTTGGCTGTGATTATCTGGATGTGCTTGTAGTTTTTTTATAAGTACTAGTTGGCTCTTGCCTGTTTCTGCAGATACCGTTACCAGTCTTTTTCTGAAGCAAAGCATCCTTTGTTACAGGATTTTTTTCCAATTTATGAATTGATAGGCCAAGTTTTACAAAGGCTTATGAAGTGTATCAGCTTTTATTATATATTGACTGTCTTTTAGAAAAAGGAAGAAAAAAATTCCAGAAATTGGAACTATGCAGCTCTGAATGTATGCTTACTAAATCTATAGTGAGAACTGGTGGAACTGTGAAAAAAATTGTATTTGACTTAGATCTTTGCCGAAGACAGTCTGGTTAGATATGAACAACGTCGAGACCCACAAAGTGATTATTACATGCTGGATTGGCCTCTAGAGATGCAGGACAATCTCTTTCTGGGCATTTGTCAAAGTAAGCTGCACAGTACCTTATCTAGAGGCTGAGCGTCCTCTATTAAGACTCTGTGAGTTCATTGGTTTGTGAGCAGAAAGTGAGGTGTTTGATGGTGCCTCTGGCTACTCTGAACATCTGTGAGAAGATTCCTGAATCCAGGGGACTGAGGTGACGCTCTGACGTCCAGTCCTGTTGTGGAGTGGGGGTTTCCTTCTTGATATAGCCCAAGGGGCTTGTTGTGTTTAATTTATTCCCGCGCCTGGGCTCTGCCTGTTGATCTTCATAGGCCAAGGAGTGCCTTAGCTTAGGTCTTTATTTAACTTTCTTGTGGGGCAGCCCTGCATCTGTGTCCTGTCCCCAAAGACTAAAGAGAATTTCAGATGTGGGCCAGACATGGAGCCTGAGAAACAGTTACGATTGATTAATGGTTTTGATTTACTTTTAGGAAGAAAAGTGCAGCTAGCCCATTGGATGAAGATAATACTGCTCTCCAGCACTCCTCTGTATGAAGTATAAGGTGTTCTTTTCCTGTATAGCACTTGTGTTTTCAAGAGCTAGGGTCATTGACAGAACACTTCTTACTCTTGAGTTTCAGAGCATAGCTGAGTACACATGTCTGAAGCCAGAAATGTAATTTTCCTGTGAGTGTGCTAAGAACTACTTTAATTCTCTGTGTGTGCATGCCATGCACATGCTCACACTCTTGAGGTTTTTTCATGCTCCTTGAGGAGAAGTAGCCCCCCCCCTTTTTTTTTTAACTTCTGTTGATTCTTGATTGCACACTTTTCAGGGTTACCTTTGTTAGGGAGCAGCTGTTGGGAGAATGATGCTGTTTTATTCTTGTAACCTTTATCTCTGTGGCTCCTCTGACCTGAGGCTCACCCTTCCTGCCACCTCCTCTGGGTCAGCCAGCTTTGCTCTCCTGAGCCTGTTGTTCCCACTCTATGAAGGTGACCTGCTTGCTTCTCTCTGTCTCAACTGTGTATCCCTTTTTACTGTGGCAGTTCCAGATGGGCAGGGACTGTAAACCATGGAGAGAAGGAGGGAATTTGAACAAGGAGAAAAATTGGATCTGATTGGGAGAAGTTTATAAAACTTCTGTATTCTGTGCTAATAGTTCTCAGATGTTTTGGAATCACCATATTAGGCACTGGTCTGGTGACCTTCGAGAGCTCCTTTTACCAGCCACAGGCACCTGTGCCTGCCTTTTCTTCCTGTCACCATCTCTGCTCTTCCTTCCAAGCTGACCACTGGAAGAGTCCACCCGTTTCTTATAAAGCCACTCCTTCTCCTGTCATTTAAAATCTTTTTGATTCACCTCCTGTGCCAGCAGCTCCCTGTCTTGCTTGGTTTAGTGCCCCATCCCTTTGGTGAAGCCATACTCCTCTCTGGGTTGCAGACTCCTCAAGGAGCACGAGGGTTCAGCTCTTCCATGTCCTGCCCCAGACCTTCACAGGCAGCAATAATAATGTCTGAAGCTTTTTGATTACTTAAAATGTGCCCAGCGCTGTGACAAGACTTTACATGGATTATCTCTTTTTAATACTCAAGCTAGCCCTGTAAAGTATCTGTACTGTCAGTATCCTCATTTTACAGATGAGGAAATTGATACTCAGAGAGGTTCAGTAACTTGCCACAGATGTACACAGCTGAAATTAAGGAATGGAATCAAGAGTCAAACCAGGCAGCCCAGTCCCAGGGCTCATGTCCTACTCCTCAGGGAAAGGTTGGGAGTTCATAGCCGGGGTAGCTGTGCTCATGGAAGCGTTCCTTATCTTGATGTCTCCCCTTTCACACTGACCTAGACAGTCATGGTCTTTATATGTTTGCTGAACTTACTAAGTGGAGTGTTCTGGGTGATGTTTGATGATGGCAACTGCTTGGTTTAAAGAATCATAAAAATGTGAAGTTGGGCTTTTTAACTGTAGCCCCCCTTGACTCTGCAGTCAAATAATAGGGCTCCTGGCAAGGAAATAAGACCACAAGTACTCATGCTTTAGAAAGATTAGTTAATAGGTTGTGTTTCTGTGGTTAATTTGTGTTCCTGTCTTAATAATATATGTGTATACACAGGCAGCAAATATGTTGTCCAGCAGTCCCATAAAACGAGGCGTTCTTATGCACCCACACCAGTTCCTGCACCTGAGTAACAATAGGGAAGCTTGTTGACCAGTTGGCATCTCACGGCCCAGTAATTAGAAACTGTAAAACAATAATACAGACAATAAGCAAATCCTCCAATTAATGAAAAAAACAAAAAAACTACAATCCTGCTTTGTGGCTGAGTGTAAAATCACAACCGGCTGCTTATACAACAAAGGATTATACACTTAAGGATTTTGGCAGCTGTATTATACATATAAAAAGCCCTAGGCTGTATATTAATTTGGGGGCTGTCATATTTTTTTAAAAACTGAAAACAACAATTGCTGACTTTTTTTTTTTTTTAATTAATTTACTGCAGTAGTTCTCAAATTATGGTCCCTAAACCAAAGTAGAGAGCCCTGGTGGTGCAGTGGTTAAGAGCTCAGCGGCTAACCAAAAGGTTGGCAGTTCGAATCTACCAGTTGCTCCTTGGAAAGCCTGTGTGGCAGTTCTACTCTGTCCTATAGGGTTGCTCTGAGTCGGAATTGACTCAATAGCAGCAGGTTTGGGTTTGTTTTAGACCAAAATACCAACGTGGGCTGGTGGTGCAGTGGTTAAGTGATCAGCAGCTAACCAAAAGGTTGGTGATTCGAACCCACCAGCTGCTCCGAGGGAGTAAAGACCTGATGATCTGTTCCTATAAAGATTACAGCGTAGGAACCCCTATGGGGCAGTTCTGTTCTGTCACGTAGGGTTGCTGTGAGTCGGAATTGATTCGATGGCATACAACAATAATAGACCAAAGTATCAGCGTGGCCTGGGAACTTATTAGACATGTAGATTCTTGGGGCCCACCCCAGACCTTCTGAATGAGAAATCTCTGGGGTTGGGGCCCAGGAATTTATGTTTTAACAAGTCCTCCAGGTAATTCTGATGCACACTAACATTTGTGAAACGCTGGCAGGCGGGGGCATGGAGGTGTGACTAGAGCCATTGGAGGGATGGAGAGGAGAGTATGGGATCCCCTCTTGGCCCCACCCAAAGATGAGTACGAGGCTTCTCTGGCCTGAGGTGGAATGGCTGGCCTAAAGTATGATATTCAGAATATGTGAAGGCCCTCTCCTGTGTCCAGAAGTTGCGGGGGGTGTCTCAGGAGAGCGGCTGTGCCTTTGTGGGGACCTGTTTGGGATACTGTTTTGGACGGTGGCTTATTATCAATCCGTAAGAAAGTGTTTCAATATTCCATTCACTATCTGGGCTCTACTGGTGCAGTCAGCTCTGGCAGGCCTACAGGTTATTATGGGCAGAGAAGAAGAGACATCAGGACAAGAACAAAGACCATATTATCTCTCAGGCCAGGCTTAGCAGTGCTGCTGATGTAATGTGCTCATCATTGTTAAGAACTGTCATTAAAAACTGAAAGTTAAGATGTGGGTAGGGGTGGGAGTAAGTCTGATTTCTTCTTTTTCTTGTCTGTGTACTCTCTCTCTTCCCTATTTCACTTCCCTGTCTCTAGCTATCTTTGATGGATGGGTTTTGTTTAATAATTTTCTTGCGGCTGCCTGGCAAATGGCCCCTCTCCCCTTTACCACTGTGTTGTGACCATAGTAGTGACACAGGTTCATTTCGGAGGCATTAGAAGCTCTTTCACAGCTGACCACTAAATCTCATGGAAAGGCCTCTTGGGAAATAAGAGCTTGCCATCCGAGTGGCCTCTGGTGTGACCACAGAGGCTCAGGTTCCTAACACTCTTTGGATAGTTTGGTTGACAGTCTCTCCATTGGGAAAAAACCTGATACAAACAGAAAGACCCATCCTGTAGTTTCTTTGTCTTTATACGGATTTTTTAGTTTATTTGTTTTGCTCACAGTTTTTTCTGCCTTTCAGAACATTGGGTTTTTCTGTTCCCTTAAAGCATAGGGCATGTTGGTCAGTGAGTGTATGCTGTTCTTTGATTTAATCACCTAACATTTATGAAGCACTGGGAAAGCTGCAGGGATGGAGGTGAATGAGACACAGCTCCTGTCCTCCTTGACCTCGAGGAGACCGATTCCTGGGGCAAGAAACTGACCAAGAAAAGAACCACCCAGATCTTGAGATCACTTTATCGTCTTCATGTTCTCAAGTAGAATTTGCTTGCATACCTGAATTTGAGGTTGGATCACAATCCCAACATCAGGCTTAAGTGAGCCTGTGTAGTTATTTTGGATTTTCTTTTATTCTTATGGGTCTTTGGTCTCTTCGCTTTTAGGAGGTGGTAGCTATTGATTCTCCTTCCATGTGACATTCATGAGACACTGGAGTGTTAGCTTTGCTGGGCTTCTAGGAAGGTGATCTTTCTGCCAGATGAGTGGGAAGGCCTAAGCCCTCCGCCTGTTAGATTTTCATGAGTAGTGTAGTCTTTCTGCCTTGGAACAGGAAGGCTGACCCACCATTTTCCCCAGCCTGCCTGCCCCTCATCTTGCTTTAATTAAATCCACAGCTGATGATGTCAGCTTGGCTCCTGGCTCCCTCAGCTTCCCTCTTGGAACAAAACATCCGGGCAGACAGTTGTGACAATTGAAGTCTCAAGACCCAAGCCTCGTATGTTCTGAGGTAATTAAAATAAATCTGCCTAAACATCTCCAAATGCAGATAAAATCCAGTGCTGATTAGAGGTGACCCTCTAGTAAACCTGATTTGATTAGGCAGAACCACTGGGGTGCAGGCAAATATTTGAGACTTGGGTCAAGCTTATTATTCCAGTGACCTTTCACTGGGGGAAAAAACCTCCGTTTGATTCTTTCTAGCCCAGAACACTTGAAAGCTATTACCTGTGACAGCTAAAGGACTTAGGTGAAATAAACAGGCAAGATCTGTGGACTTGCCCTTAAGAGCCTCTGTCAGCTACCACCTGGGACATGCTTCGTTCCCAGTAGATCAATGGAGAATAGATTTTGCCTGAGGTCCTGTCCTGGAACGCTAATTAAAAAGGACGTTCCAAAATGTACCCAGGCACGTTCTGATAAAGTCTTGGCAGATGTGAGTGGTGGAGGTTTTTTTTTAAGTCGTAGTTTCTTTGTTCATTAAGGTAACTTTAAACAATTTGTTATTTAAAGAAAAACCAAACTAGAACCTCTTTAGTGTTTATATCAAGACCTCACTGCCAATTTAGGAGGAAATTTCCTTAATTGCTTCGTCCTCTGGCTCCTATAACAGTGGGCACATCTCTCTTCTTAGCATTTATCATATTGTACTGTAATTGTTGGTTTACTTTTCTTGTTCTGTCTTAGAAAGCAGGGAAATTGTCTAGTTCTTCTTGATGTCTGCCCAAATGCCTAGCACGCTGGGCCAGGTACAGGGGTTAGCAAACTATGGCCCACAGACCAAAACAGGCTTTTACCTGATTTCCTCTGGCCTGAAAGCTAAGAATGATTTGTACATTTTTAGATGGTTGAAAAAAAAAAATTAAAAAGGAAGGCTGTTTCATGACACATGGAAATTATGTGAAATTCAAATTTCAGTGTTCCTAAATAAAGTTTTATCGGAACACAGCCGTACTCTTTTGCTTATGCATTGTGTTTGTCTGCTTTCATGCTACAATGGCAGAATTGAGTAGTTGCAGCAGAGACCATATGGTCTGAAAAGCCTGAAATATCTTCTGTCTGGTACTTTAGTTTGCTGACCCCTTTCCTATTATATAGTAAAAAAGAAAAAAACAAAAAAAGTTGCTCTCAAGTCGATTCTGATTCATAGCGACTCTCTAGGACAAAGTAGAACCGCCCCATTGGGTTTCCAAGGAGCGGCTGGTGGATTCAAACTGTCAAACTTTTGGTTAGCAGCTGAGCTTTCAACCACTGTGCCACCAGGGCTCGATTATATAGTAGGCATGTAGTAAATGCTTATTGTTTGAATTATTTCAAAGGTATATCCTAATTTCCAGATAGAAATACTCTGATCCTAGAAATGTTCATTGAAAGTTAAATGAATGAGTGACTGATTGACCTGTTTCTCTTGCTGTCCTTCTGTAACCTTTGGTTTAGGTCTTACTGGTGCTGGTTTATTTCTTACAGCTAGACATTTACATAGCATTTATCTTCTGAGGAGCTTAATTATAGAGTTCTGTTAATCCTTAATAACTGTCCAGGTTCAGAACCATTTCTGTGGGATGCAGAGACATGGAGAGGCACAGAGAGGTTAAACTGACAAGGTCACACAGTAAAGAAACAGCATGGTGAAGGGGCTTGCTCGCTGACTCTTCATGTATTCATCGCTTTCTTTCTTTGCTGAGGCCATTCTTTGTTATGGAAGGTCATTCCAGTAAACCTGGAGATACTCGTGAACGAACTACTGTCCAGTACTATACAATGCATCATTTCTTATAGATATCAGTATCTTTGTAGGCTCTTCAGTTCATTAATAGGAAAATTTGTTTAAAAAATAAGAAATACATGGTTTAAAAAGTAAACACTGCAGAGTATGATAGCAGTTACCAAATGTAAACAGTCTGGGCTTTGAGAACTGCTATGAAATTGTTTTGTGAATTAAATTATTATGCTTTTGATGTTCACATGTCTGTTTCCATCGACTGTTAAGGATTATGCTGCAAGGAGGACAGATGAGATGTAGGTGAAGTTTTATTTTTAAGACAATGTTCTTAGGTTAAAAACAAAACAAAATAGCAACTGATAGAGATACAGTGACCTTGAAATCTGGCTTTTGTTTTGGGAAAGTACCTTTAAAATGACTAGTTCCATAAATTAAGTCTGTTCATATACACGGCAGTTGGAGGAGGTTAGGGTGTTGAGGAAGAAAGTGATAAACCAGTAATTTATTGAAAATTCCTAAATTGAAATAGTAGTTATATAGTCTGCTGAGGTTTGAGGGAGTGGAGGAATTTGGCAGGAAGGAGAGAGAAGGAAGGTTAGGAGATGCAGTGAGCGAAGATAGATGGGCCTAAGCTTTCCTAGGAATCTGAGATCAGACACTTGGTAACCATTTTGTGTGCACACACACTGTTTTCTGTGAAATCCTTTAGGAAAGTATCATTATTTTTCCCCTTTCTCTTATTAAATTAATGGGATAAAATCCAGTGCTTTAGGAAGTGATACTTTCCCTAACAACACCACCACCACCTTTAAATAATATTTATTGGGTATCCACCAGGGACAGGTACTTTTTGTACATTTTTACCAGCTTCACAACAACCCTGTAGAGTAGTGTTAGTATCCCTATTTTATAGATGGGAAAGCTAAGACTTAGGTTAATTGGCTTGCCTGAGGATTTATTGTTAGCAGGCCGCAGAGCCAAGTTTCAAATCTAAATCTGCCTGATTCAGCCCTTATGTTGTTCCTACTATCCCATTTCCTCAGTTGTAGTTTCTCAGAGATTTCATCACTGGATGTATAAATCCAGACTGAAGCCATATCTCACCATTTTGTGTGAATAAATCTCTTTTTCCACAAGTCAGCTATGTGCTTTCTCTTTTTATCTCACTACTTTGTGCAACATCTTTGATTTGTGAGCTTCCTGTGTTCTCTTAGATGTTAAGCATTTTGATCAATATCGAGCTGATTCTGCTACTTAAATGTAGAGGGACTTTAGGCAGGAATTACAAACTACAACAAACGCTTGCAAAACCGATAAACTGTACCCACCTGAAGAATTAAGTTTGGTGTGTCCTTGGTGGCATGTGCCATCCTTCTGCCTTGGCCTCCAGGAGCTTCTAAAGGGAAGAGTTGAGAAACAACATTCCGGGCCTAGAGCCTCCACATTCTTTGGTTCCATTGGAGGACTTCTTGGCGGCATTCAAATAAACCTGTTTTCATACTGATTTTCCATCCTGACCCACCAGCTTTCCCCCTTTCTGCTGTTTTCCCTTTGTTACCTATGTGGTTGGTGCTCCTGGGTTTTTTACAGAAGCTTTCATCATTTGTACCACTGAGTTTTACACAGGGCTGGGAACCAGTTTGAACTGGTTTTAGTCGTGGCTGAAACGAAACCGGAACAGACTCGAATTTTAAAAATTTGGGTGATCTGGAATGGGAAAAATTACGGGTTGAATCCCTGGAATAGGAGACTCAGAAGAGGTGTAGTGAGCCCTTTCAGGAGCCTGATGCATGAGATTGGATTATTGCCAGGACTGAGGAGCGTGAAACACATTCAGAGCAGCGTGGTTGGCTGCCATCTTTGAGTGGGACACCACTGTTTCTGACTCTGCGCAAAATCGAGCAGGCAGGAGATTTGGTTGCTATGCAACGTGTATGCTGCCCTTGTTTTCTAAGAGGGAGATTAAATTTTTAGCAGGGCTTTGACCCGTAGTTTTTCCCATTCTGGTTATGGTTCTGGTTCACCCAGATTTTAAAAATTCGGGTGTGTTCCAGTGTTGCTTCTTCGGCCATGAATGAACCGGGAAGAACTGGTTCGAAGCCCTGGTTTTACAGGAGCTTTTCTTTTCAAATTTTGATGTTTGACACAGTTATGGACTTTTATTTGTTTTTGTTTTTGTGTTTAATATGTTCATTTCTGAACCTTTTTGGACTTTGTGGTGGTAGTCTCCAGAAAAGGAAAAAACAAAACAAGGCAAATTCTAGGTAGAGTCAGGAGGCAGAGGATGGAAAGCATCCATTGTTGATGGAGAGCAATCATTGATTTCTAAGGATGCAGATCCTAACTGTTGATACGTTTAAAATTTACTTACTTTGAGGGATGATTCCAAATATCAGTGAGAGGTTAATTCTGAAAAGATGCTGACTTGGAGGTGGCTGATACAAAAACAATGATACAAAGAAATAATGCATTTTTACTTTTTAACGTTGGTTGCACAGAAAATGTAGAAAGCAACTGTTGGCTTTAAAGAAGGCCGTCCCATAACATCAAGACAAGGGAAGCTTGCAAATCAAAGCAGCTGAACAAGGAACAACCCAAGAATGCCCCGTGTTGTACATACATCACATTGGAGGGCACTCTTCTGCCCCTGCCCATAGATGACACCATATGTCTGTTGAGAATTCTTTGCATTCAGGCAATCCTTTTGACTCTAAAAAAAAATTGAGGCGCATAAAAGAATAGACAGGATTGAAGACTGCAAGCCTAGAAGGATTGATTTTGTCATGTACAAAGATTCCAAAAAGTCATTTTCTTGATGGCAAACTTGCCGTATTGAAATATTGTGAAAAAGTCATTAGGAAGCAGAAGAAGCAAGACAAGTTAAGTTTCAAAGAAATGTTAGAAGGGAAAAGTCTTAAAGAGTCTCATCTGAAAACTGAAAGGTTTGTCCTTTTCATAATGTTTCTCATGGCATAAATTAAGGTAGTTGGGCAGAGACAGGGTAAAATGTTTGATCAGTTCCTTCTCTAACTCCTGTAAATGCCTCCTATTTAACGATGACCATCTGGTGTTGGTAGTCGTTTCTTACATTATATGACCTGCCTCTACAGATGAATTGTGAATAAACTTAACCAAGACAGCAACTGGTATGATCATTTTTTTTTTTTTAAATCTCTGGGGCTTAAGACCAGTAACCAAGGGAAAGAAGAACTTCTTTCTTTAAAAAATCCTGACACGCCTGTTTTGTTTTCATGGTTTCCCGGTGGTGGTGTTTCAAAGTATAGGCAGGTTAGGGATTGTATGTTCTAGAATTATGAACAAGGTTGCCCTTGGGAATGATAAAAACATGCTGCAGAGCTGCATGTATGTTTGTATGTGTTCCATACGGAAGTCCTTCTGAGCTGTATCTGTCTTTGCTATTTACTTACCACCTGTAATGGTGCTGCACAACCACCCCGTGACAGCACTGTTTTAACTTGAATTAGCACGAGGGTTAGGAGAAAATACTTGTGAATGTGAAGGGGGATTCCCCGGGTACATGTAATTCAGTGATTTGAAATGCTTTCACAGGTTTGTAGGAGAGGGTAATTTTTTTTCTTTATTTGCTCCTTTTATTTGTTGTAACGCCAGTATTACCTCCCCTCCCACTGCCCATATATACTTCTTATCCCTTTTTCTTTCTCTCTCTCTCTCTTTTCTTTGGAGAAAACCCATCCTAGTAAGAAAGGCATTTGGAGCCCGTTGTTTTTTAACGAAGAGTTGACTTGCCTTCTTAGTACTATGTAGGTATCTTAGGCTGGGTTCTCTAGAGAAGCAAAATCAGTGAAGTATACATACATACATATATATACACACACATATATACATATATATACACACACACATATACATGTTCTTTTGGGCATTATTTTCCAGCTCCAGGCATGTTTTGAGTATTGTTGGTGTAACAGTGACCAGTTATAGTAGGGTCCTCAGCACTGCTGACATTTTGGGCTGGATAATGTCATGGGGGCTGTCCTGTGCGTTTTAGGATATTGAGCAGCATTCCTGGCCTCTACCCACTGAATGTCACTAAGACAAAAAAAGCCAAACCTGTTGCTGTCGAGTTGATGCCAACTTATAGTCACCCTAAAGGACAGGGTAGAACTGTCCCATAGAGTTTCCAAGAAGCACCTGGTGGATTTGAACTGCCCACCTTTTGGTTAGCAGCCGTAGCTCTTAACTACTACGCCACGAGGGTTTCCAGTAGCACCCTCCACCCCAAATTATAACAACTAGATATCTCCAGACATAGCCAAATGTCCCCTGGGGGGTCAGGATCACCCCAGCTGAGAATCACTGTCTTAGAAAGAGGAAAAGGGATGCCCTAGAAACAAGAGGGCAGCAGTGATCCTCTTAGGGCTGGAGCTTCCATTTAGATGCTTTTGTAGTAAAAGCAGCTCTCAGATGTCAGTAGTAAGGAGATACTTAGATACTTAAAATTCCCATGTAATCCATACGTTTCATTGTAGATCTTGGATTCAACTTCTAACACTGGAAGTGTAAGTATGTTATTTTTTCTTATTTTCAAAATGAGGGGTTTGTAGTAAAATGTAGTAGTATCTGAGGTCTCTCCCAACCCTCACATTTTATGAGTTTTAGTTATAAAACATATTACGGAATTTTAGAATTGCAGAACTGAACATTTATTCGAGATCATTTAGCCCACTCTTGTTAGTTCTATTCAGTGTGATTTCCACAAATAGGCCAGGTCAGAAAAACAGATTGCTTTTTACAAGTGGTCACTATTAAACGCTCATATTTAGAAAATTTATCAGAGCAGACTTTTATAAAAATGATTACTTTTCTTGCTGACTGATTGAAATTCAGGTGACTGGCTGCTTGAGCTGCTTCAAATATGTCTTTTGTTACACTCAGCAGTTTAGATGTTGGTCTGCATTCCTATGCCATTCTTACTGCCGAACAGCTGTAGGTTCTGCTACCATGATGAGGGAAACTTTGACTTCCTAGTGTGCCTTGCTTAATATATTGGGATTAAATGGGGAAACCCTCTAGCCCAACTGCTTTTTAAGCATAAATGAGAGTAGAGAATAATTTTTGGCTTGAGGGGTGGTTAAGAGGGATATCTAATACTTTCTATGGGATTTATATGCTTCACATGTGATGTGCCCAACCAGAAATAATAAGATACATATCAGATGTGAATGTACCAGCAAATACAATTATGCTGGGGATCATTTTCACCATTTGAGGGCTGAATTACATTGAACTCATTTCTTCATCTCTAACAGGATTTGTTGTAATTGCTTAAATTTGAATAAGGAGCTCGATGAAGTATCCATGTTCGTGCTTTTACTAGAAGGATTTGGTAGTGTGTACCTTTTGTATTTATGAAGACTGATAAACTGTAAAACCTGGAATATTCAGATTTATGGCAAGGCTTAGAGGGATGGGGAAGTGTACTCCAGTGGAAGCTAGAAAACCAATTTGAAGGTATTGTGGTCAGACACGACACTGTTCTGAAGCCTTATTGGAAATAACAGATTCCTCTTAGCTTGTGTTAAAAAGGTAATTTTATATGCATTAAATATTCAGTAAAGAACTTGAACTGTGCTTACTTTGGCAAACAAATACATCCCAAAATGGATCAAACAAATTGTAACACAGAACAAATTGAAGTACTTTAGGATTTGTCTTAGATATTTCGACTCATATTTTATCCTCCATGTCTTCATAGGACCCTCAGAAAGAAAAGAATCTTTGGAAATGGCAATGAAAGGGCAGTATTATCTCAAACTGCGGTTGTGATTCTGAACCCAGTCTGTGGGCCTATTTTTCTTTTAACTCATGGCCATGTAATAGCACAAAGAAGTTACTTAAGGTGTTTATTTCCATCTTGGAAGACTTTTATACAGAGCAGTTTTTAATGAAGCACAGCACATGGCATCATTATCATTTCTAACGGAGAACTCATTTTCAATTTTGCTATCAAAGAAAAATGACAAATAGGGAATGTAAGAAAAACCAGATGGACTAACTGTATTAGGAGCTTAGTATGCATATTTTGTGTCACATATTAGCATTCATTAAGTCAAAACGGAAAAAAATGAGTTTTGCCTACATGCATTAAACCAATAAGGCTGGCAAAGTTCCAAGCTAGCTCTTGTGGGTTAATTGTTTTATAACTGTTTTAATTAAAATTGTTCAGTATATGATTAACCTAAAAGTTTTAATTTCCACAAAACTGTTGAACAAATGAGACATTAATATTTTACATTAACCACGGAGATATCGCTGTGGTTTTCAGAGCGGCTGCTTTAAAGCATGGCAAGTGGTAGGTGGAAAGTGCTCTATGTCTCATGCAGCTACCAATAAAGCCTGCAAAGTGTAAGTACCTTAGTGAAAGACCCAGTATGACAGGATGGCCTATTATCCTACAAATTCCATAGATAAGCATTCATGTAGTCATTTTTTTTTTTTCCTGCTCAGACTATCAAGTTAGAGCTGAGCCTCTGTCATGAACTGTCATGTTGAGGAGGTTAACATTATAACATGGCAAGAATCAACTTATTACGTCTTTTCCATTTGGCTTCTTAGTAGTGCTGGATCCTTGGATTTGGAGGGGTTGGCCAATTGGGTTTATGAAATTACCGACATTAGGTTCTGTGGTTTTAATTTAGGAGATTAGGTACAAATCTAATTTTGGAATCAAAGGGAAGATAGAGGTTTGGATGACCCGTTACCTTTATTTGCTTGAGGTTCTTTAGGTTGGCACTAGGCTGACTTTGGTAAAACCCTGTCCCATTTTGAAAGTGGTGAAATTGAGATCCACGAAAATTTCGCTCTTTGTAGGTATGGCTTCTTAAATACACAATTGACAAGTCTCTCACTCATTCCTGCACCCCACTTTCCACTTGTGTTCTCATCCTAATATACGGACTTCAATTCATTAAAAGGTTGAAATCTCTTTCCTCTACCTCTCCCTCTTCCAACCATTTCACTCTTAACTTCAGTCTGTGGGTTCGGGTACTGTATAAATTCAAGGTAATGGTTGTATTTGAACCCCATAGAAGGATACTTTAAAAGATAAAATTCATACTGCTTAGTGGAAATGATGATGAGAAAGTTCATACTATTCGAACTGTCCAGATAATGATAAATTCTTCAGGGTACTAACTAGTCTGAGCTCACCTGTTAGATTGTACAAGACTTGATGTAAGATCTTCTTACAGGTTTGGATCTGCAGGAGTTTGGGATGTATCTGAACAACAGACATCTATCTGCCTTGCACTTAGGATCATATGACATTGTCATCTATCTAGATTTCTAGCGATAGACCTGATTTGATCTGTTGGTTACCGTGTGCAGTTGTTTCTTAATAGTACCATAAGGTTCTCTGTGTTAGCCTTCCCCTCTGTTCTGCGATAATCATTCTCCCTCCTAATTCTTCCTGTTTACCTTTTTAAGTACCAGATTCTGAATAAATTATTCATATATTCAGTGTTTTTTGAATTAGTTGATAGTGTAATCGTAAACTCTATGGGTATAAAATTGGTTGTACAGATTGCTATATTTGCCAAAAAGTAGCTTTACAAAAGTGGTTTTTGAGATAAATGGTTTATCACATGTGTCGCTGTCTGTTCATTTCTTTAGGCTCTTTTGAGTTCTTTCATGGCATGATGTTAGGTCACTAGAAATGCACAAACCTGAACCATATTATTCTGATTCTTCAGAGAATTGCCATCATGGAATTAGAGTGCAAAGTCCTTGGTAAACGGAGATTAAGAGCACTCAGTTTAAGACCTCAGTATTCTAGATTCAAAGAATATTTCTGACTTGTGCAAAACCTTAAAAATAATCTGATATCTAAGTACTTATCAGATTATTTTTAAGGCTTTTAGAAAAATAATCCGAGAAACTGGACTATAGGAAGAAGAACTCCGCGTCAGGATGGGAGGAAGACTCATTAACAGCCTACAATATGCAGATGACACAACCTTGCTTACCAAAAGTGAAGAGGACTTGACTCACTTGCTGATAAAGATCAAAGACCACAGCCTTCAGTATGGATTACACCTCTACGTAAAGAAAACAAAAATCCTCACAACTGGACCAATAAGCAACATCATGATAAACGGAGAAAAGATTGAGGTTGTCAGGATTTCGTTTTACTTGGATCTATAATCAATGCGTATGGAAGCAGAAGTCAGGAAATCAAATGACGTATCTCACTGGGCAAATCTGCTGCGAAAGAGTTCTTTAAGGTGTTAAAAAGCAAAGATGTCACCTTGACGACTAAGGTGCGCCTGACCCAAGCCATGGTATTTTCAGTCGCCTCCTATGCATGCGAAAGCTGGACAATGAATAAGGAAGACCAAAGAAGAATTTTCTACTTGGGCTTTGTATTATGGTGTTGGTGAAGAATATTGAAGATACTGTGGACTGCCAGAAGAAGGAACAAATCTGTCTTGGAAGAAGTACAGCCAGAATGTTCCTTAGAAGCAAGGATGGCAAGACTTCATCTTACTTGCTTTGGACATATTATCAGGAGGGACCAGTCCCTGGAGAAGTACATCATGCTTGGTAGAGTAGAGGGTCAGCAAAAAAGAGGAATACCCTTAATGAGATGGGTTGACACAGTGGCTGCAGCAGTGGACTCAAACATAGCAACAATACTGAGGATGGTGCAGGACTGGGCAGTGTTTTGTTCTGTTGTACACAGGGTTACTATGAGTCAGAACCCGCTCAATGTCACCTAACAACAACAACATCTAAGTACTTGGTGACTAAGTACTATTACTCTTTGCTTGGTGAGTACTATTTTTCAGCTACTTTTTTTTTTTTAACTTAAGCAGATAAGGTATTTACTGGAAGAACTGTTAAGGTTTGAACCAGGCTCAACAAACACGAACCAAGTAAGCCTAATAAACTAAACCCGTGGTTAAAAAACAGAAAAAAAAAAGAAATCCGTAGCACCAGTCTTTGAGAACTTGCTCCTATTGATGCCAGCACTGTGACTCTTGCTGGGGCCATACACTGGACAGAAAAGGCTGTCACTAGACACTGGGTATTACTGTCTCCACTTTGGTGGAAGGAACTCTGTCCATATTGCGTTTTATCACTTGTCTCAGATTATAAACTTCAGGTGGGAGCATAAAATTGGCTGAATATGTGGGTGCTCTACTTGTTTAGGATCACAGTAAACATTTGGCTTTTTGTACTAAAAGAGAGCTATTTTCTTCCACAAAGACTCACTCGTCTATCCCACTACTACACCCTTCCCCAAGTCACTTACGTAGTTCAGGTAGTGGCCACCTAGTGTAAGCTGGGCCAGTGAGATCTTTCTAGGGGATTTTAGGAAAGAAAGGAAGACAGAGAGTTTTATACGTGTACACATAAATTTTAGGAGCAATATGGAGTCCCATTTTTGACTAGGAATCTTAAAGTAGCAGAGAAAACTGAACTTCTGAAAGATAAAAAAGAAAAGAACCAAAGAAGATTAACAGAAAGGGGTAGATATATGGGTAGTGAGTTTTTGACAGTTAAGTCCTCTTTTTTTGTTTATTTATGTATTTATTTTATTATACTTTAGGTGAAAGTTTATAGCTCAAGTTAGTTTCTCATACGAACATTTTTATACACATTGTTATGTTACCCTAGTTGCTGTCCCTATAATGTGACAGCACACTCCTCCTTTCTACCCTGGATTGCGTGTGTCCGTCAGCCAGCTCCTATCCCTTTCTGCCTTCTCGTCTCGCCTCTGGACAGGAGCTGCCCGTTTAGTCTTGTGTATCTACTTGAATTAAGATGCACACTCTTTACAAGTATCATTTTGTGTCTTAAAGTCCAGTCTATTCTTTGTCTGAAGAGTAGACTTTGGGAATGGTTTTACTTCTGGGTTAACAAAGAGTCTGCAGGCCATGTCTTCTGGGGTCTCTCCAGTCTCAGTCAGACCATTAAGTCTGGTCTTTTTACTAGAATTTGAGTTCTGCACCCCGCTTTTCTCCTGCACCATCAGGGACTCTCTGTTGTGATCCCTGTCAGGGTGGTCGTTGTGGTAGCCGGGCACCATCTAGTTCTTCTGGTCTCAGGCTGATGGAGTCTCTGGCTTCTGTCTCTTGGGCTAATATTTTCCTTGTGTCTTTGGTGTTCTTCATGCTCCTTTGCTCCAGGTGGGTTGGGACCAATTGATGCATCTGAGATGGCCACTTGCTAGCTTTTAAGACCCCAGATGCCAGTCACCAAAGTGGGTTGCAGAACATTATCTTAATAAACTTTGTTATGCCAGTTGACCTAGACGTCCCCTGAAACCCTGGTACCCACACCTCCTCACCTGCTACTCTGTCCCTCGAAGTGTTTGGTTGTATTCAGGAAACTTCTTAGCTTTTGGTTTAGTCCAGTGGTGCTGACTTCTGTATTGTGTGTTGTCCTTTTCTTCACCTAAAATAATTCTTGTCTATTGTCTAGTTAGTGAATTCCCTTCTCCCTCCCTCCCCACCCTCGTAACCATCAAAGAATGTTTTCTTCTGTGTTTAAACCTTTTCTTGAGTTCTTGTAATAGTGGTCTCGTGTAATATTTGTTCTTTTGCGATTGACTAATTTCACTTAGCATAATGCCTTCCAGATTCATCCATGTTATTAGATGTTTTGCGTATTCATCATTGTTCTTTATTGTTGCATAGTATTCCATTGTGTGAATATACCATAATTTGTTTATCCATTCATCTGTTGATGGGCACCTAGGTTTTTTCCATCTTTTTGCTGTCGTGAACAGTGCTGCGGTGAACATAGGTGTGCATATATCTATTCGTGTGACGGCTCTTATTTCTCTAGGATATATTCCAAGGAGTAGGATTGCTGGATCCTATGGTACTTCTATTTCTAGCTTTTTAAGGAAGTGCCAAATCGATTTCCAAAGTGGTTGTACCATTTTACATTCCCACCAGCAGTTATAAGTGTTTCAGTCTCTGCACAACCTCTCCAACATTCATTATTTTGTGTTTTTTGGATTAATGCTAGCATTGTTGGGGTGAGATAGTATCTCATTGTAGTGTTTTTTTTTTTTAATTTTTTTGATTGTACTTTAGGTTAAGATTTACAGAACAAATAGTTTCTCATTAAACAGTCAGTACACATATTTTATGACATTGCTTAACAACCCCACGACATGTCAACATTCTCCCTTCTCGACCTTAGAGGACCTTTTTTTTTTTTGGTGAAAGTATACATAGCCAAAGATACACCATTTCAAAAATTTCTACATGTACAATTCAGTGACATCGATTACGTTCTTCCAGTTGTGCTGCTATTCTCACTTTAGATGAAGGTTTACAGAACAAAATAGTTTCTCATTAAACAGTTAGTATACATATTGCTGTATGACAATGGTTAACAACTTCACTACATATTAACACTGTCCTTACTCAACCTTGGGTTCCCTATCACCGGATTTCCTGTCCCCTTCTGCCTTCTAGTCCTTGTCCCTGGACTGCTGTGCCTCATTAGTCCCGTTTTGTTACATGGGGCTGTCCAATCCCTGGCTGAATGGTGGACCTCGGGAGTGACTTCACCACTGAGCTAAAAGGATGTCCAGGGGCCATACTCTTGGGGTTTCTCCAGTCTCTGTCAGGCCGTTAAATCTGGTCTTTTGTTTTGTGTTAGAATTTTGTTCTACATCCTTCTCCAGCTCTGTCCAGAACCCTCGGTTGTGATCCTGGTTAGAGCAGTCAGTGGTGGTAGCCGGGCACCATCTAGCTGTACTGGGCTCAGTCTGGTGGAGGCCTAGATAGCTGTGGTCCATTAGTCCTTTGGACTGATCTTTTCCTTGTATCCTATTCTCTTCATTCTCCCTTGCTCCCGAAGGGGTGAGACCAGTGGAGTATCTTAGATGCCTGCTCA
The DNA here is from genome assembly GCF_000243295.1 of Trichechus manatus latirostris. Lineage (NCBI taxonomy): Eukaryota > Metazoa > Chordata > Mammalia > Sirenia > Trichechidae > Trichechus > Trichechus manatus. The sequence goes on from NW_004444013.1 coordinate 5,500,329, forward strand.
CAGGCTTTTAAGACCCCAGACGCTACTCACGAAGGTAGATGTAGAACATTGTCTTTATAAACTGTGTTATGCCAATTGAGCTAGATATTTCCCGAGACCGTGGTCACCACAGCCCTCACCCCAGCAATTCAGTCCCTCAGGGAGTTTGGAAGTGTCTGTGGAGCTTCCATGAGCTTTCCTTGTACAAGTTGTGCTGGCTTCCCCAGTATTGTTTACTGTCTAACCCTTCACCAAAGTTACCACTTATCTATTGTCTATTTAGTATTCCCCTCATACCCCTCCCATCCCTCGTAACTAACAAAGATTGTTACTTTTTGTGTGTAAACTTTTTCATGAGTTTTTACAATAGAGTTCTCATACAATACTTGTCCTTTTGTGATTGTCTTATTTCACTCAGCATAATGTCCTCCAGTTTCATCCATGGTATGAGATGCTTCACAGATTCATCATTGTTCTTTATCGTTGCATAATACTCCATTGTGTGTATGTACCATAGTTTGTTTATCCATTCATCTGTTGATGGGCATCTAGGTTGTTTCCATCTTTTTGCTATTGTGAACAATGCTGCAGTGAACATGGGTGTGTATATATCTATTCATGTGATGGCTCTTATTTCTCTAGGATATATTCCAAGGAGTGGGACTGCTGGATCCTATGGTACTTCTATTTCTAGCTTTTTAAGGAAGCGCCAAATCGATTTCCAAAGTGGTGTACTATTTTATATTCCCACCAGCAGTTATAAGTATTCCAGTCTCTCCACAACCCCTCCAACATTTATTATTTTGTATGTTTTGGGTTAATGCTAGCATTGTTGGGGTGAGATGGTATCTCATTGTAGTTTTGATTTGCATTTCTCTAATGACTAGTAATCATGAGCATTTCCTCATGTCTGTTAGCCACCTGAATGTTTTCTTTGGTGGAGTGTCAATTCATATCCCTTGCCCATTTTTTAAATTGGGTTGTTTGTCTTTTTGTTGTTGAAGTTTTGCAGTGTCTTGTAGAGTTTAGAGATTAGATGCTGATCAGATTTGTCATGGCCAAAAATTTTTTCTCAGTCTGTAGGTTGTCTTTTCTTTTGGGTGAAGTCTTTTGATGAGCATAAGTGATTTTTAGGAGCTCGGAGTTATCTAGTTTCTCTTCTGGTGTTTGTGCATTCTTACTTATGGTTTGTCTTCTGTTTAAGCCATGAATTCGGGCTCCTAGTATTGTCCCTGTTTTTTCTTCCATAATCTTTATTGTTTTACAGTTTATATTTAGGTCTTTGATCCATTTTGAGTTAGTTTTTGTGCATGGTGTGAGGTGTGGGTCTTGTTTCATTTTTTTGCAGATGGATATCCAGTTATGCCAGCACCATTTGTTAAAGAGACTGTTTTTTTCCCAATTAACGGACTTTGGGCCTTTGTGAAATATCAGCTGCTCGTCGGTGGTTGAATTTATGTCCGGAATCTCAGTTCTGTTCCACTGTCTATGTATCTATTGTTGTACCAGTACCAGACTGTTTTGACTACTGTGGTGGTATAATAGGTTCTAAAATCAGGTGGTGTGAGGCCTTCCACTTTGTTCTTCTTCTTGAGTAATGCTTTACTTACCTGGGGCCTCTTCCATTTTGATGTGAAGTTGTGATTTGTTTTCTCTGTCTCATTAAAAAATGTTTTCAGCTACTTTTAACAAGTTTTACTACTTCCGTTAAAAACTAACTTCTAAGCCGCAGTGAATCTATATTAAAAGAGACGTGTTAGCACTGCACTGTGTTCCCCGTAAGAGGAACAATAAGAGGAGTCAAGCATATGGTTCCTTCCCTGTAAGATCTGACAGTGTATACCTTTCATGAATAAGAAAAAATAAAATTCAAACTAGTTGCTGTCAAGTTGATTCCAACTCATGGTGAACCCATGTGTTACAGAGCAGAACTACTCTATAAGGGTTTTCTTGGGTGTAATCTTTACAGAAGCAGATCGCCAGGCCTTTCTTATATGAAGCCACTGAGTGGGTTCAAACTGCCAACCTTTAGGTTACCAGCCAATCGCAGACCACTTACAGGAAGAAATGTCAAAATGTGGGTTTTGACAGTAAGAGTACAGGAGTAGGAGATGGTTAGGGACTTAATGTTTTTTATTCTACCTCTCTTCTCGATTTCATTACCTTTATGAATGTGCTCTCTGCTCCCCTGGGTCCCATTTCCAGGCCAGTGGCAGTGATTACTGTTGGGGTAAACCTCCCAATTGCTGAGGTTAGCTATTTCCTTGACCATCTGTGTATCCTGGCTTCTACTCTACTCCTCCATGATAACTGTGCTTGTACTGCTGTTCATCAGCTACATGGCTACGTTTTTCTCATTTGTTTTTCTGATGCAGTAGCAAGCCTTCCAAAAATACCACCAACTCTCATAATCCTTTTGCTGTTTAATATGTCTTTTGTCTGCGGCTTAGTTACTCTTGCAGCTGATGGCATGACAGCTGATGGCAAGAAACAAATGAATGTTTAAATGGTGTGTAATTCAGCAGATGTGCCCATCCAGGTGATTCTCCCAGTAGGTGCCATCAGCTACACGGTGGGTGGAGGGAGAGTGTAAGCTGAGTGTGTAGTGTGTTGTTCCAGGTAGTGTTTTTTTTTGGCTAGCTCATTCTTGGAAATTACAGCTTGACTTATTTTGCCTCTATTCAGTTTTTGTGGCTCTGTTTTCTACTTATTTTGATACATGTAGGCAATGTGGCTTCCATTTGGGGACATTTAAATTTCAAATCATGAAGAGAGTAAAGTTATGATTATAGCGTAGCTTTAGTAATTCCCAATGAGCATCACCAAATAATCTTTTCTGGGAGTTCAAGGTGTATAAAAGTCATCTTCTTAAGTGCACATGTAGTAGGCCACACCCTCTATCAAAACAGTAATCGAGGCTGGCCCACTTTAAACGTTACTCACGGAAGGAAGGAAACCACCCACCAACTATTACTGTACAGTACTTCACATTTATAGATCAATACATTTTAGCACGTGGTAATCTTTGTGAAGCTACCCTGTCAATCAGGATAAGTAAACATCTTTTTCTATGAACCTAGCAACCAGTGTGCTTATAGTTCCTTGCAGAATTGTTGTTCAGATTATTTTGTTGCTGTTTCCATCTGTTGGATAGAAAGATGGTACTGGAATTAAGTTAGCTTTAGCCCTATGTTGTCTGTCTTTCTTAACTTATGGTCAGCCGTGTGTTTAGACCAGATGAGGTGGGAGGGTGATGAGATCCAAGTACATTCCTGGAAAAGATAACAAAATCATGCTTTGCTAAAAGTGTGAATTAGTTTTTTTCACATTTGGACACCATCTTTATGCCTTTAACAAGAACCTATCATTACTTTTTCTGATAATATAAATATAATTGCTTGTTGTAGTAATGATGAGAGCAAAGTCAGGATAATGGGAGGGGGCAGGAAGATGTGATCATTGAGGGACATACAGGGGAACTTTGAGGTACTGTAATGTTCTGTTTCTTAACCTGGCCATGGGTGCAGTAGTGTTGACTTTATTATTCTTCTGGAAAATGTACGTGTTTTATGCACTCTTCTGTGTATGTAATATATCTCACTATATATGTATATCAGATGGAGAAAAATATGGAAACTACCCAAAAAGCATAAAGTAGAGAATGTTATCTGTAATCCTCCCACCCAGAGAGAATCACTTCTCTGTTTTGACATACAACCTTCCAGTGTTTTGGGGGCATATAGATTTTATAATATTTTATCCACTCTCATTGGATCAAATTTTCGTAAAAAAATACATGTATATGTGTATGTATATGTATATAAAGCTGACTTTGTGATTTATTATGTTATAATATTTTGCCATGAGGTTTTAGGATTCTGTAGAATTAGTTTTAATAGGTATATAACTCCCAAATCCAAACCTGTTGCCATCGAGTTGATTCTGACTCATAGTGACCCTATAGGGTTTCCAAGGCTGGAAATCTTTGTGGAAGCAGACTGCCATGTCCTTCTTCTGTGGAGCCACTAGTGATTTCAAACCGCCAACCTTTCAGTTAGCAGTTGATCACTTTAACCACTGTGCTACCACGGCTCTTTTAATAGGTATATAGAGTGCCATATTTGGATATATCATAGTTTATTTACCCAGTCTTCTATTTTCTGACATTTAGTTTGTTTCTAATATTTAAATATTAAAAATAACATGTTTATCCTGTAAGTTTTTAAAATTAAATAGGCTAAATCATATCCGTCTTTATTTAGTATGTAGACATTCCCTAAAAGGTAAATTTTGAAACTGGTTTCAAAAGCTACTTGAAAGGTGATTTTTTTTTTCTTCAAAGAAAAATTAAAAAAAAAAAAAAAATTTTGTTTCCCTTTATAAAGTAAGTGCCGTGGTTGAAATTGACTTGTTGGCAGTGGGTTTGTTTTTTTTGGTTTATAAAGTGGGTATGTGTGGTGTGTTGTGTTTAAGTAGGAATGGCCCCAACATCTTTATATTGTGTTGTTGACTGTGAAGTTATTTTACTGATTCATTTATTGAACATTTATTGGGCATCATTAGTATGCCATATGCTTTGGTGTGGAACTGGGGATAGAGACATGGAGACCTGGTTACTGCTATCACAGCCTGGTGACATAATGGATATTAGGGATTGAGGTAGTGTCATTCCATAGACTCTGGAGTTTATGGATCCAAACATTTCTACTTAGATTACTTTACTGTGAGTTATACTGTTAACAAGGTGACCTAGGAACTTATATAGCAGAGAGGCTGCTACTTTACCCTCCCTCTCACCCCCTCAACCACATGTTCTTTAAGAGTGACTCATGGAATTCAAAGCTTGATGGGCAACACCTGAATCGGGCAGAAACTGAAATAACCTTTTTATCAAAGTATAAGCATGACTGAGGATGTGCTAGGCATTAACTCATCTCTGGTATTTCTAAGGTCCTTTCCGGCTCTAAAATTCTCTGATTTTCTGGTACTTGGGCCTCTGGAGATCCTCATACTGAATCCTTTCTCAAACATTAAATTTGTAGTAGAGGGAGAAAATTAGATTCCTTCTTTCTGAGACACCAGCTGAATTTTGGAGTTATGCATACAGACTCTAGAATAGAAGGAGAAAAGTACGTTTGCTCATCCCAGGAAATTAGCAGGGAATGGGCAGGGTGACTGTTCATCTTCTGTAAACAAAACCAGTAATGGAATGATTAATTTTTTCCTTCCTACCTGCTCCATTGCCTCCTCCCTGTTCAAAAAAAAAGGGTAGTTGTAGGGTTTTTATTTGGAGAGACATTTCTGTGGCTTGAGCTTCAAGTTAGGAATATTTTGGCATAGAATAACCTGTGAACACCTGAAACATCTACATCATTCATGATCATACCAAAATAAAATAAATTTTTTTTTTTAGGTATTACATTGGGGCATGAGGAACCTGTTAGCCAATCAGCTGCTAACAGAAGGGTTGGCAGTCTGAACCCATCCAGTGGCTCTGCAGAAGAAAGGGCTTGGTGATCTGCTTCCATAAAGATTACAGCCTAGAAAACCCTATGGAGCAATTCTACTCTGTAACCCATGGGGTCACCATGAATTGGGGCTGACTTAATTGCAGCTAACAACAACAGTGTTGGGACCTGGAAGTATTGGGATTGAAATTTCTTTAGCTAGAAAAATATAAACCATATACATATATATATAACATATATAAAAGGAAAAGCCTTGTGACATATGTAACTCTGTGTCTTGCCTCAATTAAATTCTAGAACATAAATAATTAAGCAGTGTGGCTGCCTGTTTCTTATATTTTGCTAGAACTTCAGTTTTACCACCTTCTGTATGCATGCCTGGAATGCCCTATATGTGAGGGGATTCTGGTGGAGGAGAAATTTCCACATCATAAATTGATAGTCCTGGTCCCAGCACGGATTAGTTATGTAACTTTGGGCAAGTCACTCAAGAAATCTGTTTCTTCATCTGTAGAGTGAGGTAATAACACTTGCTGGCCTATTTCACAGCATTGTTGTAAAGATAAAGTAAAAAGGCATACATGAATGTTCTTTTTATACTATAAGGTGTTGATGCTTAGGCCTTAAAAAAAGGAATGAACAGGGATTAGCACAGAGAATTTAACTCTTTGCTTGTCATGTGTGTGTGCATGTTTGTGTGTATGTGGTGCTTTACCACCTTGAGTTTGCCAGTCTAGTATTCCAGTATGTAAGTTAGAGAATGATTTCAGGATCTTGATCTGATGGTGATGAATGATATGTCCACTGAGTAGATTAAAGTTCTAAAGATGCTATTGGTCCTTTGGGACAAGTACATTTGTCTCCCTTAAGATCGCTAGTCATTTGGGTGAAGTAGCAGTTTGTGTAAAATGAAAACCAAACCCGTTGCCATCGTGTCGATTCCGACTCATAGCAATCCTATAGGATAGACTAGAACTGCCCCATAGGGTTTCCAAGGAGCGACTGGTGGATTCCAAGTGCTAAGTTTTTGGCTAATAGCCGTAGCTCTTAACCACTTCACCACCAGGGAGCCACAGTTTGTGTAGGGAATACTAATTGTTGAGGTATTTTGTTCTATCTTGTTTCATTTTCCACTGTCTTATTCAGAAAAAGCATTGAGTCGGCTTGTAAAAAGATGTACAATGCAACAGACTTAAAATCGGTCGATGAAGAAATTGGGGCAAAGGGAAAACACCTGTAGGGGAAAAATGAATAAAACTGGGTTGCGGCTAATGGGCAGAAATCACATAGGAGAGGATATTAGGTCATAGGTAGAGACAGGTTGCATTTTTAGCTTCCCAGGCAACAGAAAAAGAGGGAAACATTTGCAAGTTTTCCTGAGAAATTTTCTCAGTGGAGAGGATGAGAATGTGAACTCTGTTTTCAGTATACCCTTCAAAACACAAAAATTAATTTGTGAAACAATTGTTTTTATATTGTCTCTCAACGCGAATTACTAACATGGTGACAAAGCACCATCCAGGGAAAGAGTAACTGTAAGGGGTCAAAATCACGTGTTCCACGTAGCAGCTTTGAAGAACCGGCTGGAGCCAAGGACAACATTTAGAATATGTTGAGGAGTGGATAAGCTACCTGTCCTCAGGCGGCCCTTGACAAGCACTCTTTATCTTGGCTGGGAGCTGACATCCCTCTCTGAAAGGTTCTGAGTGATATTTCGGCACAGTTCATTGGCCAAAATCCCAGAGATCCAAGGATGGAGATGCCAGTCCTGTCTTGAGAGTTAAATGTCTTCATAAACTGTTGACATTTTCTTCTGTCTCTTGGTTCTGTCATGTCTGTTGCAAGGGTCAGACGCGTGAATTGATGTAGTTCTTTGCTGGAGAGGGCAACTGAATGCCAGCTGTGAACCCCTGGGAGTTTGTAGACTGCCAAGAAGTCATTGTATATTAGCCATTGGGTGGCCATTCACTGGCTGTTACTTCAATTTGTAGCTCATGGCAACTGAATTGAAACTCATCACCTTTCTAGATCTTATTCCTAGAATCAAATTGTTGGTAAATGCTTTCATTAAAGAATTCAGCTTGAGTCCTTTGCCCGCTTTTCTGTTTCTCTGTTGTTACTAGCTCTGGACTCCCTTCTCCTCCTCTTCCTCCCTCCAAATCCTCAGAGGGACTGTGTGTTTATAGAAACAGGGATTGTATTCTGGCTTTAGTGGGACACAGAAGGAGACTGTCTGGTTAAGGCAAGAGATGGTGGTGCTAAAAAAGGAAATTGGCAGGCCTGTCCCTGGCACTTTTAGTAAGAAAAGAAAGGGAATGACAGGCTGACTGGGGAGTATATTAAAAGGAGCCCTGATCCTCACATGACCTTATTCCCTGAACCTAGAGAGATGGTCAGCCTACGTGACAGTTATTTGGGGAGTTAAAAACTGACTTGGTCTGCTTTCTGCCATGCATATTTATGGACCTACTTGAGATGCAGAAACGTGTTAAGGAGCAATCCCTATTGGCGGAAAAGTTCTTAATATAATTGTATGGTAACTGCACCTGCTGATGTGTACTGGGGTTTGATGGGGTTAGCTATGCAGAAGTCACATCAACTGCTTGATACCAGTTTCTGTTCCAGCACGTGCTTCTCAGGCAAAAAGGGGGTTGATGTGATATGGACTGTTATGCCAGGAATGAGAATCTGATGTTGAAAACCCAGAAGCCTAGAACAAGAAGGGTTTAGTGATTTTGTTTTATTTATAGATGCTTTAAGTTCCTAAGTAAGGTCATATTTTTTTCTACATACAGAATGTTTCAATATATTGCAATGATTTAATTTATATATTTGCCAGATAATATCAGAGTGAAATAGAATCAGAAAGTTTTACTCCTATTTTGTAAATAAAGAATCAAAGGCACACTTAGAGGTGACAGAGGCCACCCAGTGTGTCTGGGACAAGGCTGAAAAGAGTACTGTTTTGTGGCCTGAATCATTATTCTGAGCCTGTATTTATTCTTGTTTATGAAACTTCAGCATGTAATAGACAAAAAAGCAACTTCATGAGTGACTCCTGGAAGAGGCAGATGGATAAGATGTTGCCCAAATAATTTCTCTGGAATTTATATGGCTGCTTCTATTGAGAGACAGAGTGCATAACGGTTAAGAGCACGGAGACAGACTGCCTGGCTCTGGGTCCTGGTCTGACATCTGAGCTGTGTGGTCTTCTCTGTGCTCAGTGTCCTTATCTGTGAAACGGGGGTGATTGGAGTCCCCACCTGTTAATGCATCAACATGTCCAAATTATTTCAAGCAGTGTCTGACACATTGTAAATACTCAATATATGTTGGCTATTGTTGTAATTTTGATGATGATTATTATTAGATCTATAGCTTGCCTGACAATTCCCGGGGGCATATGATGGGAGGGGGATGGGTAGGGGGTAAGGCAGAGAATCTAATCGGTTAATTTTTATTTATTGAGCAAAAAGGAACCAGTGGACAGTGGAGGACATGACGAAATCAGGTATTCAGCTGTGTGGTGATGATGAGCCGTTTTATCTGAGTTCCTCTGGTGTAGCCCCTGTGCTTTGATCAAGGTCAGCTATCCAGGGAAAGAGTACCGGAGCTGAATGTTCTGTGGTGTGGCTGTGAGAGGGACAAGAACCGGGGCCAGGATAGAGTGTACCGAAGGGGCAGACTGATGATTATGCACGACATCCTCTGCATTTGGGCTGCCCATCATTTAGTTGGTCTTGTTCGTTATTATGTTAGACTCAGTGTCTTTAACCCTGTGACTGACAATTGACAATGGTGTAGACTTAATACAGGAGGAACTGGTCTGATCACAGTTTGCCCTTGATAATGCGTTCACTTTTACAACCAGACAGAGGAAGAGTCCCTGCTTCTCTGTTCTGGGAATCTTACCAAATCTAATAAGCAGTCTCTGGTAGCACTCACCCCTTTTAAATAGCCCAAGTGTGAGACTGTGACCTTTTTTTTTTTTTTGCATGTGGCCTACTTCCTGGATGAGAAGCCAGCTTTGATGATAGAACTTCTTAGAATCGTATAAAACTTGAATCTTGGTGTGTATTTATATTGTTGCTTTTAAAAAAGAAATTAAAGGAAACCTTCTAAACATGTATACCCTGCCCCAGTGCTAAAGAAACTTCTTAAAGACTTTTAACAGAGTCATCTGGACCTTTAAGTCTCTTTACGGCACTTTCTCCTTCCATTTTTTTTAGGGAGGCTTTTAATTTCATTTTTAATTTCTTTTATTACCTGATAGTTTTAAAGTAAGCTGTTATTCAGTTTCCGTGTATTTAATTTTTTTCCTTGCTCTTTCTGTTATAGTGTTATGATCAGAGAAGATGCTTTGTATTATTTTGAATTTTTTGAGGCTTGCTTTGTGGTCTAAAATATGGTCATTCTGGAGAATGATCCATGTGCGTTAGAGAAGAATGTGTACTGTGCTGCTTTTGGGTGGTGTGTTCTGTGTGTGTCTATGAGGTCGAGTTGGTTGATTGTGTTATTTAGATCTTCTGTATCTTGGTTGAGTTTCTTTCTAGTTTTTATGGCTGTCACCAAAAGTGGTATGCTTAAGTGTCCTACGATTATTGTAGAACTGTTTTCTCTTTCAATTCTGTTAGAGTTTGTTTTATATATTTTGGAGCTCTGTCATTGGGTGCGTCGATACTTATTATGGTTATGTCTTCTTGGTTAATTGACCCTTTAATCATTATGTAATGCCCTTTTTTGTCTCTTATAATGGATTTTGACTTAGTCTTTTTTATCAGAAATTATTATTGCCAATCCTGCTTTCTTTTGTTTACTATTTGCTTGATATATTTTTTCACATCCTTTAATTTTTAACGTATTTGTGTCTAAGGTGTGTCTCTTGTAGGCAATGCATTGATGGGATAAGGAGGCTTTTTGGTTGAGGTTTTGACTCTTGAATGTGTGTATATTCACATCCAGAGACTTGATAATCATCTTGGCAGATTTCTGAGAAAGTTTGAGGTGTAAATTTTTATAATTTTTTTTTACTTTCTGTTTTTACACACCATCTCTTTGCCAGGGAAGCTGTATTGGTAAGCTGGAGGAAGATGGGAAGGCTGAAAGGGAGAGTAAAACCTGCGTTGATCCCACTGTGTGCATACCTAAGAAGTTGAGCCAGCCACTTCTTGAACCTAGGGTTGGAGTGTTGAGAAATATCTCTAGTCTTTCTGAAAGATGCCATAACATTCTAAAAATAAGAAATTATTTGCAGTCATATCGATATGTAATATACCCTACAGCGTATTAGAAGGGAAGTAAAATGTTGTGAAATCAGAGAAACCTTTTGCACACCCCTAAGTATGGCCCTGGGGTTATCCAGGGTGACTTTTATAAAAATCTAAACCTACTTCCTGGGATATTAGCATCCCTGGACAAACTGTTTCCCTCCTCTCCCTTGAGATCACTTTCCTCAATTTTTATGCATTTAGAGTGTTGCCGAGGCAAAGCTGTGTTCTGGTTTCCTCTTTTAAAAATGCAGATGTTTCTATAAATCACCACACTGTTAAGTCCCGAACCTCTTGTAATTTTTCAGGCCTTGGGCTGGGTGAAGATACAAATATGGAGGCCTTGTACTTGACAACTTGGTTGAAGTCAACCATGCCAAGGTGTCTTGACTAAATTAAGTCTGACAATCTAAATATTAGATCGGTAAGACACTTCTGTGTTTTTGTAGCCATAAGCCCACCTTGGGGGAAAACACTGAAAGTGAAGAACGATTGCCTTTAGTATTCTGTGGGAATCTCATTCTCTTTTTAATTAGTTTTTTATTGGATGGACTTTTTTTTTTTTTTTAACCTAGGTTCTTATTCACTCCTGAAACTATTTTCTGACTATGCTTCATGTATGGCAGCAGATTTTCACTTAGATGTGACAAGGAAGTGTGTTGGTTTTCACGTGTTAATGATTTCCAAGGACTCGCAACTTCTCATCATCCTTTTAATAATTAAAAATCACAGTTTTTCATGGAGAATTATTAACTGATAGAAAATTCCCCGGGAGAAACAAAACAAAACAATAACAACTAATCTATTTAAACATCCTATCAAATGGAGCTTTTTGTAATAAGAGCTTCAGAAGAAATATAGACTATCAGAGCTGGAAGATTTTAGAGGACCTCCTGTATACCAGTCTTGATTAAAAAATAAGAAGAGCCTGAAGTGAGGTGGTTTGCCCAGCATTGAAAATTAGTGACCCCCTGCTGCTCCCCCAGCTGTCTATCACTCTTTAACTAAGACTGATAACTGGTAGTCCTGACATTGAACCCAAGGCCAGACTTTTCCAGGGTCTCCTGAATCTTCAAAGGAAAACTAAATTATATTTAGTGAAGTTCATGCTAAATATCTTTAATTACATTCTGAATGTTCGATAATTGGTTATTTGTGTTGTATTGTAAACCAGCATGCTTAACTAGAAATCCCAGCATTAACCCAGCCTTTGCCAGGTAACAGTGAATATATTGCTTTATAGAGCGGTAGAAAGAGAAAGTTGTTGATTTGAAGATTGAGGAAAAAAGATTATCTTGTCCTCAGCAAGAGGCCTTCATGGATGAAAGAAGAAACTGAGACTTATTGTGGTTAGGGAAATGGTAACGCTTAGATGCTGATCTAATCTGGTTTTGAGTTTTGTTTCTGAAGCTGCCAGTTTTTATTTTGGTGTTTTTCAGATATTCTTATAGACTTCCTGGGGAGATTTCTTTTTTGGAGACATTGCTCACATTGTTTACTCCTCTAGGTTAAATGTACCAGGCCATCTGTTGTTAATTTTGTAGTTGTATTAAATTCCATTCTTTGGCTGGGTTTTAAACACCAAAAGCAAACTTAGAAGCAGGAGCATTTGCAAGTCATGTAGCTCGTAGCCTGAATGGTGGTTTTTGTAAGTGCAGTGTTCAAATGGGCCGAGATGCTGTGCTGAATTTTGGGGTCAGTCATTTAAAGCTGTGGCTCTTTGCTGGTTCTCTGGGACAGCCCTCTCTGAGACCCTGGGCAGTTGTTACTCCAGTGTAGGCTCTTGGGGTGATGCTGGGAGTGATACTGATAAATTAATTGCTTTTAAGATGCTTAGAGCAGAAGGACAATAGTTTTGTAATATTCTTTTAAGTTCTCGGACTGACATATGAAGTCTGGAAGAGCTGATCTGAAAGGCCAGTATTCTCTAGGATAGGCACAGGAAAACTTGTCCTCGGCTTGATGGTTGGGCAGGTGTTTCTTGGAGGAAGCCTGGCCCTTGGGTCTTAGGGGCTGGAGCAGAGATGCCAAGAGCAGCAATGCTGGCATTTCCAGTCTCCACTGAGGCTACACAGAATGCTTGAAGGAGAACCGAGAGGTATCTCTTGGCTGGCCACAGCCCCTTGAACTAACTTCTGGCTGCTGTAGATGGGAACCCTGTATGTGAAAGCACAATTTATATTCTGTTTGGGTCTTAGAATCAAGTTGCCCTTTTTCAAATAATTTTATGTTAAGTTGTGGTTTCCCTGATATGATTTCTGTTGCAAGTTGAACACAAAAGATGACAAAATGAAGTTATTAACCAAACTGCCTCGTGTACAGACAAGCTGAGCTGGTGCTTTGCCTGGAGTTGGCCTGGAGTTTTCAGAAACTCAATTGCTGCCTTTATAAGGCTGTGCCTGGGGTTGTATTTCCAGTCTCTCTCAACTTTTGTTCCTGTGGAAGGGAGGAAGTAGAGCCATGACAGATATATTGCCAGATAGCACACAATAGCACACAAAACAAGAAAGACATGGCGTGAGCCATTGACGGAGACAGATTTACGCTCTGCGCTGCCCTCAAACCATAGATCCATCTATTTAAAGGAATAACCTGCCCACTGTATTATATTTTAGACAGGGACCCAGCTTAGATGAGAGATGCTAACTCCCTCTGTTTAACTTTTGCCAATAATGCTGCACATTTTGCTGTAGTCAATTCTTTGTGTGGAGATGGGAAAGTTTATCTGGCAGAGAAAGCCCCTTCTCTAGATTAGAAGTGGAAGAAGGGAGATGTCAGGGGAGAGATTTGGCCATGCTGTCACCTTAGTGAAGTGAGTATGTGCAGTTTTGCTGGGTTTTGTCATTACCTAGCTAAGTGGCATTGGAAGTATTATACCTATTTCACAAAACCAAACCGAACAAAAAAGCCAGAAAGACTGTGATTGACCCAAGGCCAGAGTGTTTGAAGTTTGTGATTTCTTTTTGGTTCTTTCCATAGGCCTGTTTCCTTGAGATGTGGTAGAATTAACATGTGTGTCAGTTTATTTCATTGCTTTTACATGGGAGATAGCATTGTATAGTGGTTAATAGGATGGGTTCTGGATGTTTTACATCCAGGTTCACATGAGGCTCCACCTGTACCTTACTGTAAAACGAGGCTGTCAAGTCTCACCCTATAAGGTAGCTCTGAAGATTAAATTTAGTTAATACATGTAAGGCACTTGTTGTTAGGTGCTGTTCAGTTGGTTCCAGCTCATAGTGACCCTGTGTACAATAGAACAAAACACTACTCAGTCCTGCGCCATCCTCAGTCGTTGCTATGCTCAAGCCCACTATTGCAGCCATTGTGTCAGTCCGTCTCCTTGAGGGTCTTTGTCTCTTTCCTTGACCTTCTACTTTACCAAGCATGACGTCCTTCTCCAGGGACTGGTCCCTTCTTATAACATGTCCAAAATACGTGAGATGAAGTCTTGTCATCCTCGCTTCTGAGGAGCATTCTGGTTGTACTTCTTTCAAGACAGATTTTGTTCTTCTGGCAATCCATGGTATAGTCAATATTCTTTGCCAACACCGTAATTCAAAGGCATCAATTCTTCTTTAGTCTTCCTTATTTATTGTCCAGCTTTCACATGCATATGAGGTGATTGAAAATACCATGGCTTGGGTCAGGCACACCTTAGTCCTTAAGGTGACATCTTTGCTTTTTAACACTTTAGAGGTCTATTGCAACAGATTTGCCCAATGCAATAAATACATCATTTCATTTCTTGACTGCTGCTTCCGTGAGTGTTGATTGTGGATCCAAGTAAAATGAAATCCTTGGCAACTTCAGTCTTTTCTCCATTTATCATGATGTTGCTTGTTGGTCCAGTTGTGAGGATTTTTGTTTTCTTTATATGGTATTTAGAAGTAGATATTCAGTAAATCTTAGCTATTGAAATATTGAAATGTCTGTTGATTTCATGGATAATAAGTGGAGTGTGTTACCTGGTAGAGTGTTAGGCAAACATTTCAAATGTAAAAAATAACTCTGCTTAAAATCTTTTCAGATTGATAGTTTTAAGAAATGAAAGAATACTTTTGGGAATGATTCAAACTAGGGTGAAATCAGGAAAAGAAAGGACAGTATATGTTCATGGTTCTGCAGTTCTGCATGGTGGACTTGTAAAATATGTAATTGTGTATCTTATGTCAGTAATGATTTATTCTGGAGAGGATAAGGAAATGTTGGTTGCATACATCATCTCCTGTGAGGTAGAGTTTTTCGTTTTCATTTTTATTTTATTTATTTTGCCTGGATGAGACTGTTTAAGTGCTGTCTTACTTGGATGAATTTAGAGAGATGAGAAAATATTTTCCTTTATTTTTAGAACCCTTGAATAAAATCAGTCACCTTTTCTTGATTAAACAGCTTCATGATTTTCTTTTAACGTGGTGTATTTGTCTTTACAAAGATAGTACATTTTTTTTCAATGTGGTATGTTTTGGGATTTTTTTTTCTGTTAATTGGAAAAAATATAATTGCACATGTGTGTTATGCTCAGAATGAAGCAGGTTCGGGCATACTACCTTGCACTAAGTAGAAAACCCTTGCTAGTTGTTTTTCAGAAGTCATTCACTGATTCATTTGTGAATACCTAAGTATGGTTGCATAGATGGGGCTTTTCAGAGTTGCCTTTTGAGCATCTTGTCTAGCAGTTATAGTCCAGGTAGCAAATCTACTAGCTGATTCAGTTTGAGTTCCAGTAAAGTCTGGTAAGAATCCACTTTAAGTAACTGCTTAAGATGACTATCCCTAGATCTCTTTTTAAAAATAGCCCTATCAAACTGACAGAGGGACAACAGAACAAAGCACTGCCTGGTCCTGTACCATCCTCATGGTTGTTGTTATGCTTGAGCCTTACTGGTTGTTGCCATGGAAGACAGGGCAGCTGTGAAGGTTAGGCTGGAGTATTTCAAGCTTCATCAGGCCATTGGAATCAGACTTATCAGTACTGGTTAACCATCCTTGTAAGATCCTACAGCCGCTGCAGCCTGTAGGTTGGTACCACATTGTGTAGTGTGTTGGCCTGGGTGTTGGGAGACTCAGGCTACAGTGAGTCACTTCAGCTCTCTACTCTCTACTGTTGTTCCTGTAAAACAAGGGGGGTTATACTTATCCCTTATCTTAATCTGTTCCAAAATCCTATCGTCCCTTGTAGAACCCAAGCATCTAAAAATTAGATCTACAGTCAACACCCATTGAAGCAGCAGTCAGGAAGTCAAATGACTCATTGCATTGGGCAAATCTGCTGCAAAAGCCCTCTTTAAAGTGTTTAAAAAGCAAAGATGTCACATTGAATACTAAGGTGCACCTGACCCAAGCCATGGTGTTTTCAGTCTCCTCATATGCATGCGAAAGCTGGGCAATGAATAAGGAAGACCGAAGAAGAATTGATACCTTTGAATTATGGTGTTGGCAAAGAATATTGAATATGCCATGGACTGTTAAAAGAATGAAGAAATCTGTCTTGGAAGAGGTACAGTCAGAATGCTCCTTAGAAGCAAGGATGGCGAGACTTCATTTCACATACTTTGGACAAGTTATGAGGAGGGACCAGTCCCTGGAGAAGGACATCATACTTGTTTAAGTAGAGGGTCATCAAAAAAGAGGAAGACCCTCAAGGAGGTGGATTGACACAGTGGATGCAAAAATGGGCTCAAGCATAACGACAATCATGAGGATGGTACAGGACTGGGCTTTTGTTTTGTTCTGTTGTACACAGGGTCACTATGAGTCGGAACCGACTTGACGGCACCTAACAACATGTATAATTTGGTGTAATCACTGATAAATCAGATTTTTCTCAGTACCAGTTTGTGTTCTGTTATTCTTCGTTAAACATCTCCTGTTTCCTTACCCTTTACCTGCCTCAAATAGTGATTAAGTGATTAAGGGGGCTGGCAGTGAGTCAGCATGCCTGGGTTCAAATCCTTGCCCCTCTATTTACAAGATATGTGACTTTGGAAAATTCAGTGAATGAGTGTGCCTCAATTTCCTCATCTGAAAAGTGGAGATAGTAATAACTGCCCTGAGTTTTTGTGAGGATTAAATGAGTTAATGCATGTAAAGTGCTTTGTATGTTACCTAGCACACAGTAAGCGCTCCATAAGTTTAAACTTTAGTTGTCATATAATAATTTAGTCACTGTGGTGATAAATGAATGATGTCAACTTCCATTAATCCTCCACATTTGGATAACTTTGGGCTTTCGGAGGACGTTGCTTCCTTATAGGGTTTCTCTGTAGGTGGGAAGGTGCACTTATTGTACAGCTGGAGAAACTGAACAGCAAAAAATTATGCTTTATATGCCTGGGATTAAAACTTCAGTCTCATGATTGGAGCCCAGCTTCCTTGCTTGACATGCTGTTCCAAACTCAGTGACTGTAGAGCCTCATGAGAATGGGTTTGAGTGTTAGTATCTGGTAAGAATTGTCCCTCTCCTCTTTGCCCTTTTATAAACAGTCGGGCTTTTAGGGGGAGATGAGCTAGGATCACTGAGGTTTCTCTGCAGGCCAAGACCTAGTTGCTTAATCTTGGTGGTCCGGAAAACATTGGCTGTCTACAACCTGTTAGAACTATACCTTAGTACCAATACTAGCCTCTTTAGTATCAATACTTGCAGCATTTAGTATTAACCTTTTCAGTACTAGTCTCGGCAACTTTAAAAATCTGAATTACATACTTGAAATTTAGACACTCTTTTCAAAGGTGGATAGATCTTGCATATGTCTGCCTCCACAAAGGGAAGGTAGCAACAATGCTGCTGTTACTCAGCTGTTGGCAATTCTGTTACTAAATACAGAGACAGGGAGGGGAGGAGTTGTCCAGAAAAAGCCTCTTGAAGGGTCCTCAAGTCATGCTTAGTAGATGATGGTGAACCTGTTAGAACCTCCCTTGGTCCCAGTTTCTCTGGGGGCTGTTTAAGGGCCCTCCAAGTTATAGAATCAGACACTTGAGACTGGAAACAACTCTGTAGGTTCGTACGGCATGATGAAGACACTCTGTGAGAAGTATTGTGTCAGCTGTGTGTCTTGGGGAGGAGGAGGCATGGGGAGGTGATTGGGTGGGCATTGAGGGGAGCAATTGAAGAAAGGAGAGACCAGTGCGGAGGCTGTTTAATCATCCATATGTGACATGAGCTACCTGTTCTGGAGTGGTTGAAGGGCAGTTGCACCCTGGGGCTGGGGCAGCCTTTCTCTGAACTGGCAGTCCCATCAGGCCCAAGGAGCCTTTTCTGCTGAGTCTGCTGAGGTCCTCAGTAGGGCCACAGCTTGCTGCCCTGGTTCAGAGCTGTGATGGAGGGATTGATGGATCGGTGCCCCCATCTGTTTTTTGCTAGTGCTGTCTTCACACCCTGTTGCCGTTTATGTTTTTGATGAATGATTAATTAGAAAAATAATCATTTGTAAATTGTGAGTGAACCAGACATTTGGCCCTGCCTGTAGGGAAATGGCGCCTCTGAGCCGGGTGTAGTTTGCAGCCAGTACATCAGAGCAGCAGTATTCCAGACCAGTGATGAATTTACATGAAGTTCTTTTTCAGCATGTTAATGACTGTTACAGCTGAGTACCTAGTGAAAAATAATAGCAAATGGGAAGAGTAAATATTTAATGCTTCTATATCATTTTTAGCTTATTGCAAAACATGCAGTCTGATTTAGGAGGGAAATGAGGGGATCTTGGACATTAGAGAAAATGTTAGCTTGTTTGAGTTTCAGTCTTTGTTTCCTTTCCTTTGTACTTAATTAAAAGGATAAAGTGAGTTGTTGCTGGGTAGATTTAACAGGGCAGTGGTTTCTCTGTAAGTTTTAGGTGACAAGATGCTTTTTTCCTGGCAGTTTGAATCTATGTGTTTGGTCAGCATCATTGATTAAATGCCTAGTGTGTACAGAGGCCCATACAATCTCTAAACTACAGCTTTCATCATGTTACTGTCCTGCTTAAAAACTTCAGTGACTCCCTACTGCTTCCAGGATGAAAGCTGGGCTCAACAGCCTGGCTTTTAAGGGTGTCAATGTCGTGACCCCAGCCTGTGTTTCCAGCCTTACTCCTTAAGGTAACTCCATGTGGCCTCTTTGCTCAAGTCAGAGTGGTTGACTCCTTGTCCCTGTAACATGCTGGAGGCATTCTCACCGTTGCATCTCAGCTCAGATCCTTCTGGGACATGGAATGACCTTGTCTTTTTCTCTGCCTATCCAAAGACTACTCTTCTGCCAAGTTCCAGTTCTTGACATTTCTCTGACTACCCTTACTGGACAGGAGCCTACTCATTTTGGGATACAGAGAAAATTTAAAGTGGGTCAGAATTCTGTATTCCCTCAAGTTTGCCACATTTCTACCTTAGAGAATTCAGAATAAGTCCTACTTTTCCCCATTTCTTCCTTGGTTGTCTTCTAATTCTAATTTTAGTCTAATTCTAGACTAAACTAAGCTACTTGTCCAGGTGGACAAGTTGTAGACTACAGAAATTTCTGAGGATTGGCACTGAATTAGTAGGGGCACAGGCCTCAATGGTAGTGCCATACTTTCTGAGATCAGAGAAATTTCAGACAGACGTTTCTAGTAAGAGGTTGAGTTCACAAGCTGACAACATTCCTAAAAAGTGCTGCTTTAGTCTGAGACTGCACTGGTGGAAGTAGAGGATCTAGAGAAAGGTTCCAGGCTTTTCTACTCTGTTGTTGAGATTATTTTGAGTGTTGAATTCCAACTCAGATAAAAAGGGTAGTATTCAGAGGAAATGGTCAAGATGGTGAGGCAGGCCTGAAAATACACTAGCAAGGCTGGGTGGGTAGAGGAGAACAAACACGAAACAAACCCATTGCGATCTCAACTCGTAGCGACCCTATAGGACGGAGTAGAACTGCCTCACAGGGTTTCCAAGGAGCACCTGGTGGATTCAGATTGCCAACTTTCTAGTTAGCCACTCAGCTCTTAATCACTGCTCCACGAGGGCTCCAGAAGAGAACAAAGAGAGGCCATTAACTCTGTTTCCAAATGTTCAAGAGACTTTCTTCAGAAAGAGGAGTATTAGGCTTCATGTTTGGAACCAAGGAGTGAGAACAAAAACTGCTCAGTGTAGGTTATTGGAAGACAGATTTCAGACTAATATAAGAAATAATTTTCTCATGGAGTTGTGAAAAAATGAAATGGATTCCCTTAGGAAATAGTTTTCCAAGTGTGAGAAATGTGAACAACAGAAGGTGATACTCTAATCTTGAAAATATATGGCATTATAGCATAAGGACCATAGATACCGAATGGAAGACCTTTAGACAGGTCGTTTTCTCCTCTATGTTAAAACCTTTATCCCAGGGTTTCAGAGAAAGATTCAGTTGTAGAAAGTAACAAACCCCACTGTGTCCAAAATAGGAGTAACTCCTGATATGAACCAAGAAATAATAAATACAGTTTTCTGAGTTGATATTGAAATGATGGTAAAAGTTTGAAATCTAGAGCCAGAGGTTCTTAAACACTGGGTTCAGGAACCTCGAGAGTAGTGTTTAATGAGATCTTTGCAGAATTTTCAGGGAGTCATAAGCAGTTTCAAAAGCTATATTCAATATTATCCTTTATGCATTTGGGAAATTTTAAAAATCCTGTTGTTGAAAAAATATTAACCATAGAAAACAGTCTTGGCAGGTAACTTGGCTTCATATAGGCTTTAAGGATTAAGAAGCATGCTCCAGAGTGCACATTTTAATGCATGTAAACATCTTTCTGTAGGTAATATCTTAGCTTTTGTCTGATTCCCAGAAGTGGCTCTGACCCAGAAGGGTTAAGAACCACTGGTCTAGAGTACTGGTTTTCATATATTTTGGACTTAACCCACTTAGGTGGGGCAAAAGTGCCTTATCTCATCCGTGCCATCCAACATCAAAGTAAATATTAGTATAAGCATATATATATGGTTTTATTTTATAAAGCAGTACACCATAAACTTAAAAAAATGTGATTTTGTTACACTTACCTTGGTAGTATATAGCAAGTTATAAGAACATAAAATCACAGAGGAGGGTTTACTGTGCAGTTTTTTGTTTTTTTTTTTTTTAAGATGGGGGTGTTGTATATACATCAGCGTTAGTAGAGGTTTGGATTATTCTTATTTTAACACAGTACATACATGTTTCAAAGTCTCATTATTGGAAAATCACAGGATAAAAATATAAATGCTATAAGTATGCCTCACTACAGATTGTGAGGTTAACCAGATAATCCTCAACAAATCAAATTTCTAGTGATAAAATTGAAGTAACAGTAATTTATAATTAAAAACAAGAATAACAGCATTGAAAACTGACTGACTCAAGACCACAGTGATGTTGCAGTTATAATAAACCATCCTTCTGGGAATTGTGAGAATTCTAACTGTTGGGGTATGTGTGTGCCTAGTAGGTGCTTTGCAACATTGTATGCAGCCTGAGTTCTTCATAGACTAATTTAAAGTTATTCATGCATTCTTCAAACTTGCTGGTTTTATTTTATCAATACAGATTTTAGAAATCTCTTGGTGGTGCAGTGGTTAGGAGCTTGACTATTAACCAAAAGGTTGGCAGCTTGAATCCAGCAGCTGCTCCTTGGAAACCCTATGGGGCAGTTCTACTCTGTCCTATAGGTTCGTTGTGAGTCAGAATCAACTGAACAGCAACGGGTTTTGGTTTTTGGTTTTAGCTCACTTATTAGGCTGCTAACTCTTGGTCATATTAAAGACAATGAATATTTGTGGAATTGCACATTTGTCTTTGGGAATTGAAGAAAGGGCTTAGATTTATAGATCAGTTGTAGATCTCCAGCAGGAATACTCCTGTGGTTAACAGTGGTTCCAGGACTCTAGAGGATTAATTTGTAGCTAAATGATACTAGACATTTTGAGTGAGGATTAATATCTAGGAGACTATCCCAATGATTGCCTTTAAAAAAAAAAGATCAGCCTAAATGCTTCTAATAACTAGATACGCTTTCTTTTCAAATACCCATTATTTACCATCCCCTTTAAACCTGGCCCTAAAATAAGATCAACAGCTCTGTGTGAATAATTTTTTTCCCCTTTCTTTTGCTGTATTCCTCCTATCAAACTGAAATACCCTAGCACTTTTTTTCTCTTTGTGAAAACACAAAAGAAGATTAGGCCATATAATGGACTATTTATGTGTCAAATTAAATGTTTTGCTCTGAGGCTGTTTTTGAGTTATGTGAGCAGTAAAAATATGTATTAAGCTGCCAAGCCTTTTAAAAAATGCGTCTTATTTAGCTGATAGCCTGTAACAGTCTGATGGACTCATAATGGTGTTTTGAGTAAATATGCATTTGAACAATTTATGAAACTTACATTTACATGTGTATTAAACAGCCTGTGTAGGGAGTGACCAGAAGTTATTACCAGTTGACAGCTGCTGTCTGGCGACCGATCTGAAATGAATTGGTGGACTCCCTTCGGTGTGAAGTATACAGGTTTCTGTGTCAGGGGAGCAGAGTGTGTATTCATCAGTGTGTGGGGCCTCAGCCCTGGAGGCCTGTGTGTTGGCTGAATGAGACGCATGGGTAAAAAGTCTTAACTCCACGGTAAACCACGCCTTGGATTCATGTGTACTATCTATTTTACTTCATTTTGTACCTGGCAACTTATAATTAAGTTCACAGAATACAGACTACATAACAAAATATTCTATTCTTGGGGGAATGTTGTTGTTGTTAGGTGCTGTCAAGTTGATTCCGACTCATAGTGAACCTCTGTGACAGAGTAGAGCTGCCCCATAGAGTTTTCTAGGCTGTAATCTTTATGGAAGGATCCCTGGTGGCACAGTGGTTAAGCACTTGGCTGCGAAATGAAAGGTCAGCGGTTCAAACCCACCCAGCAGCTCCATGGAAGAAAAGACTTGGTGATCTGTTCCCAGAAAGAGTACAGTCTAGGAAACCTATGGGGTAATTCTGCTCTATCATATAGGGTAACTGTGAACTGAAATTGACTTGATGACACACAACACCGCCACCACCTCCATTACCGATCTTTATGGGAGGAGATTGCCAGGTCTTTCTTTCGAGGTCCCATTGGGTAGGTTTGAATTGCCAACCTTTTGGTTAGCAGCTGAGCGCTAAACTGTTGTGCTACCAGGCCTCTTTTTCTTGGGAATAGGGATTGTGTTTATTTCCTTGGCATTTACTCTGTAGTGCAGTGGTTGTGAAATTTTTATGATCGTCCTCTTATCAATAATAATGTTTTTATATTTACTTCTGTTATATGTATTTTTTGTGTATATATGTGTGTGTATATACACATGCGTGTGTGTGTATATATATGTGTATATACAGATATGTATATTTACACACACCTACACACAAATACAAATTGACCTTAATAGGATTGGGATAGAAAATAAGTATACATAGGTGATCTGGTTTTCTTTTTGTACCTGAATGAATCATCTTGGGTACCCCCTGGGCACCTCACATTGGCCATCACAGCTAGTGCCTTGATAGTGTGGTGGGAAGGGCACTAGGGGTTGTAGAGTTGTTCATAAACTTGGGCCAAATCATGTAACTACCTTGTGCTCCAGTTTTCTCACTTGTAAAATATGGATGATAATACCTGTTCTGGGGGCTTGTCGTGAATATTACTGACAGTAAGTGTCAGGTGTTCACTTCAGTTCCTGCTCCAAAGTCACCTCCTCAGAGGGGCTTTCCCTAACCACCCTACCTGAAGTAACACCCCTTTTGCCCATCCCAAAAGCCACCCCCAACCCACCCGACCCCCACCAAAACCACACCCACTGCTGTTGAGTCGATTCTCACTCATAGCGACCCCATAGGGTTTCCAAGGCTGTAAAATCTCTATGGAAGCAGGCTGCCACATCTTTCTCCTGAGGAACTGCTAGTGGTTTCGAATTGCTGACCTTTAGGTTAGCAGTTGATGGCTTTAACCGCTGTGCTTCAGCCTCATCGCTGTCTAACTCCTTAGTCTTCTTTACTTTTCTTAAACCACTTCTTACCTTCTGAATTCATATTGTTTAAGTTTCCACTGGATTGGAAGCTCTGTGAGAGGAGAGACTTTTTGTTGTTCCCTGTTGAATCCACAGCTCCTAGAACAGTGTATGGCACATAGTAGGTATTCAGTAAATATTAGTTGAAATTTGAATGTTGGTCAGTTAGTTGTCGATTAACAAATAGAAGTCATTCTTGCTTTCATTGAGTGCCCCACCCGTACGGAATCCAAGGCAGGTGGTGGTTTCGCTGTAGAGGAGGTGGACTTTTTTCTTCACTACAACAGTGTTTACCAGGCTAAAGTTAGACATGAAGTCTGTAGCCATGGACCGAGCCAACTGAGCTGACTCCAGTGTGGCTCAGATGCCTCACCTTGGCCTCATGAGCTGCTTGCCCTCACCCACTGTGCCATCCAGCTGAGCTCATCATAGTGCTAGTGCTGACAAGGGCCATGTGTATGTGTCTCAGGGAGAGCAGTTGGTATTGCAGTGGCCCTCTGGTCTACCAGGAAAACACCTCTGACCTTTACTAAACTGCTCTCGGAGGGAAGGCAGACTGCTGTGGTGCGTGTGCCTATTCCTGGTCTGTAGAGAGGATAAACATAATTTCTTGCATGGTTGACAGCAAGGGATGGAGGGAAAAGAACCACACCTTTGTGAGACTTTTTTTTTTTTTTGGTCGCTCTTTGGAACGAGAAGTTGTAGAAACACCTATCATTTTTAAGGCCTGTCATTCATTTTTAAGGCCATACTTGATAGGGCTGTGAAATACCGGCATATGAAGTGTTTTCCAGTGTTGCTCTGGCAACATATTTGTGTGGTGATTTAATTTGTGTGGTGATTTAATGGATGAGTGTGAAGTTGGGGAGTTCTCACATGTATGAACCATTACATATTGCAGTTCAGTTGTCTGAAAGCATTAAAAAAGAGCATTTATTGATTCCTTAGGTCTGTGAACTTGAACTTCGTTTTTATCTGTTATCTCTTCAGTTGATATGGCTTTGCACTCAACTTTTCGTGAAGGGAGGTGGAGAAATATTTTCTGGGATCACCAATATTGCTCTTCATCTTGACTGTTTTAAAAGATCATGATATATATCAATCTGGGTCATTTTGTGGAAATTTTTTGACTAACTGATGGGTACAGTGGGACAGTTTCTTTGTCTACTTGTGGCTCCCATACTCTGACAAACCACTTGTTAAGGGGTTTTTGTGCTGCGCAGAGTGAGCTAAGAATACGCTCAAGAACATAGCATTAGAACTATTTTCCAAGCTTGGGGGAAACTTTAAATGTGCAGTCTTTTGAAACTCCTCTAGGTTCTAACATTCAAGAGCTTGATGGGAAATGCACTGCCCAAAGGCCTCTTCTTGAAAATGATCTCCCTGAGAATAGATTGACAAAACTGAGAACCCTCCTGACTTGAAGTTGAGGAAGGAATCTTTCTTCCTCATGGCATTTTAAATCCTGTTAGATGGGAATGACGGGAAAATTGTGGTGCCATGAAAGGAACAAGAGATCTGGAGTTGTGTAAACATTAGCACAAATCTTGGCTCTGCCACTAATTATCTGTGCTGTTGTAAGAGAGTTACTTAAGTTCCATAAGCCTCAGTTTCTTCATCTGTAAGATAGGGATTATATTTATTTCATAGAGTTGTGAAGACTTGATTAGTTACAGAATGTGAAAACTTCTGCTGATGCCTAGTGTATTTTTTACATTTAATAAATTTTAACCCACTTCCTCGTTTCAGGGGTAAAGCCACAGGAAGTTTTAGGCAAATAATTGAGGTACTTGGAACTAAAGGGAAATTTAACTCATGCCCTGACAAGCCTTTGCTGAAGCATGGGATTCTAGAAATGAAAAAATTTTTTTTTTTTTTTTCCGTTGGCCATGTGGGTTAGCAAAGCTTTCCTTGGCTTTTGACAACAACAGAAAAAGACTAATTTGTTGTCTGTGGATGTGTGTGTTATTTTTGGCTGTTAATGTAATTCATTGCTTGTCACAGGGGCTGGAACCTTTCCTCTCACCCTCAAGAATCCTGCAGTTTCACGTGCTAATCCAGCTGGAAGTTTTATTTCGTAGGGCCAGGGAGTGTTGGAGCTAGTAGAGATGCTCTGGTGTAATAATCTATCTCAGAAGAAGAAGAAAAAGATGAAGTTTGAAGAATTTGGATATTGCTCACAGTTGCGCATCTAGTGACAAAGCTGGAAGTGCAGCAGATCTGAGTTTCAGAACATCGCTCTAGCCCAGTAGTTCTTAAAGTGGGGTTACAGGGCTAGCAGCATCAGCATCTCTGGGCACTTGCTGAAAAAACCCCCAAAATCCCATTGCTGTTGATTCAGTTCTGACTCATAGCGACCCTTTAGGACGGAGTAGAACTGCCCCATGTGATTTCCAAGGCTGTAATCTTTACAGAAGCAGAGTGGCACATCTTTCTCCCACAGAATGGCTGGTGGGTTTGAACTGCTGATCTTTTGGTTAGCAGCTGAGGGCTTAACAACTGCACCACCAGGGCTCCTTGGTCACTTGCTCGAAGTCTCAGGCCCCATCTCAGACCCAGTGAATCAGAAACAGTATAAGCCCTCCCAGGTGACTGTGACGCTTGCTAGAGCTCAAGAGCCACTGCTTTGCTCTTGGTCTTCACAATATGTGACGGGAGGTTGGGAGGCTTCAGGTAGATTTGCTGAGTTTCTCATGTGCACCACTAGGTCTTTATTTACCATTCAGATGCCTCCTCTTACGTTTAGATGTCTCTTCTTGTAAACAGTTCTGACCTGTGGTGATGGCTTTCCTTAGACTTGTGTAGGATTGTTCCTGGGGCCTTTAGGTGACACAGCTGTTTGCTGCTGTTTTGCTCTCTGGCCGCCTCCTGTCAAGAAGTGGTTTTGAGGTTTGACTGTCCATTAAAAAAATAGAGATTTCTCGGTCTCACTGCTGGAGATTATGACTCAATGAAGTGAGTGATGATGGGAAATTTTTCATTTTAGAAAGCTCAACAGGTGATTTTGATGCCCAGCCATGTTTGGGGAAACCGGCATTAGAGGAGCAAAGAATGGAGAAAACCCTGATCAAACAAACCTTTTAGGTTTTCATAAGTAGGGCGATTGGCCTTTGTTGTCCTCTGTGGGGTGCTCACCAGGAGTTATCTAAAACAAGTACAAAAACCTACAAAAGTTGGAACCTGTGTAAGGCGGAAACCTGTCAGAGAAGGAAAATGCAAATACTTTCAACTAAAACAAGCTGTAGAAAAGTTTTTCCACCCTGTCAGAGGTGAAAAATTGTGAAACCAGGGAAAAAAGGCAGTCCAGTCGAGTTCTGGCTTTCACAGTTTTCACTGTAATTAGAGTTACAGTGCAGACCCTTGAAGTTGACAGTGGATTGAAATTCATTAATAAGGTATCCTTACTATTCATAGTTTTGGTATAGGTATGGCAGTGAGAGATAAAATTGCTTTCTTTTGCTTTGCAAAAAGATATATCTCTTTGAAATTAAGAGTAAATGAGGTTTAAAATACATATTGTTTTCATAAAGCAGGAAAATGCCCCGGGGCATTTTTGATGCTTCCAGAAATAAGTATTCTATGTTTTGTCATATGCACATGTCATTCATTTGGTGATTTTAAATCTGTTAAACAAAGGCACAAAAATAAAATTTGCAGGTTGGCAATACAGATAAAAAACTATTACTTTTCATCTTAATAAAATATAAAACAAAATATGTATTAACAACTTAAAAAATCCTAGTGTGGTATTTGGTTAGGATTAGGTTCTGATTTGGATGAATTTGATGATATTTGGGTCAGATCCAGTGAAACTTATTTTTAAATACTCATTTTAAATACTGAAACAAATTAACGAAGATACTTAACTGGTCAAATATTAACATCAGATTTAAAATCTATTCTTTTAAAACCAGATTGATCCCGTTGCCGCTGAGTCGATTCCAACTCATAGCGACCCTAAAAAACAGAGTAGAACTGCCCCATAGGGTTTCCAAATAGAGATTAATAGCCATGATGTTATTTTTATGTTTTGTCATACTTGAAAAACCTGCTTTTTGAACAGTTTTCATTTCAGTGAAACTTTTTTCTTTCTTTATTGCAGTGAAAATATATGTACCAAAACATATTCTAACATAACACCTTCCACATTTACAATTCAGTGATACTGATTACATTTTTCATGTTGTGTGACCATTATCACTGTCCTTTTCCAGAATATTCTACCACCATTAACGTAAACTCAGTGCCCCCACCCCCCTAAACAAAAACTTCCCCTTTCCCCCTCCCTCCCGCCCCTGGTGACAACTAATAATCTTTGGTTTCTATATATTTGCTTATTTCATATAAGTGAGGTCATACAGTATTTGTCCTTTTGTGACAGATTTATTTCACTCAGCTTAATGTTTTCAAGGTTCTTCCATGTTGTAACATGTATCTGAACTTCTTTTTATGGCTGCATAATATTCCATTGTATGTGTATACCATATTTTGTTTATCCATTCATCTGTTGACGGACACTTGGAATGTTTCTACCTTTTGTCTATTGCGAAAAGTACTTCAGTGAACATTGGTGTTCGGGTTTCTGTTTATGTTCCTGCCTTGCTTCTTCTGGGTATATACCTATGATTGGGATTGCTGGGTCGTACGGTAATCGTATTTCAGCTTTTTGAGGAACTGCCAACTGTTTTCACAGCAGCTGCACTATTTTCCATTCCCATCAGCAATGGTTTCTCCATACCTCACCAACACTTGTTTTTTTTTAATCGTTGCCATTCTAATAGGGAGGAGGTGGTATCTCATTGTGGTTTTGATTTGCATCTCTCTGATTGACTAATGATGTTGAGCATCTTTTCCTGAATGAAACTTTTTTTTTTAAATTGTACTTTAGATGAAGGCTTACAGAACAAACTAGCTTCTCATTAAACAGTACACATATTGTTTTATGACATTGGTTACCATCCCCACAACATGTCAACACTCTCCCTTCTTGACCTTGGGTTCCCTATTACCAGCTTTCCTGTCCCTTCCTGCCTTCTCGTCCTTGCCCCTGGGCTGGTGTGCCCCTTTAGTTTCACTTTGTTTTATGGCCCTGTCTAATCTTTGGCTGAAGGGTGAACCTCAGGAGTGACTTCAGTACTGAGCTGAAAGGTTGTCTGGGGGCCATACTCTCGGAGTTTCTCCAGTCTCTGTTAGACCTATGTCTCATCTTTTTTTGTTAGTTAGAATTTTGTTCTGCATTTTTCTCCAGCTCTGTCCAAGACTCTCTGTTGTGATCTCGGTCAGAGCAGCCAGTGGTGGTAGCTGGGCACCATCTAGTTGTATTGGACTCAGTCTCGTGGAGGCCGTGGTAGTTGTGATCCGTTAGTCCTTTGGACTAATATTTCCCTTGTGTCTTTAGTTTTCTTCATTCTCCTTTGCTCCCAAAGGGGTGAGACCAGTGGAGTATCTTAGATGGCTGCTCACAGGCTTTTAAGACCCCAGACGCTACTCACCAAAGTAGACTGTAGAACATTTTCTTTATAAACTGTGTTATACCATTTGAGCTAGATGCTCTCTGAGACCTGAGTGAAACATTTTAAAATCATTTTTTCCCACTACTGGAATGAACATAACATGTTTTTACCAAAATTATGCTAATTTTGAATTTCTTGAAATGGATATGGAAATTAGACAATACAGGGGCTTTAAAAACATCATAATTTTTTAGTGTTTTCTCTGCCAGCAGCTTGTGTATTATGGGAGGGCTCACTCTACAGATTTGCTTGTTTTGGGTCTAGAAATGGGAAGAGACCGTTCCTGGCAT
The DNA here is from genome assembly GCF_000243295.1 of Trichechus manatus latirostris. Taxonomy (NCBI): domain Eukaryota; kingdom Metazoa; phylum Chordata; class Mammalia; order Sirenia; family Trichechidae; genus Trichechus; species Trichechus manatus. The sequence continues at coordinate 5,529,843 of NW_004444013.1, forward strand.
TTGCCTGTGGACTGTGGATGAAAATGTATTATTACCAAACCAACAACAATTTAAAAACCGTTGCCCCATGAGTATCTGAACAGATCTTTGGCTAGTGAAGCACATACATCAGTCAGACCAAGGATGAGAGTTTGCATCTCTCTGTGCCCTTTCTCCAGCCTCAGGGACAAGTTTAGTTTTCCCTTCACGTCAGAGAGACTGGAAGCTTCTAGAAGCCTGAGCTGAGAGGCTCTGCACCCTGGCATCTGTGATCTTCCCTTTTTGGTTGGGTCACCCCTCCTTTGGTAAAAAAACAAAAAACCAGTTGCCACTTCAGTTGATTCTGACTCATGGTGACCCATGTGTGTCAGAGCAGAACTGTGCTCCATATATTTTCAGTGGCTGATTTTTTGAGAGTAGATTGCTAGGCATTTCTTCTGAGGCGCCTCTGGGTGGACTTGAACCTCCACCCTTTCTGGTAGGTTAACCACTGGCACCACCCAGGGACAACCCTCCTTAGGTAAAGACTAAGAAATGGAGAGTTCCCTCCCTAGGTGGGTTTTCTTAGTGACACCACCCTTTCTTAAGTCACGCCTGCCAAGGATATCTCAGCTGGGCTACTTTCCCTCCAGAACAGACCCTAGTTAGAATTACTTTCAGATTCATGGTATGGAATTATTTTTAGAATAGCAGGAGGGTAATTAGGCTCATTGTTGACATGTCGCTGATGTCTCCTTGTGCAAAAATTGCTCCCCCCTTCTTAAACACTCTCTGTACGTTCTTATCCTCATATCTAGAAACACCAGCAGATAACCTGGAACTCTCAAGAAGGCCACTGTAACCATGCCCAGAAGGGGGAGAATGAAGTCTTTTCTGCATGTCTTTTAGTTGTTCCCACTGGAGGTAAATGCAGAGTGACCTCCATTCTGCCCTAAGAGCCTGACCCTCTTGTCACTTTGTGTAACATTAATTTTCTAATGTGTTATGGTCAGTTTGTAAAAAGATTTTTTTCAAGCAAGTCAGTTGTTGGCCTGGCTTTTGTATTTTCCTTGGTAAAATATGTATGTCTGTGCTTCAAGTGGAGAGAAATAGATGAATAAAAACCACTGAACCATCATGGCATATGCAGTTAATTAACACTACCAGAAAAGCTGGCCCACAGTTGTGTGTGAACTTTATTTTCAAACATCAAAAAAATGTTGAGTTATTTTCTTCAGTTGTCTGACTTCTGAGTAGTAGGTAGCTGTATGCGTAGAAGCTGTTGGACAGTGGTTCTGAACTTCAGTGTGCATTAGAATCACCTGGAGGGCTTATTAAAACCCAGATTGCTAGGCTTTACTTTCAGAGCTTCTGATTAGGTAGGACTGGGTAGGGCCCAGGAATCTGCATTCTCACAAGCTCTCTGGTGATGCAGATGCTGCTGCTTCAGGGACCACACTCTGAGAACGAAGGCTCTGGGATATAGACCTCATGCTCTTTGCTAGGGGAAAAGGGAACTGAATTGCATAAGCTCCCTTTTTTCCCTCTGAGGCATTGCCTGTTTGTAAGCTAACATCCCACAACGTCCCACTGAGCTGAGTGTACTGGGAATAAGTAAAATTGTCCCTGCCCTCAGGGAACTCACCAGTTAGAGAGGGGATTAAATTAAGAAAGCCAGCAGTCGGGATCCAGAGAGGATGTACTTTAGTGAGATGTCAGGGGTGAGCTCTCCAAACGTGCTACGAGGCATGGTCTGAGATTCCTACCTGTAGCACTCTTAACTCGCTGATTCACGAAAGAAACGTGGATGTCCTGCAGCAAAACATTAGTTAACTCTCAACTCAGTTAAAAACATTTTTATTCCAGGTATTCTTTTTTTCCCTTTGTTTCTTCTCTTCTTTGACTTCCTGTGCATTCTAAACTATGTATTCAGATCCTCCAGAATTGACCTTGTCAGCTCTCCATCCCAGCTTTTGTGGAAGAGTCCTTCCTTCTGTCCCTTTCCTTTTACATTTTCAAATTACACTTTCAGACATTGTCCACTGTGGCAGCAGAATTTGTAACAAGACCAAGTTAAGTGATCTTGGTTGAACTGATTTATGAGACAGCTTCAAAAATTCATGAGGTACCAGGGGAACTTTCTGTAGCAGGATCAGCCTGCAGCTGTTTCTTCACTCTCTGAGTAGATCAGACATTTTGTGATAACGCAGCGGTTTAAAGTGGAGCCTTATAGATCATGGCCCTGCTGATTAAGACGCTAAGGCAGACCTGAGGAAAAAGAGGAGGGAGAGCAGGTTACTTTCAGAAGCCCTTGTTTCCCTGACTTTGAGCAGTGACTTTGGGTAAAGCAAATCTGTGCATAACTGAAGTTAAGCATGGAACTGTCTAGGGCAAGTTTTTCTCCCTGGGTGATCATCTGTGCTCCTACTAAGTGTTATTAAGGAGTATTTCAGTCCATTAATAATTGGTCCTGTAATTTTAAACACAGTGAAATGTGTGTGTGTGTGATAAATTGAGTGACATAGTTAATCGTTTCCTCCCCCCTGTGGAGACCTCGACCTTCTGTAGACAGGAAAAAGGGATGTGGCCAAAATCAGTGGCAGGTTACAGTGCTTTCCTCATTTTATTGATTGTTCATTTCTAGTCTCTGAACTTATTTGCTACTTATTGATCTAGTAGAAAAGCAAATAATTTTTCCTTGATAGCACTTAGGTGAGCTGGGCTTTGATGACTTGTCTGCCAGAGGGTTTTTAAAAAGAATTTACCCACTCAGTGTCAGCCTCTTCTACCGTCTACTGTTATATTCTGTGAATTTGGGGACCTTTCCTGGTAGGATCACTGATGTCAAAGGCTGGCCTCTATCTTTTTGGCTACTCTCCTGTAGGAGAAGAACAACCTTGAGTTTAAGGCATGCCCTGTGAACGTGTGTAGTGGCCTTACAGTTAACACAGGGAGCGTACGCGTGAGCCCCTGGAGATAGTGTGTATAATGAGTCGACTCTGGTCACTATCTGCCACCATGTCAGATTTTCACACTAAAGAAAGCCAGAACGACTTTTTTGTTACAGATTGTATTTTGAGATTTTAATTCATTCTTCTGGGCTTAATGTTTGCTGCCAAATAAGTTCCAACCTTTTAATTGCTAAAAATATTCTCCACTGTCTGTGCTTTGGAGAGAGAGGTTTCGATTTGGGGTAGGTAGGAATAGGAAGGAAGCAGAGTGTCACAGTTAATCTAATGCAGGAGATAAGATAGATACTTTGACATATATGACTTTGACCATATCAGATTTTTTAATGTTTATATTTTCGCATTTTTCTGTTTTTGATTATTATACTCTTTTGGCTAATACTAAATTGGTGTGTATCTCCTAAAATCATATAAGGTGAGGTGCATCACCAGAAGCAATGGAAACAGAATTTGGAGATTGGCCCCTGATAATCTCTGAATATACAATCCACACAGAGGTAAAACCAAAGATTGACCCTGTAACTGGTGGAACTGATTGTTGTTTTTGCTGTTATCTTTTTATTGTTATTGTTTATTTTGGAGTACATAATGCATTCACATGATTAAAAAATCAAAACTGTATAATAAAGTGTCTAAAAAAAGTCTCGCTCCCATCCCTGTCTTCATATGCTCTATTCCCCATCCTCCCATAATTACTTGATTAGTTTCTTATACGTATCCTCAAAGCAGCTTTCTCAAAGCAAATACAAGTATATTTGAATGTATTGTCTTTTTTCCTGACTTTTGTTACACAGTAGTTAGTATATTATAAATACAGCTTTGCATCTTTTTATCTTGTATGCACCACATAACGTCCCTTCAGGCAACATCTGACTGCATATACGTCCATGGTTCCATAAGGTTATAATAAAGTTCAGAAATCCAGATCAGAGAACAAGATGTAGTGACGTAACCAGACATAGCAAACACAGCAGCTTCCCACACTCAACACGCATATCTCATGTCTCTTGTAAAAACAACTCCTGTGAAACTTCTGAAATACAACCCAAGTCTTTCTGCTTATCCTCTCTGCTGCCACCCCAGCCCAGCTGGCCATCATCATTCTCCAGGACTATTCCAGCAACCTCACACCTGGCCTCCCAGCTGCCCTGGAGAGCCCCTTCACACCTCAGCCAGAGAGCTTTTCAAAATATCAAATTGGAACATGCCATTCTCCCTCCCTCCTCTGACACCCTCCAGAACTTCCCATAGCCCTTGAAATAAAATCTGATTAATAAGTTAGAATGATATTCATCCCAATAACCAGGTCCTGCCTATGGTGTTCACACTATGTCCAAATCACATAATGTTCTGTTTCAAAGAACGTGTCATGGACGTTAAGGGACGGATGACTATATACCATTCCAGCTAGTATAGAGAGGACCTCTTAATTCTTCTTCTTTTTTTTAATAGCTGCATAATATCCCATTGTATGATTGTACCAAAATTATTTAACCACTCTGACACTTGGGTTATTTTCAGTCTTCTGCTGTTACAGGTGATGCTGTAGTGAGTAATTTTGATCATATGGCATTTCACTCATGGATGTACATACATCTGTAAGATAACTTCCCAGAAGTGAAATTGTTAGTCAGAGTGTATGTGCATCTGTAATTTTGATAGTTATTGCCAAATCCCTCTGTACAGATTGTACCAATTTATACTTACACCTGTTTAAGAGTCGGGGTTTCCCCACTGTCTCGCCAATAGGGTGTGTTGTCAAACTTTTGGATTTTTGCCAATATGATAGAAGGAAATTAGCATCTCAAAGTGGTTTTAATTTGCATTTCTTATTATAAGTAAGGTTCAGCATCTTTTGCTGTATTTAAGATCCAGTAGTATTTCCTTTTCTGTGAACAGTCTGTCCATATCCCTTGCTGTTTTTTTATTGCATTGTTGTTTTTTTCTGAGTTTTTAAATAAGCTTTCTATTTTGGAATAATTTCAAACTTACAGAAAGTTGCAAAGATTACTGGGATTCTATCCTGCCCCCCCTCGCCCCCAGCCCCCATGCCCTCATTAGCTCTGTTAATTATGTTAGATGGTTTAAAGAAGGTTGAGTCTCCTGGAATTCTGGGGCCTGTCATAGGTATGTCAGCCCCAAGAAGGAAGCAGATTCAATTCATGACTCTTGGTTGCCTCTGGGGATTTTCCATATGGAGTGACAGACCTGGAAGATTCTGCTGAACCTCTGACTAGCCTCCGTTGTGGGACATGTAATTCAGAGCATATCTTCCATTCTTCTTCTTTCACTGTATTAATTATTAACCAGGAAGATTATTGAAGTGAAAACCTTGTCTTGAGTTTGTATTTTTTGGGATTTACATCCAGTAATAAATTTGGTTTGCAAGTGACTGAATCTTTCATAGACCAAGTTTTTAGCACATTTACATATTTAGTGGCGCCCGCCCCCCCCATCCCATGCTAATTGAGAGAATGAGTAGCTATAATTTTTTCAGGATCTTCAGGCTGTCATCTTGTGCTATTAATTGGTTCTCAGAGTAAGGAACTAAAACATGAAGGTAGAGGGGTCTTTCTCAGATGGAGACATGCCTTGAAGCTTTGTGTCTGTAAAGGTCTGCCTAGCCTGGAAGTCTAGAGCACTGGTTCTGGAGCAAGATCCCTTGGATTCAGATCCCTGCTTTGTCACTGCTAGCTGCATCACCTTGGACAAGTTACTTCTTTCTGCTTCACTCTGCCCATTTATAAAATGGGGATAATTTAGCATTGCCTCATTGGGTGGTTGGGAGGATTAACTGTGATGATACATGTAAAGGGCTTAGCACAGGCCTGGAACATCATAAACCAAAAACCAAAACCAAACCTGTTGCCATCGAGTCAATTCCGACTCATAGTGACCCTATAGGACAGAATAGAACTGCCCCATAGGGTTTCCTAGGCTGTAATCTTTATGGAAGCAGACTGCCATATCTTTCTCCCACGGAGTGGCTGGTGGGTTCAAACTGCTGACCTTTTGGTTAGCAGCTGAGTGCTTATCCACTGTGCCACCAGTGCTCCTTGGAACATCATAAGTGCTCAATAAATATTGGTTTAAAAGTAGTAAAAGGCTGATTTCAGAGCCCATGGGATAAAATAGAAGTTGTGTTGCCTTGGACTTTCATTGATCAACCTTTCTTTTCACTGTGTCCCTTACCTTGTGAGGAACTTTACCTGTTAACTGAAATGCAGGGGAGACATTCATTCAGCCAGTATTTGAACCCTTAGCAAGTGTGAGGCTCCAAGCAAGATGATGGGTAAGACGCTGCAAGACTGCCTCTTTCCTTCAGGGAGCTTGCAATCTAATTGGAACCTGAGCACAAATGCCTGTAAGAACAAGACAGAATGTTATCATTGCCACCCCTCAGTATCCTGTGGGAATACAAAGAATGGAAAGGTATTCTCCTTTGACTGGCGTGGCCAGAACATGACTCATGAAGGGGTAACCATTTGAGGCAGGAACCATTAATAGGTGAAATAGGGATAAGAGGGAATTGTAGGTAATGATGACAATTAACAGTTCTTTAAAGAAAATATTTTGCAATTTGGGAAGCATTTTACCTCTATTAAGTCTCATAGAATAACTTTGAGGTATTGTTTTCTCTAGTAGTGGAGTCAGGGTTTGACTCCAGGTCTCCTGACCCTCTGCATCTCCATGTTTTCCAGTGGTCTCTTAAGTGGAATGAATAGCACCAGCAAGGGGCCTCACTGTAAGAAGAGGGTGTCAGCAAAAGGAGAAACATAGGAACACAACAGAGAGTCCATGATGGAGCAGGAGAAAAGTGGGGTGCAGAACTCAAATTCTAGTATAAAGACCAGACTTAATGGTCTGACTGAGACTGGAGGAACCCCGGAAGACATGACTCTCAGACTCTCGGCTAACCCAGAATTAAAACCATTCCTGAGGCCAACTCTTCAGACAAAGATTAGACTGGACCATGGGACATAAAATGAAACTTGTGAAGAGTGTACTTCTTAGCTCAAGTAGATACACAAGACTAAATGGGCAGCTCCTGTCCGGAGGTGAGATGAGAAGGCAGAAAGGGACAGGAGCTGGTTTAATGGACACAGGAAATCCGAGGTGGAAAGGAGGAGTGTGCTGTCACAGTATAGGGAGAGCAGCTAGAATCACATAACAGTGTGTATATAAATTTTTGTATGAGAAACTAACTTGAGCTGTAAACTTTCACTTAAAGCACAATTTAAAAAAAAAAAAAAGGAACTGAGAAAAGAAAAAGGAGAAACCTGGAATTGTTCCTAGTGCCCCTGGGGTTAGATTGTACCCTAAGGGTATCAGAGCTAGAGAGAAATCTGAGACCAATCCATTCGCTCCATTTGACTAATAAAGACATTGATGTGCCTGTGAGGAAGTTAAACCAAAAAACCCATTGCCCTCCAGTTGTTTACCAAAAGCAACAACCACAACCCGTTGTTGTCTAGTCTATTCTGACTCATTGTGACCCTATAGGACAGGGTAGAACTGCTCCATAGGGGTTCCAAGGAGCAGCTGGCAGATTGGAACTGCCAACCTTTTGCTTAGTAGCCGTTGTGCGCCATAGCTCTTAACCACTGCACCACCAGTGCTCCAGTTGATTAGAGGGGCCAATATGGTGGGCCAATATGGTGCTAGCAGGCAGCTCTTTGGAGAGCAGAGCTCCCTTTGACTGTTCATGGGTGGTCTTCTGGGGATTGATTAGTGATTGTTAATTGCTTGTGTGGAGGGAGTTCATTATGGGAAAAGTGGGTAGATTCAGAAAGGGAAGGACCTATAACTCGAGAAGCAGGCAGTTTTCCTGGGATGCACAAATAAAATAATTGTAGTTTAGTATTCACATGTGGTTCTAGTCCTTCAAGGACAAAGAGAAAAAGCAAAGGCAGAGAGAGAAGGAAAATGAATGAGTGATTTGAAAAAACACCAGTGAAAGACATAACCTTAGTGTCTGTGGGGCAGTCATTTGAAATCCAGGGGACGTATATGGGGAACTTTAGCAGTTCTCTGACCTGAAGTGGACTGGGCTGCCTTGGGTGCATGAGAACTTCTGACACTGGAGGCAGTAGCCACTACATATTATCTATTAGAATTGTACTTGGGATGATTTCTGCTTTGGGTAGGAGGTTATTCTAGGTAGAGCTAGTGTGGAACCTAGACCAACAACATCAGCATCACCTGGGATCTTGTTAGAAATGCGGATTCATGGACCCCAACCCACACTTATTGAATTAGCACCTACAGGGGTGGGAATTCAAGATCTCCAGGTCACTTGTCTGTATGTTAACTTTTTGGAAGCATTGCTCTAGTATGGAGGCCATCCAAGGCCTTCCTCAGAGTTCTCTGTTTCTGTGATTAATCTGCCATTCACCAAACATTTATTGAATTTCTGTTGGTTAGCTACAACACGAGGTCATCTCCAGTGTGGATTCTACCTCTCCAGAAAGGTACAATCTAGATGAGGAGACAGAACTGTTTACAAATAGCTGTTATAAAGATAGAAAAGGCTAACGGCCAGTAAGGGAGGCACAGAGAGTGCCTTTGCTTGTGAAGGGTGCATGTGCTTGTGTAGGTGTGTGCAGAGGTAGGTGGTGTGCAAAGGAGGGAACCCTTGCATTGGGCAGGACTCCTGGTAATTCTTTTTTTTTTTTTATGGTACATCAGGTGAAGGCTTACAGAACAAATAGTTTCTCATGAAACAGAAGTACACGTTGTTTTGACATTGGTTAACAACCCCACAACATATCAACCCTCTAACTTCTCAACCTTTTTTTTTTTTTGGTGAAAATACACATAGCCAAAGATACACCATTTCAAAAATTTCTACATGCACAGTTCAGTGACATTGACTATGCTCTTCGAATTGTGCTGTTATTCTCACTTAAGATGAAGGCTTACAGAACAAAATAGTTTCTCATTTAACAGTTAATTACAAATGTTGCCCTATGACAATGGTTAACAATCTCACAACACATCAACAATATCCTAACTCAACCTTGGGTTCCCTATCACCAGCTTCCTTCTCCCCTTCTGCTTTCTGGCCCGTGTCCCTGGACTCCTGTACCTCATCAGTCTCATTTGGTTTTGCAGGGCTGTCCACTCCCAGGCTGAACGGTGAACCTCGGAGGTAACTTCACCACTGAGCTAAAAGCGTGTCTGGGGGCCATACAGGACTCCTGGTAATTCTTATCAGTGAGTTGCTGCTGCTTTGCAAGCCTGAATGGTGGCCTGACCTCGGTGGCTGTGGCCATAGCCAGCATGTGGCCAGAGGCCTGTCTGAAACTGGCTCACCCCCTCCCATCACTTGAATGGGTCACCTTATTGACCTGATACATGGTTTAGAAACTGCCAGGGTTATGAAGACAGCTCACTGAAGGACATCCCCAGCATCTCCTTTTTGATCCCCTTTCACCTGTACCGCCTCTCCTTAAAAGCCTGCATATCTACCATTCTGCAAAAGAAAAAATTGATTTGTCACTGAATTTCCATGCTTCAGCCTGGGAGAAATGTAAACGTTGTACTGGCATTTAGTACTATGCCTTCAAGCCTAGATTTAGAGCTGATCGTTATACTTTTAGAGTAGGATAGGTAGGAAAATAGCAGATTGAAGAGTCAGAGGAAGCTGTTTGCTCTCTTTTGCTGTTTTGGTCAGGGTGGAAGTACGAATATTAATACAGTCCACTTAAATAATAAAATAACTCCCAGGGAAGAGGAACTATAAACTTTAGTAAATATCAGAGATGTTAAATGCTAAAAATAAAAGCTCTCTGTAGTTCTTTGACTCCTTAAAGAGATTGTTTACTGGTCAGGACTGCCAGTCTGTTTGGTCATGTTTTGCTGGCTTTTTTTTTTTTTTTAAATGCATGTTTGTAAATGCTTTAGAATATAAATTAGTTCATTAAGTAGGGCAGTGTTTCTTGGGTGTGAAAATAGTAACCTGGCTTGCTAATTTAATTAAATCCTTTGTCATTTTCTCTTTGTAACAAGTTTCATCTTGGGAGGTCACTGCGTCCTGGCTGTTTTACTTCTTGAAATGTACCTTGGCTCTATTCTCTCCTTTCTGTCACCGCCACCACTCCCTTTTCTCTGGCCCATCCACTTGTAGTAGTCTTCTGGGTGACTCATCACCCTGACTTTATTCCCTCTCCCCTAGCTGTTTGCTATGCCAGCGCAGTGGTTTTTCAGAAACCCCAGTCTCTGTATGTTGCAACTGGAACCTAATCAACCTTCATGTTGCCCATAGAAGACAGTTTTCTAAATTCCTTAGTATGCCATAAGGAATCCCTAGGTGGTGCAAATGATTAAGCACTTGATTAGTAACCAAAAGGTTGGTGGTTTGAACCCACCCAGAGGTGCCTCGGAAGAAAGGCCTGGCAATCTGCTTTGGAAAGGTCACCGCCTTGAAAACCCTATGGAACAGTTCTACTCTGCACGCATGGGGTCACCGTGAGTCCGAATTGACTTGATGGCAACTGATGGTGGTGAGTATGCCATATGAAGCTCTGTACAGTTGGACTCCAAAATACTGTTCCAGCCTCATTTCCAGGCTTACTCTCCCCTGCAGTCCAGCCACACAGAACTATCTGTCCTTCCTGGTACATGCAAAATCTCACATTGGTACGTATAACTCTAGGTGCCTGACAAGTGTTGTCTAGTTAGGTTATTAAACTCAGGATCAGAGAGTTTGTCATCAGCCCCACAATCAAGTACCTTGTAAGTGGTAGAGCTGGGGTTCACTTTCAGTGATTCCTGCTTTTATGTCTCTGTGCCTTTGCTTACATGTTTTCTATGCCTCGAATATCTTCCTCTCTTCTTCCTTCTCAGCCTTGGAAATTTAAAAGTGTTGTGTGTTCCTCCCAATGTGCTTCCTGCGTAGATCTTTGTGCCTGTCTCAACTCAGTGTGATAATATAATTAGTACTAGTACTAATACTACCTGGTACTGGTAGTAGGAGCTGGTCCCAGATCTTATCTTCATTTTCCCTACAAATAGTAGGTGCCTAATACTGGAGCCTTGGTGGCACAGTGGGTAAGAGCTGTGGCTGCTAATCAAAGGTTGGCAGTTTGAATCCACCAGCAGTTCTCTCTGTTCTGTAGGGTTGCTGTGAGTTGGAATCGACTCTACAGCAATGGTTTTTTAAAATAAATATTGTAGAATGAGTGCATGGATGAATGAAAGGATGACTGGATGGATAAATGGTCATTCTGGGTAGTTGAGTCCTTCTGTGATTTGGAGAGAGTGCTTCTCAGCCAAGTTGAAGATTGTGGAATTGCTACATGGAAAGAAAGCATGTCATTTCAGCTATATTAGAGCGTAGCCAGGGATGGCCCAATAAGCAAGAATTAAATACCAACACGTTGTTGGCCTTTCCTTTGTATCCAAGTGGATATTTCAGCTGAAGAACTTGGAATGGGTCTATTCATGGGACGTTGCTTACTCTTCAAGAATTGTCTGATCTGTGGATTATGCAGATTCCTCCACCCTACCCCTCCTTTCCTTTCCTCTCCACCTTTTTTTTGTCTTCCTTCTGGCAATTTTATTTCACCAGAGGGCAGTCAGGAGAAGTAAAGATAGAAGAAAAATAAATTTATTTTGGGTGTACTTCAGGAAATAGCTGGTGGGGGTAGTGGCTGAAGCTGTTGGTGAAAATGAGATTTTGATATTGCCTGTAGATTTGTATTGCCCTAGCACTTTCTGTTCTGGTTTTCTGGACAGATGAAAGCAGGCTGTGTGTTGGAGGGCCAGGGAAGTATCTGTTCTGTTACTTACTGAAAAGGGAAATTGATAATCCTGCAGCCCTTTAACCAGGCTGAAAAAGTGAGAGCTCTATCCTTGGCTTTCGCCCTTCCTCCCAGAAGTCTCTCGGGACTTGGTGAGCACACTTAGGGCAGGGCCAGGACAGTGCAGCCTTGGACCTCCATCATGCCTAACACGGGGCCTGGCACCTAGCAGATGCTTATAAAGTATTTGTCAAGTTGAATTACCGAATTTCCTTGATTCAGATATTTTATTCTCCCCCAAGCCTTTTGTGAGGAGCTTTTCTCCACCCTTGTTTGTGAATTCCCACCCTTCTCTCCAGTTCTCAATTGTGGCTTATGTCTTTTTTACCCCTTCTCTTTGTAATCATCAAGTAATTTATTAAATGGAGACAGGCTTAACTAGACATTAAATAATTGCAGGTGTGCAGCTGAATCGAGTTGCCGTCCTTTAACTAGGAACTCACAGCTGCTTGTGTTGTGTTGTGCGATGAGATTACACTTCACCTCACTTGGTTACATGATAGCGTGCGTATTGTAAGGTAAAAGAAGGCCACAGCTCTGTCCTAAGCAGTGCACAAAGGCTGGTATGTTCCCAGGAAACCAACATAAAACATACTGGGAGGTCAGAGCCGGAGCCTCTGCAACCTCTGAGACTTCTCTTTTCCTGGAATTTTTTCATTGCCTTTTTCTTGATAGGGAACACCTGAATTGCTCCTTGGCTTGAGAGCAGTTGTCACATTTACTGTTTCTTTTGGCCTGGTTAACTTTTAAAGCAAGATTTTTCCATTTCCTGCTAAGAGATCAGCAATGAGTCTCACAGGTTGTCTGCTTTTGTGCTTTAATTACCAGACCTCATCTGCCTGTTCTTTATACACATTTGCCCCATCAGTAATTGTTGTAGCTTTTAGCCCTGGGTTAGGTTGTGGTGTCACCAGTTTGTTTTCTTTGGCTAGTTTCCTGATTTATAACAATTGCTAGAGGTAGACACTGGTTAGAGAGAACCTCAGTGCAGAAGTCACAGTGGGTTGTTAATAAAGGATTGCTTGATTAGACTACGCAGCAGGTCTCCTGGTTGCAGTAACCAATATACATGGATCTGCTGTAAGGACAAACAGATATAAGACATGTCTTGCTGCCAATGGCCAGTTGTGTGACCCTGGACATGCCACTTTAGTGCCTTAATCTTGGTTTCCTCGCCTACTGTTTGTGAGGGTTAAAGAAGCTTAAGAATGTACAAACGCCTGGCACGGTGCTGGGCACACAGTGGGCGCTATGTAAGTGTTAGTTCACTCAGCAGATATTTGAATGCATACAAATATTTGAATGCCAGGCACCATTCTGGATGCTGGGGATATGTTTGTGAAGAAAACGGACCAACCGTCTATACTCATGAGATTAACGTAGCAGAATAAACCCAGACAGTAGGAGAACATAATAATTCCCATCTATGGAAAAAAAAAAATTAACTGAAATGTGGACCGAATAACACTAACTTTCTTCATTTGGTACATTTAAACCCCATTTCTACCTAGTTTATACATGTCTAGCTTGTACAGTAGGTCTTAGAGAGAGCCCTTCCCCATATTTGTTCATATCATTGTGTATCCACTACAGCTGTCCTTATTTATAAGGTATGGCTGTGAAAAAAATGGCTAGAGTCTCTGCATTTGAGATTTTGGGTATGTTGGTCTGGGATGTTGACTGTAGGACCTACTTCTATGGGTCCTTGCTATGTAGGTTGTATCTAAGGTTCCAGAAAGGGCCTCCGAGAATGAGCTCTGAGTGACGTGTTTGATCTTTTGAATCTCTTTGTGAAAGCCCATTTTGTTCAGGTAAAGTCTGAATGGCTCAGTGAGGACTCTATGATGTTCAGCTTACCAAGCCCTGTCTGGTATCACTGGTTTGTTAATACCTGCAGAAACACAGCGGGAAAAATATCCTAGACCATCAGATTGATCAGCTCTCCTAACCTCTTTTTCATGAGTGAATACAAGAAAAACCTTTTTGAAACTTTCTCTCCTTTTCATGGACGATAGAAACAAAAAGACACTGGTGATCGTTCAGGAGCATTGTGATGGTGTTCTGACTATGAGATGTCTGATATTCATATATGGGAGGGTGTTAGTGACCAAATATCACTTCCTTTACGGACAGGGGTTAGTGGTTGTCTAGTGAGTCTAGAACAGTGTCTTGGGGGAAGAATGGGCAGTGGCTTTTGCAAGGACACCTGTCTTACACTGTGCTAAATGTTGGGTCTGTAGTCTTTGGAATATTTAAACCAGGATTAACAAGTAGCCAGTGTTATTGTGAGAAGGATGTCAGGTCCAAGTAATGATCCCATCATGTGGTGGCAGTTTGAACTCTTTATTTCCTGTACTTTCCTTAGGGAGGGAATACATAATATGAGATAGTGAATAAAGGCATATTTTTGTGGCTGTCTGTTGAATGTTGGTTTAGGACACTTTATGTTATGGATGTTTTTGAAGGATGTGGAATTTGCTTGCTTATTTAGAAGGCTTTGAGAAAGGCGGCTCTCTCCGACACATTGAATTCCATCCAGTTACTGCTGCAGAGACATGAGCGTTTTTGTCCCATCCAAGAGAGAGGGGCATTCTGCGCTTGTTGATCAGAGCCACCAAAAGTAGCTCAGACATCCCTGATGACTCAGCTAGTGCCCTTGCTGCCTCATGGTGGGTGCTTGTGTACTAAGTACTTGCTTCCTGCTGACAGCTAGGAACATGTCACCAAGCCCAGTTGCTGTGGGGATTGTTGCAATGAGCTGACTTAGCAGGATTGCAGAAGGCTGGCTAATGGCCAGGGCTAGACTACCTTGGAAGAATTAGCTTGAGGGCAGAGAGGAAAGGCCTAGACAACTCTTTTCTTCCTCTCTGATGGCATTAACCCTTGCAAAACCAGACTGAGGCTTTTTTGTGCCTGAATGAATAATTTCTTTTAGAAGGATCTGCACAAAGCTGGTTCCTGTGAGGCGGAGGTTAAAGATGTTGCAAATGTCCAACTTTTGCACACTGCTGTACCACTCCATCATCTCTAACATCAACTACTCCTTCTCCCTTCAGTACTCTTCCTGGGGTCTTTGGGTTTTATTATTCTCTGTAATGCCTTACGGAACTCACAGACCATTAAGGAAATGGCTCACGCAGCTGTGGAGGCTGGCAAGCCCCAAATCTGTGGATTAGGCACCAGGCTGGAGGCTTTTTCTGACTCATGTTGTTGCAGGGGCTGATGAACCCAAATCGGCAAGTCAGATGACAGGCTGCTGGCTCACAAGGCTGCAGAAGCTGGAGAATCAGGTGCTGGCTCAAGTTCCAAGAACCGGAGGTCAGATGATGATGAGCCGGATACAGGACCCAGAAGAAGAGAGAGAGAGCTTTGCCAGAGCATTTATATATATAATGGAAGCAGACCTGTACCCTCCAGGAAACTCCCCTTACTTGAGCAAGGCAGTGAAAGGGTGTGACTTGAATAACGATGGCAAGGGTGGTGACTGGGGTAAGGGTAGTGACTTGAGTCACACCCTCTAGTAAGGCAGTGACTCAAGATACATCCCACCCTAATCCTGCCTCATTATCATAATGGACAACTCACTCCCAAATGGGACCATAACCACAGGCATAGAGGCTAGGATTTACAACACATAACAAAATGGAGGACAGTTACATTAGAGCACAAAATGGAAGATGACTACATCGTTACATAACTGCCAAATTACATTATTACATAACTGCCAAACTATTGAAAATCATGGCCCAGCCAAGTTGGCACATAACCTTAACCATCACAGGATCCATGTACCTTATTTGCATTAGCAGCAAGCTGTCCAATCTCCTTGGTGGGCCACAAGAACCTTATCTGCATAGTCCCACCAAATCATTGTGTGGGCGTCACAAAGGCTATGGCTGGAAGGGCCATATTAAGCAATTCGCTGCACCCCAGTGCCCTTCATAGGAATCAAGTAGTATAATAGCTCATCTAGATTTATACTTAAAAACCAGTTGCTGTCGAGTAGATTTTGACTCATGATGACCTCTTGTGTGTCAGAGTAGAACTGTGCTCCAGTGGGTGATTTTTTGAAAGTAGATTGCCAGGCCTTTTCTCTAATTTGCCTCTTGGTGGACTTGAACCTCCAACCTTTAGGTTAGCAGCCAAGCACGTTAGCTGTTTGCACCACCCAGGGACTTGGGATTTAAATAGTTTGTGTGAAACACAGGGGCTTTGTGTGAGTGCTGTGCGTAAATCATTGCACTGCCCAAATCATTGCACTGCCCAGGTGGCATTAAAGTTGACACTAGAGGAATGAGTTGGCCCAGCTGGAGGTGACAGTGGGTTGAGGAGTTCTGAGGTACAACCAGAAATTTTCATGCCATAGTGTTTTTACTGTAACTTCTCACCGTTAGTGTTAAGACCCATCTGGCCATTCTGATAGTTTGGGCAAGTTTTCATCCATGAGAGTGGTCTCCTCAAAGATGGTGAATCAGGGTCATTCATGAAGCTTTAAAAATAAGCACATTTCTGAAACCACCCAGCTGAGTGGCAGAAAGGACACTGCGCAGCAGTGCAAATAATGAGGTACTTTTGTTCTCCCGAGTTTGTTGCGAGCATGCCCTGACTCAGAGTGGAAACAGCAAAAAGAGATTTTTCTTTCAGTTGAATCATTTCACCATGAGGATTTTGTCCTTTAGATAAAATAAACCAGAACTCTAAACTTTATTAAAGGGAGAATGTGGGGGAGTTTGAAATGAGGCACAATGCTCTCTATTTCTCAGAAAACTCTCCCACTCCCTTCTGAGCAGTATCCATTGACCAGATTTTACTGATTTCCTTAGTAATATCAAGCAAAACACTATACTCCCTTTTTTAGTTTCCTTCCTTGAAGATTTTCTAAAAAATTCCAGAACCTTCCCAAGTCAGCTAAATAAACCAATCCTAGTATGAAGTGATCTGAAATTACTTAAACACAGCAAATGACTTTACAACTTGAGGGCGTTTCTCTTGTTGAAGGCCAGCCCCCTAAATTGTGGGAAGATCATTTTCCAGCTCCCTATTGTCAAAAACCAAAGCAAAATCGAATTAGACAAGTCCCGTAATTCCCATAAGTAATTTCTAAATTAGCCCTTTATATACCTTACTTGTATGCAGCTTGCAATTGAGTATCACTCTCAGAGCTACAGTTTGTCAGGGTTTGGATCTTAATTAGCTCATGAGATTGCATCCTTTTGAAGCTGTATACCACAGGTTGTTGGCTAGTTTTCCGAAAGCAATTAGAATACCCACTGTTATAATTAAGCTTGTTACTGGTTGTGTGTTCTAGTTACAAAATGTATTTGGCAATTAAAAAAAGAGTGAGGCTTTTGGCTTGGCTATCTGGGATGCAGTAGGCTGGCTTCCACCTTAATGTTCTGTGAGGAGAATGCCTGGTATGGGTACCCGGGTGGTGGGTCATAGCATAGGTTTGTTAGTATTTATCATTGCTCCATAGGTTAGAGGTTAGAATTTATCATTGCTCCACAGGTCAGAGGTTAGTATTTGTCATTGCTCCATAGGTCGTATTAGCTTTTTATATGAAAGGTTAGGGAATGCCAGTTCTTGATTATGTCCTACTTGGCACAGGATTCAAAACCCAAACTTCCAAATCACAGTTTCTTAGTTCAGAAGTCATTTTTAAGAAGCATAGTCTTATCTTTAAGAAGGTAGCTTGACTTTGACAGTGAACATTTAACCTGTTACACCTCCTTTGTTTTACCAAATTTCTTGTCTGATTTTTGGAAGGTGGACTGGGAGGAATGTAGCAGGCACATGATGTGGTTAATGTCTATTTCTGAACCTTGCAGCATATAGAAGTTAGTTTTTGTGGTTCTATCCCATTGCCTTTCCTGTTTGTGCCCCCTTGAAAGTGATCGTGTAAGAATGAGCTTAATAGCATTTAGAGCTGGGCAGGAGCAAAGCTTCACAGAATGTTAAAATCAGGGAAAAAGGGAAAAGGGCAGATGTTTTTTAATTACTATTTGGTTTTGAGTAATAGTGGAAGGATTGTCTTATTTTAAATTCACTTCTTTCCGGAGTTCCTTTAAGGTTGTGATTAACAATGTAAATTATTTTCTACATTGGGCAGAGAGATTAGAATTATTAGGTACATTTTTCTTGGGAAAAACTATTTATTTGTGGTTCTCTAGATAATTCTCTATTAAAGACTTTGTGTGTCAGAGTACATTCGCTTAGTTCCTTTAAATCCATTTATATAAGCACTTCCTGTGCTTGCTTTGTAACAAGTTTTTCCTAAATAATTTCTAGCCTTGTAAAAATAGAGGGGAAAAAAACCAACCAAATTATTAGCTTGGCTCCTTACTCTGACTTCTGCAATTTTTCCTATGTATAGAACAAAATAAAACCAGTCTTTGCTGCAATCCTGTAACAAATGATTATTGGTTCTGAGCAAATAACTATTCCCAGAGTATACATTTGCATGTAATCTGTGGTATGGGTTATGTGTGGTGTTTTATAGTTAATATACAACATAATTATCACAAAGTAATACACATGAAATGAGATTTGACAATGAGATTGACTTTTAAAAATAAACATAGCATGTGGCCGAGTATATTAATCCTAGACTCAAAAGAATTGAAAGCGGAAACACAGAAACCTGTACCCAGTGCTCATTACAGCACTATTCGCAATAGCCGAAAGGTGGAAACAGCCTAGATGTCCATCAACAGATGAATGGATAGACAAAATGATGTATACATACAATGGACAATTACTCAGCCCTAAAGAGAAATGAAGTCCTGATACATGCTACAACATGGATGAACCGTGAAATATCATGGTCAATGAAATAAGTCAGTCACAAAAGGACAAATACTATATGATTTCACTTATGTGAAGTAGGCAAATGTACAGAGACCAAAACTTATTAGTGGTTATCAGGGGTGAGAGGGAAGGGGAAATGGGAAGCCATTGCTTAGGGGGCACCAAGTTTCGGTTAATGGTGGTGGAATAATTTGGAAAGGTTAGAGGTAATGGTTGTACAAGGAGCCCCTGGATGGCACAAATGGTTAAGCCACCCAGAAGTGCCTCGGAAGACAGGCCTGGCAGTCTGCTTTGGAAAGGTCACAGCCTTGAAAACCCTATGGAGCAGTTCTACTTTGCACACATGGGGTCGTCATGAGTTGGAATCAACTCAACAGCAACTAACAACAACAATGGCTGTACAACATGATGAACATAACCAGTGTCACTAAAATTATACATGTAACAATTGTTGAATTGGCAAATGTTATGTTATAGATATTTTTACCACAATAAAAAAATAAACAGAATTTATAATATACGTGTCAATCTTACTTGTAGGTCAGATGTCAGTTTTGATGTCCTTTCCTCCATAAAACCATATCCCGCCTCCTGGTTCAGGAGCTGTGTTGTTGTTATGTGCCGTCGAGTAGGTTCTGACTCTAGCGACCCTGTGAGGATGACCCTGTTGCCATCCTCACAATTGTTGCTGTGTTTTTGCCCATTGTTGTGTGGTATAGGTACTATAATTATTCCATTTGAAAAAAGAGGAAAACGAGGCACAGAGGGGCCAGACATTTTTCCAGTAAGTGGTGGAAGTGGGAGTGGAAGCCAGGCAGTGTGACTCTAGAACACATGCTCTACACTGACAGACAGCCAGAGAGGGTGTCCCTTATGAGAGTCTGTAGGGAAATAATCGCTAAATCCCTCTCTGTTAATTTTGGGGTCTTTGAGTTTTTGTTTCCTTTAGTTTTCAAAATAAGGAAGACTTTTGTGGTCAGCAATAAGATTGATACTTTTCATCTCTGAAGTTTTAAATTTAAAGCTTTTCAGATTGTGTAGGTTTTCAAATATTAAGTATATATGTGTGTATAAAAATTTCACTCGTTTAAAAGCCCCTTCTTTCCCACAACTGCATATTATCTGTTTTTCTGATGTTTGTTTCCCAGATTTTTTTCTTCTTTCCAAAGAGGACAAACTCAGCTTATGTCAAAATCGAGTTGAATATGCCTTTGATTTGCAGTGTAGCAACAAGAGGCTGTGTGGCTATATATGTGTATATGGGACCAGGTACAAGCATTTTTAAAGACTCCCACCCACTAAAATAAACAGATAATAGATGAGTGGAGGCTGTGGAGCAGCTGCTTGGATCCAGCTGACAAAGCACTCGTGGTGGCATCTTGCCACCAGGTCCCTGGGGTGGGCATTAGAAAGTGTGGGAGATGGGTTGCTAGGCTGTGTGCTTGTGACCCTGGATGGTAACTTTATGGAGTTTCAGCTCCTCCCTTCTGTGCAGGAATAGACCATTATTCTTAGGGGAAACGAGGACAGAAAAGTTGGACAGCATTTTGGACTCGGTAGAGGCCAGGCACCAGAAGGAAGGGAAGGAAGTGAGCCAACTGAAAGGTAAAAGTGATGATTGTTTATGTATCTCGCTTCAGAGGGAATCATCCCTCTAGGAGCAGCATTTGTGCTCTGTGCAGGATGCGTAGAAGGGAAAGGAGGGTGGAAGTAGATGTTCTGGAGTATGATCTGGAGTGATACCTTCTGGTAGGGAAACGTAGATTATTTGAAAGGCACTCACTCTTTGACTCTCGTACACACCCACATAAACATACTGTCCTTGTTTTTACTAGCCACAAAAGCTGAACAGGGGCAGTTGGAAAGCATTCATTCACCTTTTTAATCATTGGGTGAGATTGTTAAGTAATAAAGCCATGTCCTGGATAGTGTGAGAGTCTTTTTGTCCCTGCCAGCAAAGGAGATCAAAGATGGCATTTGAACTTTCACTCTTCAATTTAAGTCACCAAAGATTTGTCGAGGGCCTATTACATGCCAAGCACTTCACATGAATATGAGTCATGGCATCTAAAAGCTAATTGTTAAAGTAATTTACGTTGGTCTGGATAGAAGCCCCATCTTTCACTAATCTGTACCTCTCAAGTAAGACAAAGATTATCATTGATGAAGCTTATGTTAAAGACTGTTATTTTAAACCATTCATCTAATATTACCCATTCTCCCTGGGAATGTATGAGCGTATCAGTATCTTTGGTGGGTGTATTAGTTTCTTATTTGCTGCTGTAACAAATTACCACAAAATTAGTGCCTTTAAACAACACAAATCTTAACAGCTCTGTAGGATAGAAGTTTAAGACGGGTCTTACTAAGTTAAAGTCAAGGTGTAGGCAGGGCTGTGCTCCTTCCTATAGGCTCTAGAGGAGAATCCATTTCCTTGCCTTTTCCAGCTTCTAGAGGCTGCCCACGTTCCTTGGCTTGTGGCTTCTTTCTCCATCTTCAAAGCCAGCTACAGCAGTCTACTCCAAGTCAACAAAGGTGGGACAGCCGTTTGGAAGAAATGTGATAATGTGTCTCTTTATGGTGCTATCTCTCTGATTCCCTCTTCCATAGTTACTTCTTATTCTGCTTCTAAGGACCCTTGAGATTACATTGAGCCTAAATGAGCAATCCAGGATAATCCTTTTATTTTACAGTCAGCTGATTACGGCCTTAATTCTGTCTGCAACCTTCATTCCGCTTTGCCATCTAGCGTAATATTCATAGGTTCCAAGAATTAGAACATGGACATCTTTGGGGGAGGTATTATTCTGCCTATCACAGTAGCAGAGACTTTTTCCAAACTTTGCTAATTTTCTCACTCAGGTGAAATTATGTAATGCCCTCCCCCTAATCCTTGGCATAATGAATTGCTACCTATGGATGTATGCTGTGTAGGTGAGTCGTGGGAGGCTTATCATTTTCTTCAAGCCTCACTCTTGCTCTTCATTGTGATAAAACGCCAGCTACCTAAACACTTAGTGATTAGTTTTATAGAATTTCAGTGTTGGAAGGAAGCTTAGAGATCCTTTTGCAGCTTGCCCTGGCAGGGGCTTGCAGAGACATTATTACATTTCTTCCAAATGGCTGTCCCACCTTTGCCGAATGGAGTGGCCTTCGTTGCCAGATGATGCCTTCTTTGAACAGCTCCATTTTCTGTTAGAAGGTTTCTGCTTTGCCTTGGAGGGAAATCTCTCTTTTTAGTTGCTTTAGGGCCTATTGGTTCTTGTTTTACTCTCTAGGGTCATATTGAATAAATTTAATTTCCTCTTTCACTCTTGAAGCCCTTGAGTTTTTTTTAAAGACAGCTATCATATCCCCGAAGTATTCAGGCTAAAAACCTCAGTTTCTTCAACGGGTCTCACATGAAACAGTTTTGAGGCTTCTCTCCTCCTGATCCCTCTCCTGAGTATGATACAACATGAAGTAGGGGAGACTGAGGGATGATTTAATAGGAGCCTTTAAATGCTGGGGGAATTGTCATACAGAGGAGGCTGGTAAGATCTTTGCCATCACCATGGAAACAAGAAATCACAGGATTATATTGTGGCTAGAGGGATTTAGGTATCAGGAATCCTGTCTTAACCTTGAGGATTGAGGTAGTGCAGTGGACTACCATGGGATGTTGAGGGACTTGTTGCCCTACAAATGTATAAGACAAGCCTTGAACCTCAGAATTCGTTTATTTTGTACAAGAGACTTTGCTTTTAGCTAAATGTTCTGCTTAAATTATTCCTATCATTGCTTCTCCTACGTGCCTGATGCCTGGGTTTCCCCCTTGTGTTGGTTCATTGGATGTAAAGCATCATCATGACTGCTGCTAGTCACAGGGGGAAGGAGTATGGTTCAAGACTTTATGAAGGAGGGGAAACAGTGGCGTAGCTCTGGATAATTAGTAGCAAGTGGAGTGACAGTTTGATTCCCTGGTAGGGACCCTGGCGTTGTTGAAGGGAAAAATCACTTTATTCCCTTATAGAGAGAGGCAGCTGTAATTCTGGTTGGATGGAATCCAATTAAAAGGAACTGACGTGTAAATTGTTGATCAGACAGTGTGAGCATAGAAGAAGTCCAAGAAGAGTTCTGTAAGAAATGGCAGAGAACAGTGTAAATAATTTTACATGGAAATGCGTGAAAGAAAAATGGAAAGCTGATGGGTTGGCTACCTGAACAATTACAAGTCTGGAATCCCAGCTGGAAGAGAGAAGGAGACTGGCTGGTGTGGTGGGTTTATAGTTACTCAGCTTTTTGACATTTGTGGAGTTGAGACATACATTTTAGGAATTACGGCCTTTCACAGTAGAATGATTATAAATCAACTCTGAGGTTTCTAGGTTTCCAAATTGGTAGTGGTTAAAATATAATATTCCAAAGAATATATGATAGGAGTCCAAGCCTGGCTCTTGGAAAGAAGATCTCATTGTATGGTTATACTTCACCTGACCTAATAGATGTATTCTCAAAAGACTTGTGTGAGAATTGACTCCTAAATTTAGGATGAAATAGGAGAGCTTGCCATTTATAGTAATGCTATTATGAATCATTTTCTAAAGTGAAAAACCCTTTTATAACCAAAGTCATGCCCAATTTATCTTTTGAGTCAATTCATAAGTCCATATATTAGGTTTGCTTAACTCAGAGGTCTTTTTCTTAGAAATGGAATAATTGCAGGGACACGTAGCAGTTAAGATTTAGAGTAACAGGAAAAAAAAAAGGCAGAAGTTTCTAATAAGTCAGTATATTGCTTTTTAGGGAGGAGAAATTCTACTTAGAAAGTCAGGTAGCTTCCGCTGTTATTATGGGAAAAGAAAGAGGCTGCCCAGTGTGTTGCAGGGAGATTTATAGGATCTTTTGGGAACTGCAGGAGAAATAGTTTTGAAATGTTTTGAGGAAAGAGGAAATAGGACCACAGCATTTACTAGGCTTTATCCAGAAGAAAACCGAAGAAGGTGAAATAGAGTTCACCCTGAGAAAGCTGTGAAAGATTGAGAAGCTAAGAAAAGACTCCACAGCCAGCAGCAGCAAAAGGGGACCAGAGTGTTGTGGGCAGAGTTCCCAATCAGCAGGAGAGCAGCCAGTGGTTATGCCGGCCAACAACAAGGAACGTTAATAAAGAGGATTAAGAATGACTGGAATCAGTTTTGGTCCAGTTTTTCTAGTGTGCTGCATATGGTGTAAACCCCATGTGATTTTGCCTCCTGCCTCCTGTTATCATTCCCTGCCACTCTGCGCAGGTACTCCAGCAGCCACGAACACTCAGCCCGGGACTGTCACACTTACTTTACACTCTGCTGGAATCCTCTTACCCTCTGTGTCTTCCAGGCTCACTCCCTCACTCGATCCAAGTTCCTGCTAGAATGTCACCATATCACCTGACCACCCTATCTAAAGTGGACACTTCTTCCTTACTCAGTTGTATTTTTTTTCATAGCACTCTCTACCTCAAGTATATGTTTTTATTGCTCCATGTCTTTCCCCTTTCTCTCCACTACAAGTTCCATGAGAGTTTTGCTCACTACTTTATTCCCAACACTTAACCTATAAAAATTTCTAGAATGAATTATTTAAGTTTCATTTACATATAGTAAAAACTTTTGCCATTTCAGCTGTTCATGTTATGTTCACCATGTTGTGCCACCATCACCACGATACATTCCCAATTTTTTTCATCACCCTTAACAGGAAGCTCTTCTGCGGAGCCTCTGGGTGGGTATGAACCTTTCGGTTAGTAGTCGAGCACTTAGCCATTTGTGCCACTCGGGGATTCCTGTGCCCCTTTTAAGCAATGACTCTCCCTTACCCTCTTCCACCCATCCCAGGTAACCACTAGCAAACTTTGATCTCTACGTATTTGCCTATTTGTGGAATGAATTTTAATGCATTAGTTTGTGGGTTTCTGTGCCTGTCAAGGTGATAAGAGCTGGGAACAAGAATGGGTAATAGGTCTCAGTCTTTGAGCTATGTTATATAATAAGATAAAACCCCCCAAAACCAAACCCATTGCTGTTGAGTTGGTTCCGACTCATAGCGACCCTATAGGACAGAGTAGAACTGCCCCACAGGGTTTTCATGGAGTGGCTGGTGGATTCAAACTGCCAGCATTTTGGTTAGCAGCCCAGCTCTTAACCACTGTGCCACCAGGGCTCCATACAAGATAGTATATATTACATAATTATAATAGCCCGAGCCAGAATGCTGTGAGCTTTGAGAAATGAGCTGGGGATGGTCATCACAGAACTGGATCTTGAGCAATAAGGAAGGGTTTTGCTTGGCAGTTGAGACAAGTGAAGGATATTCTAGGCTGACAAAAGAGGGGGAGTGAAGTTGCAGAGATTTAACAGTGAGTTTTGTGTTTGGAAGTCATTGAGTGAGTGTGATGTACGTGGCTGTTAGAGTGGCAGTGCGTGGTGAAGCATGCTAGAAGGGACTGGGAGATGTGGTTGGGAAGGCCATTGAAAACAGGTGTTGAGATTTGATTGGGAACGATTTGAAAGGTGTTTGGACCTTATCTTTGGGAAGTGGTGAGCCCAAAATTCCTTAAGCAGTACAGTGCTTGTACCCCAAATAGTCCTGATGGATGGACTGGAAGATGGCAGGGTGTAGAGGTAGGGTATACAGCAGGGTTGGATGTGACTTTCCCAACCTGGAAATGCATGAGAAAGTTTGGGATCACCACGTTGAAGCACAGAAAAATGAAGAGCAATTCTCTTTTCTTTATAAATACATAATGATATACTATGTATAGGTGATGGCTAAAGATAGAAGACTTGTAGGGTTTTGAAACTGGTCAGTGAGGCCCCCCCACCGCCTCCCATAGGGGTAAAACTGTGTCATTGGGACACAAGGGGAGGAGAAGTCCATTTTGGTTCATAGACAGAATAGAACAATTTAACTGGAAAATACCATGACTAACAGATAGGAATTCTTATTCCAGCTTGTATGTTAAACAGCTTTGTGACCTTCAGCAATGCATTTACTTGTGTTTCTGTTTTCCCGACTTGAAACAGGATGACCACTGCTGATATGCTTATAATGTTGATGTGCAGAACAAAGTGTGGTAGATGAGAAATTACTTTAAAAGAAAGTTTCTGTTAAGTACTGGTAATATTAGGAGTCCTTTGCTTTAACAGAGATAGAGCTGGAATATGGTATCACCAAAGCGTTAGAGCCACTCAGACCCTGAGAAAACGTGACCGTTTCCAGGAGGTGGCCTGTACAGATTTTAAAGGAGACATCAGAGGAACGACTTTTTGTTGCTCATTTTCTTCGTGTCAAAACATGATCATTTTAGCAAATGCTGAGAGCTACTCTAGAGCAGTGCAGAAGCCAAAGGTAGGCTATGTGCTGCTGCATATTAGCCTGCAGTCATAGCAGTCCCTGTTGCAAAGGGCTGTATGTCTGTCAGGCTGACACTTTATCCCAGCCTCTTACTGCCTTCATCATTCACAGAGCTAGTGTAGCCCCTGCCCTGCACTTTAGCACTGGTCATCGGAGTAGCTGAATGGCTGTCCTGTGTATAGGGGAAATGTTACATAGGCTGCATGAATGTCTGAGATCTGTTCAAGAAGCCTGGGGAATATTACGTTTTCAAATGCTTTCCTCTCTTTGAGAAGAGGAGGGAGAAGAATATTTCATAAGGATTGTTTTGACGTAGATCCATTTTGTAGGTTGAACTCAGGCAAAAGACAGAATAGCTTAGTGGTTAATAGTTAAGGTTCCTGGAGCCAAGCTGCCTAGGTCTAAATTACAGCTTCACCACTTATTAACTATGTGACCATGGGTGAGTTACTCTGTTTCCTCATCTGTAAAATGGGAATAATAATAATAGTACCTTCTCATAGGGTGGTTGTGAGGTCTGAATGAGTAAGTACAGTTAGACCAAGAACTGGCGCATGATAAATGTTCTCTGAATATTAGTTGTTGTTATTCTTGGCTTTCTCATAACCATTGGCGTTTCTAAGGCCTTGCAAAGAATGCCTGGCCAAAGCCAAACCTCTTCTGCTTGCTATGTTTAGCCAGTAGAAGTAAGAAAATGACACAGTGGCAGGGCGCTAGAAATGACTCAGTGGGCAAGTAATGGACTGTTGAGCTTCACACTTCAGTCCACTGGCATCGTTATAAGAAACAGCTCATTACACTCTCATGGTAGTTTAGTGAAATGGGTGAGTAGTCTCAGTCCACCTCCTCAGGCAGCAATAGAAAGTCAAGCCAGCAGCCTGGAATGTCTGGGAATCACTTGGAGAGGTTAGAAGCTGCAGCACAGTGGTAGGGATGGTTGGGTGGGACCCCAGGAGTAAACTGCAGAAGCAGTGGGAATTGTGTTGATTCTAGCAAGCAGCACTTATCTCCAGGGTATTCCTGAGTGTAAGCAAGGCAGCATGTTAAGGCGTGTGTATGAGGTGGGAGGGGGAGGAATCACTGAGCTGGAGGAGTCAGACCACCTTGGATGTGATCCCTGACCTGCCACCAATGTTGTGTGTCACATCCCCCTGGGTGAGACACGTTTCCTCTCTGACCCTTGGTTTCTTTGTGAAATGATTAGATGATTTCTTGACTCCTTTCTTACTTCAGACTGATTTCACAATGTCAGTAGCTTTCAAGAACTAAGCAAGGTAAGGAGTGTTGCAGAACAACCTGCTGTAGACTTTGGCCTGTGTGAATCTTTAGTTTTGTTTTTTGTTATTTCAAAGTTCTTGTTCAAAAGACCACGAAGCATTTCATCATTGGACTTGTTGAGGGAGTTGTCTTTTTAATCTCTCATGTTTCCTTTTTTCCCTGCAAGTAATATCCACAGTACTGCTGTTGTCTTGTGCTCTTTGGATTAGCACTTTTCGCAGAGAAATGAAAACACTGCACTTTTAAAGGCACAGAAAGCAAAATTACTGTAGCATCAGGATTCAAGGTTATGGAATTGGTTAAGTTTCTGGTTTGTTTTGCTGAGCTGAATGAAAAAGATTTGATTGAACATTATGGAATAAAGATAAATATTAATGACCACAGACTTCCCCGGTGTTCATTTTTTCCCTCTCTTTGCAAAGAATTTTAAATTATGGTCAAAGAATTGGATTATGATTGTCAACTGAATAAGTGTGGAAAAATATGTAAGAGTAACTACATGTTGTTAGCATCTGTTGAGTTGGCCTCTGATTCATGGTGACCCCATGCACGATGGAACGAAATGCTGCCTGGTCCTGTGCCATCCTTCATGATCGGTTGCGGATTGGGCCATTGTGATCCATAGGGTTTTCATTGGCTGATTTTCCAAAGTAGATCACCAGGCCTATCTTCCTAGTTCATCCTTCTGGGAGTTCTGCTGAAACCTTTTTAGCGTCATAACAACAAGCAAGCCTTCGCTGACCGACAGGCAGTAGCTGTGCATGAGATGCCTTGGCCCGGGGTCGAACCCGAGTTTCCTGCATGTAAGGGGAAAAATCTACCACTGAACCATCAATGCCCCCTGTAGCCATTCTCACTGGTATAAAATGGTATCTCATTATAGTTTGAAAATTTGCATTTCCCTTATGACTAGTGGTATCGAGCACTGTCTTTGTGAGGTGTTTGTTCAAGCCTTTTGTCTTTTTTTTTTTTTTTAAATTGGGTTGTTTGTCTTCTCATTACTTATTTATAGCAGTTCTTTATATATTTTAGATACAAGTCCTTTGTCGTATATACTAATAGGAGGACTTTCTCACTGTCCGTGGTTTGCCTTTTCATTTTTCTAGTGGTGTCTTTCGATGAGCAGACATTTTTAATTTTGATGGTCTAATTTATCTTTTTCTTTTTTTAGTAACATGTTTCATGTTTTTTGTGTCCTTTCTAAGAAATCTTTGCCTCCCCTGCCCGTTGTCATCAAATCGATTCCGACTCATAGCAGAAATCTTTTCCTATGTTGATTCATCCATTCTTCCCGTGGGTAGGTAGTTCACAGAAGCACTGCCTTCCTAAAAACCTTTAAAGAAAAAAAAAATGGACAAAAGGTTGCAGTCAAATAATGCTGTTCTTTGGGAACATAGAAGATAATGTGGGCTGGTAGGTGCTTTCTTTTTTTTCTTAAAAAACAAAAAAATATTTTCCTTCCTGAAAAGAGAGGTTGGAACTAGTCAGCTGAGTCCCTCTTTTCAAGATACAAGTTCCCTAAACAGCTGTAGAGAATTAATTTCAGTCAGCGCTAGCAGAGCTTTTAATCTCAGCTTTCTGCTCAGTGTTATGGAAAATCCTTTCCAGAAGATAGCCAGCATCTACTTGCTATGGGATGTTAAAAAATTCAGATGAACATTGGATTTTTGAGTGTTTTCCTAGTAAAAACAGCATGGAAAATCCTTTAGTGAGTTAGATTTTACAGTGTACACAGAAAGCAAGTCTCTGTGATATATTTTTGTGTGTATGACATGTTGGTTGTACTATTTTCTTGTTCCGAATAGAATTCAAATATACCATGTCCAACTCCAAACCTCATTTTTTCAGTGAAAGGTGAGGCATTTTAGGCAAGAAAGAGCTTTGAAATTTGCAACTTTTAACTCTGTTATAAATACATATATTCTCTTTCAAGGGAGGGGGGAGCAAGTGGACAAAGGGTGAGAGGAGAGTTGTTTTCCTTTCCCTGCTTACCATTGTACTCATCAGTGCATGCACACACACGTGCACACACACACACACACACACACACACACACACACCCGTTTAATAATGTTTTTGTTGGGGGGAGGCATTCATGGTCTCACCTCTTTAAGAAATCTCCTTTTTATATCTTTATTTCCAGGACTTATCTGTAATGCAAACATCATTTGTATGTTGGTGTAATCATTCTATTGAAATAATTTTGTATTTTGCTTAACATTAAAAAATTCCTGTTTTATTAATCTTCATAATTCATAATTTAATTGCTGCATCAAATTTTGCCATAATTAATTTTCTTCCAAAGTTGAATGCTCTGATTTTGTGCTATTATACCACAAATAACTTACTTGTGCATAGAATCCCCCTTTTAATTTCTTGGATACATCATCTGTTGTGGAACAATAACAATACATTGTTGTTTTAAGGGTTGAGGCAGTGTACACTGTGTACTGTTGTTGGCAGTATAGGGTGCATTTGTCTTAATGGTTATTATTTACATTTCTAGGGATAAAAAGCTACTGCATTTCTTTCATAATGATGTCACTAAAAAAGTTGCACTTTTTTTTTTTTTTTTTTTTTGTGGACTAGTTTGGTCCCATTTATGTTTGCCTTTTTTGTGGTTTACAGATTGGAATTTTTTTTTTCTTAATTGGTGTGACCTCTTTATATTTATAGTAACCCTTTGCATTATATGTCATGAATACTTTCCCCAATTTATTCCTTTTTATTTTAGTTTTTCATTATAAAGGAGTCTATGAGCTTGAGTTTTTTTTCTTCTTCAGTTTCTTCTGTTGTCTTACAATTGACAAACTTGTCATCTCTTCAGAGTTCTAACGCCAGTTCTGTTTCCCTCCAGTATTTCTCATGGTTTAATTAAAAGAAGCCTCTTGAATCCATCTGAGTTTCTATTGATATATTTACCTTTCTTCTCACCTGCGGTGCTGCAAGAAAAACCAAACCAAGCCCGTTGCCGTCAAGTTGACTCTGACTCATAGTGACCCTATAGGACAGAGTAGAATGGCCCGTAGGGTTTCCAAGGAGAAGCTGGTGGATTTGAACTGCTGACCTTTTTAGTTAGCAGCTGAGCTCTTAACCACTTCGCTACCAGGGCTCCACTTGCATTATTTGTCATGAACACTTTTCCCAATTTGTTCCTTTTTAGTTTTTTCATTATAAAAGAGTTTATGAGCTTGAATCTTTTTTATTTTATTTTTCGATTTCTTCTGTTGTCTTAAGATTAACGAACTTGTCATCTCTTCAGAGATCTAACGCCAATTCTGTTTTTCCCCCAGTATTTCTCATGGTTTAATTAAAAGAAGCCTCTTGAATCCATCCGAGTTTCTATTGATATATGTGCCCTTCTTCTCACCTGCAGTGCTGTGAGAAAAGGTGGATTGAATCAGGAACTTGTGTTATTCACAAGTCTTAGGAGAGGAATAGAAACAACCAGAATTCCTATCTCAGCTTCCTGTAATGTCTGCAAGTCTGTGTTTACTCATTGGTAAAGCTGGGATGAGAATAACAAATGTACAGAGAATTTTTTTAATGCACTTTAAGCCTTCTCTTAAGCACTGTTAAGAACCTCTGTTAGAAGTGTTTAAAATACCAAGTAGCTGTAACCTTTGATTGTTAATATGTGCACACCATCATTTCTTGGATTTTCCCAATAGTTTTACTACCTTTGCTTCTATCTAGAGAGCAGACGGAATCTTCTGTATTCTCCAAAGCTAGCCTAAGACCTTGTTACCCTTAGGTATGCGGGGGGGGTGGGGTCTCAATATAGAATAGGAGATAGAAAATTGAGGATATCAATCAGAAATCTACAGTTTCTGAGCCAGATCTGAGTACGTAGTGAGGACTTTGGGGACTATATAACAATAATGATTACAGGAAAACCAACACCGGGAGCAGGACAGATAGTGATTAAAAACATCGGTTTGACAGAAAGACTTGTTTCAACTCAGCTTTGCCACTTACTTATGTGACCTTGGGCAAGTAATTTAACCTCTCTTAACTCAGTTTCCTTAGTTGTAAAATGAGGGATAATATTGATGAGTGGCTTAATTAAATAAGAAAATGTCAGTGAAATGTCAACATGGAGCCTGGCCCATAGCAAATGGTAGGTAAATCGTAGCTGTTATTATTAGTTATTAACAGCTAACACTTGGCTAACATTTATGATCCACAGAGCCCTTTAATATGCTGTTTCTCATTTGCGAATCTGAGTGCTTTATACAGAATGGATTTTTAAACATTCCATGGACTTTTTATTCATTGTCTCAAGAGGTTGTGCCCTTTTAGGTACCTGTACAGCTTATGTACACTTGGTTGGCATTTGTCACATACCTTCCTGCCAGTGTCTTCTTAAATTCTAAAACCTCATCTGAGTGCAGAGGTTGTCATATTCAGCTGGACTGCCTTGGACTCAGAGCTGGGAAGTCAGGACACATCCTTCCTGGAGCTCAGCTCTACCGTTTATTATTTAAATGATCTTAGGCAAGTCCGTCTCTGGCTTGCCAAGGCCACCTTTTCCTCATCTGTACATGGGTCACAAATTTCTTGTGAGGATTACATTAAGCAGTTCATTGGAAAGTGTTTGTACAGCAAATTACAAGTATTTTTTTCAGTACCTCACTTTGCCTAGCACAATAGTAAGTGCTTAGAAGTATGGGTGCCCTGGGCTTGGAGGCTGATGGTGGGGGAGGTGGGGGCTGTGGACCCAAGTCTTAAAGTCAGTGTCAAGATATGGTAATCTAAAAGGAGAAAAATGTTCTTTGTGGCTAGTCCTTGTGCTGGGTGCTATGCCAGGCCAACTAACACCATGGTTAAAAACAAGAAAAGAAAAACCAGTTGCTGTCAAGTTGACTCTGACTCCTGGCGACCCCATGTGTGTCAGAGTAGGACTGTGCTCCACTGGGCTTTCAATAGCTGATTTTTCAGAAGCAGATCACCAGAACTTTCTTCCTAGGCTTCTCTGGGTAGACTTAAACCTCCAACCTTTTGTTTCACAGCCAAGCGGGTTAACTATTTGCACCCCCGGGTATTCCAACATGTTTGGTACCTTGTCTTTAAGCTGTTTGCTTCTTGTTGTCATAGAGGTTACATAGTTACCCGTAGATGCTCACAGCAGGTTCAGGGATTTTAGCCTACAGTGAAGTAAACCAAAAGCAAACCCATTGTCATCGAGTTGATTCTGACTCATAGTGAACTATTAATCTATAATAAAATATAGATTTTGGGGTATGGTCTGTGTGGTCACTCTGGAGAGGTATGCATGGGGAGAATCAATCACTCAGCAAACACTGGGTTGCTGGCTCTGTGGAAGACTCTCCACTGAGTCAGCATTGTTTCCTGTGGAATTCCTTTTTCTTGTAGACCACAGATTATGTCCTGGTGCTTCTTGGTTTTAATCTTTTTTCTTTCCAATTTTATTTCATAAGTGATAGTACTGAAGTGTTGATTATGGTAATTTTAATAAATAAGACCCGAATACTAGGTACTGTTTCTCCCCTGACTAAAAAATAAAGTCATGTTACAGGAGAAAAAAAAATGTATTTAATAAAAAATCCTTTGTTCACTTTGGAAAATGGTACCTTTGTTAATCCCCTAAGAGACAATCTATTACATTCTGACGGCATCTTTGAATAGTCAGGAAAACATGATCAGTTCTTCTGGCATAGTTTTATTCCACAAGGTTTGTGCCTTTAGGAAGAGATACTGTTTCTCATAGGGAGGAGGTTGCTTCGTGGACAGAGAAAGTCTTCAGAGCACTGTTTCCTTGATCATATCATGGGTGTTTAAATTCCACTTAAGGATGTCTGCTGAGAAGAACGGAGCCAGTTCTGTTGAGCAGCGTCCTTTTTGCTAATTATGACGTGGGTGATGTGCTTCCCTGTAGACCACTCCATCAAGTCCCGTTATGCTTTGGGATATGAGGAGTTGGTTTTGGCTCAGGTGGTGTACACAGGTGATGCATGTCATTTCTCTCCTGAGAGGGTAGAGACGATAGGCTTCTTTCAATCACTGTTGGTGACTGGGGCCCAACAAACTTTGGCGTTCCACTCAGCTTACTCAGTGGGTGAAAAATTTGATGAAAGAGCAGAGAGGGAACTTTTACTTTTGTTATGATACAGTCGCTATTTGATGACTCTTTGGTGGCCTTTCAAGTACAGAAGAAATTTGCTTTGGTAACTTAGCATCCAGGCGTCTTTGATTTTATGCAGTTTGAAAAAGTGGGACCAGCTGTCGGTATTGCCCTCTCATTCTGTAAGTGTGCCCCTGTCCAGAGGTAGAGAGAAGTTTGGAGGTGGCATTATGCCTTAGTGTGGAGCTAGTGAAACTCTGCTTTGAGAAGGGAGTCATCAAGGTGATAGCTTGGCACCATCTCAAAAAGTATTCCGGTAGCAGAAGGGAGAACCCCATTGAGGTTTTTTTTTTAAATAATATTTTATTGTGTTTTCATCCAAAGTTTACACAGCAAATTGTCCCATTTGACAATTTCTACACAAGTTGTTCAACAACATTAGTTACATTTTTCACAGTGTGTCAACATTCTCTTGAATTGCATTCTGGTTGTTCCCTTTCGAATACTCTAGTTTCCCTGTCCCCTTATCTTTTCATCTTTGCTTTTGAGTAATTGTTGACCTTTTGGTCTCATATAGATTGTTTTTTAATGGAGCACTGTACTCACAGGTGATAAGCTTTATTTTGTTTGCCAATCTGTTATTTCACTAAAAGGTGACTTCAGGGGATTGTTTTGGTTGAAGGTTTAAAGAGTATCTCAGAGCAGTAGTCTCAGGGAGTCCTCTGGTCTCAACTGGGCCAGTAAGTCTGGATTTTTAAAGAATTTGAGTTCTGTTCCATGGTTTTCTCCCATTCCGTCAGGGTCCATCTACTGTGGCCTTGATCAGAACAGTTGGTAGTGGTAGCCGGACACCATCTAGTTCTGGTATCTGAGTAGATGAGGCTTCAGCGGAGTTTTAATTATTCATTTAATAATCTGTCTTCCTTGCCCAACTGTAAGCTCCATGAGGGCAGGGACCCTCTCTTGTTCACTACTGTACTTTGCCTGCCACATAGTAGATGCTCAATTAATTACTGTAGACCACTTGACTGATGACGTGCTCTCTAACATCTCTTCCACCCAAAACAATACTGTGACACTGTTAGTCCAACCGCGTAAGTTTAGAGATGAGGAAACTCAAGCTTAGGGAGATTATAACCACTTGAGGAAGTCACCACAGACAGAACCAGTGCTGAAATTTCTATTTCTCAAAGACTAGACTCTCTGACCTGCTCTACCCTTGGGCCGTTGCCCCTTCCAACAGCACCACAGAGACCATCTCCCAGTGGATTAACCCATTGCTGTGGAGTTGACTCCAACTTATTGCTACCTGATATGTGTCAGAATAGAACTGTGCACCGTAGGGTTTTCAGTGGCTGATTTTTCAGAAGTAGATCACCAGGTCTTTCTTCCAAAGTGACTCTGGATGGACTCGAACTTCCAACCTTTCAGTTAGCAGCCGAGTGCTTACCATTTGCAACACCCAGGGACTCCTCTCAATGGATTGACATCTGATAAATTATCAGTCAGGCAACAGGTGTTACAAAACCGGGGGTCTGATAGATACAGTGAGGAAAACCACCCAGGAGGAGAGACTCCTCACTCCTTCCCTGCATCTGTCACCACCCACCTTGGAGCAGGGAGCCGCCGACTGTTTTGTGCAGTTTTGGAGAGCAAAGTGTGTGTCCTGCTGGACACATAATGGTCCATGGGCCCCTACCTGCAGAAGGTGAAGACAGAGCTGATTCTGCTGATTTGGGAACAGTGGCAGAAGCACTGAGAGAAGAAGGAGGTAGGGGTGTGGGCTCAGGAAGATCAAAGGGCTGGTCCCAGGCTTCCCTGGCCAAGGCCATTCCCTCCTCACAGTTCAGCAGGCCTAGGAGTTTCTGAAATGCGACTCTCAGTAGCTGCTTTGAACCGGGAGGAACACTGTATTCTGCTGCAGAAGTAAAGCAGGTCTTAGAGATCCATCTCAGGCCCAGGGACGGTTGCAGGCAGAGTAAAGGAACTGTCATGTGGCCTTGAAATGTGCATTTCAGCGGAACTTAAGGTTTTAAAAAAGGGAACGTGTGTTTGTTCTCTCTACCCAGAAAGATCCACCGTAAGGAGATACCTGGAGACTCTGACCCTAGGCTGGGACTCATTCTTTTTTTTTTTAAATTGTAGTTCAGATGAAGGTTTACAGAGCATCAAACAATTAATACACATACTGTTTTGTGACATCGATTGGTTGCCAACCCCGTGATGTGTCAACCCTCTCCACTTCTCAACCTTGGGTTCCCAATTACCAGCTTTTCTGTCCCTTCCTTCTTGTCCTTGCCCCTGGGCTGGTGTGCCCGTTTAGTCCCGTTTTATGTGCCTGTCTAATCTTTGGCTGAAGGTTGAACCTCAGGAGTGACTTCAGTACTGAGTTAAAAGGGTGTCCAGGGACCATACTCTTGGGATTTCTCTAGTCTCTGTCAGGCCAGTAACTTTGGTCTTTTTTTGTGAGTTAGAATTTTGTTCTACATTTTTCTCCAGCTCTGTCCAGTACCCTCTATTGTGGTCCCTGTCAGAGCAGCCGATGGTGGTAGCTCACCATCTAGTTGTGCTGGACTCAGTCTGGTGGAGGCTGTGGATGTTGTGGTCCATTAGTCCTTTGGACTAATCTTTCCCTTGTGTCTTTGGTTTTCTTCATTCTGCCTTTCTCCAGATGGTATGGGATCAGGAGAGTATCTTAGATGGCCGTTCACAAGCTTTTAAGACCCCACTGGGATATTTTTTAATGAGATGTTAACTTTTACAAGTTTTTCTGCCATGCCTGCGAAATATGCTACATTGTGTAAACAATGCCCAGTAGTAAGGATGTGGCTCAAAGATAAACCACCAGCTAGTATCCCCAGTGTGGACGTGTGTCCTTTTCCCATCCAGATCAGCGAGGTGCTCCTAGACTTTGGCTCCAGGGAGTCTCTCAAAATTCACCATTGTTAAGAAACACTTCCTGTGGTTTATTTATCTTCTTTGGGGTTGCTTAATAGCAAATCCCAAACCACTCACCTTTTTCCAGTAGTATTAATGCTCTAAGAGGGGTATTCATTATATTAAAGTCAGTGTAGTTCTCCGTGGGAAGGCTGGGTTTTAAATGAGACTTATTCAACCTCTCTTTAGTTGGTGTTTCATTACCACCGAGGATTTATAATGCAATAGCTCTGAGGCGAAGCTGGTAAGAATGCCAGCTTCGCTAATATTTAGAGTCATAAAATTCTGGATATTGGACAAGCTCTTAATTACTCTGAATCCATCTTTGTCTTAATAAAAGTTGGATTGTACCCACTAAAACAAGATGGTTGTGTTTGCATTAATCTCCAAATGTAGGTTAATACCTTTTTAAAAGCTGTCTCTTAGACAAGAGACTTGAAAATTAATTTTCCATTTTCAGCTTGAAATGAAGAGCTCTTCCACGTGTGGAGTTTGAAGGGCTGCCATTTTTCTCATGTTTTAGATTCAAGTGCCAATAATAACTCTCAAGGTTCCTCTTTAGGTTTTTTTTTTTGGTCTTAGGAAAGGAAAAAAGGTCTCGGGGACTTGTAGTTTTAAAACTCTGCTTCAAAGCAAATAGATGTTTTCTCAGTGGAGGTTGGATCACTGTGGCTTAGGGGCATGTTGAAGGGATGGCTGTGGGAATACTGTTATAAGCCATGGCTGTAAAAACCTGGGTTTTAAATATGACATTGCTACAATGATATCTTTTTGTCCTGTGATGTCTAAGCACCTACATATTGGGGTGTTTCCCCACAAAGGTAGGTTCTTCACTGACTTCCTCAAGTAAAAGATAGAAACTTCCTTTCTGTTTCTTTTCTCTACTTTTCTACTACTGTGTAACCGTTTAGCACCACTAATTCCAGGATTCATTTCTGTGCTATAGATGGTCAGTAAGATTATAAGGGCTCTGAAAGATTTTTATATAAATTGAGATCTTCTCAGTTGAGAGTCTCTGTCTGACACACTAATTTTTCTTCCTCAGTTTCAGTGCAAGAGTATCCAGTGTGCTGTGGTAACCAGGTTCTACCTTGATTAGTGGGAATTGAGACAGAGGAAATTAGGCACAGGTTTAAGAAGTAGAAAAAACAGTATAACCAAATGAGAGGAAACAAATCATAAAAAATCTTCCTCTTATTTTGTTAAAGCTATAGATATTAACACTTTTCCTGTGTTTCAGTCTATTGATTTCACAGACATTTTAATGAGAAAATATTTATGTAACAAATGAAAACCATTTTAAAAAGTTGCCATTGAGCTGACTCTGACTCATGGCAACTCCATGTGTGTCACAGTAGAACTGTGCACCATAGGGTTTTCAGTGGCTGCTTTTTGGGAAGTAGGTTGCCAGACCTTTCTTCTGAGACACCTCTGGGTGGACTCAAACCTTCAATCTTTTGGTAGCAGACAAGTGCATTAACCGTTTGCACCACCCAAGGGCTCCAAATAAGTATCATATGAGGCATTTAATAACAACGCAGATTTCCAGGCATCTCCTCCTGGAAGTTCTGATTCTGTAGGTCTGGCGTAGGATCCAGGAGTCTGATTCTTATCATCAGGCACATTTGGTATTCAGGGAACTTCACTGTGTTCTCCAAAAGCTTTCTTTGTCATCTCAGGTTTCCATAGATAGTTTATAGGATACACTTTTCCTCTCTTGTGTCAAGTCTTTGACCCAATAGGATTTTGTGAGATGTTTTTAATAGAACATTTGCATAAATCATTATCTCGGACAACATTACTGCTAAAACAGACACTAGATTTGGAGCAATTATGGAAAAAAAAGAGGCACCTAGATGGGCAAGTGCCCCAAATCTGTCATTGTGAACGACGGAACTGGGTGTCAGGCCTACACGTGAAAGGAGGTAACCCATGAGCCCTCTTCAGATACTTGCAGAGTTATACCCATGTAGGAGGGATCAGCTTCCCCTGGTGGCTGCACAGAATGAACCTGGGACTAGTGGATGGATGCTGTGGGGGCTGAACATAAAGAAGTAGGTACAATAGAGTGGACCAGTGTATTAGCAGCCTTCATGAGATACTGCTTTTACCTTAGTATTTTTAGCCTGTGGAACTGTTTTTCCCCCAAAAGAAATCTGATTGAGACCACTAGTGGGTAAAGGAGGAAGAATGGTGCTACTGAGGTGGAAGTGTTGAAAGAGACACAAGCAAATTAAGCCTCCCTCCTCCCCAAAGCTAGCAGGACCCTTCACCAAAAGCCTTGGGTTCCACAGAAGTGTCTCCAGACACCACTGTGGTGTGGTGAGTTCTGTACAGTGGAGGGAACTGTGCAACCCCCTGACATGGATTCTGTGTGCTTGGTAGGGCTGGGCCTTATCCAGTTCACTGCCCTAGACAGGTCTGGTACAGAGGGCAGGGCTTCGTGAAATGTATGTTGAATGACAGCTGGCTGAGAAATTTGAACCTCACATTCAGTGCTGAATGAGATTTCTAAGATCCTTTCTGGCTTAGAAAGTCTGTGATACCTGCTTCTATGATTGATTCTTAAATCTCAGCATGGTGGCTCCAGGACATAAGCTCCGCAAGTGCAGGGACTTGGTTTCCTTCAGTGCTGGGTCTCCAGCTTTGGGTTGTGGTGCTCAGTTGATTTTGCTGAATACATGCATTTGTTGAAGAAGGTGAAAATTGTCTAAGATGGTGCTTTATGAACCTCTTTGTTCTTGTTGTCCTGGAGAATTCTTATTCAACCAGCCATGTATCCAGTGATCCATGTCCCATCCTCCGGCTGGCCATTCATTTCTCCTCTCTCTTATAACTTCTGTGGTTCTCATCTCCTCCTTCCTAATCATATTTGGCAAAGAGGAATAAGGAAACCAAAGATATTATGGTAAACCAACATCATCTTAGAAAGACAGTGAAATTCCTCAGGTACACAAATTGGGAAACCCTTAGAAGAGTTGATTCGACTTGGATATTTCCTGTGATTTTCAGTTATTGTGTTCCTGCTTCAGAGAGAAGTGAGAATTTGTTGTAGGTTTATGGCCTAGATTAATTGCAATATTTTGTGGAGCCTCTGAAGAAGTATTATTACTTCATCTTTATCTTTGCCTGCTATATTGCATGAAAAACATTCGAATTATTTTAGAGAAGATATAAATTTGCTTGCGTTATCCAGCGTCAGCTTGAAGCTGGTTAGCATTTTGCATCACCTTTGCAACTTATAAACTATCCACTTCCCCTCTCTGTGAGCAGGCTGTAAGTCAGCAAGGAGGCACCTGCTGCTGGCCCAGTCCTTTCTTGTCCTGTGATGTAGACAACACTTCAGACTCTCCTCAGGCTGCTGTGTGGTTTTGGGCTCCAGTAAGCCTTTACCTATGTGGGAAATGAGGAAAAACTTTTAGCTGACGTTTCCTGGGGAGATCCCAAGGCTTAGTCTGGACAGCAAAGGTCTCAAACTTATAGTGTAGGAGCCTGTTCATGGCAACCCCATGCACAGTGGGACGAAATGCTGCCCAGTCCTGTGCCATCCCCACAGTCGATTGCCAGTCAGGCCTTTTTGATCCGTAGGGTTTTTACTGGCTGGTTTTCAGAAGTAGATCACCAGGCCTTTTATCCTAGTCTGTCTTAGTCTGGAAGATCTGCTAAAACCTGTTCAGCATCATAGCAACATGCAGACCAACATAAGTATGGTTTATTTGGCCTATATGGTGTTTTAAGAAATTTGGAAGCAGATGTCAACATTTAAGAATCAGGGAATTTCACACAAAAATCCAGATTTGGGGTTATTCTTGGAAAACTAGGCCTGGCAGCAGCTGGCCTAGTGCCCCTGGCACTGAGAGCAGGTGTGTGTAGAGAGTATGCCCCACTCTGCAGAAGGGGCCTGGGCTTTCCATTTTCCTGCCCTCCTTATTTTTCCCATGGGGTGGGTCACCTTTACTCAAGGTCGTACATTATAGATGTTTGAGTTAGTGACACCTTGCTATAACATGCATGTGTGTAGATTTTCCTTTTTTGAGTAATACTAACTGTTTAACTCAGCTGAGTAGCAACAACAAGAAACTAACATTTATTGAGCACTTATTAAGGTACCAGGCATTGTGCTAAAGGCAATGCATGTTTATTTATGTAATCCTCGCAATTATCCCAATTTTATAGATGAGGAAATTGAGGCAAACATAGGTTGCTCAAGGTTATCTAGCTAGAAAAAGCTAGGCAAGGTCACTGTGGGGTGCTCAGAATCGAGCCCTTCCTTTGCCAGCATTCTTGCTTAGGCCTGGCTTCTAACGCTGGCCTGCTCATCATACCCACATCCCATTAGTAACAGTGGGCATCAGTTGAGAATCCCCAGCCTGTTCCTGGTACAGTCACAGCTCGTGTTTGAAAGGCAGCCCCTTATATAGTACTTACTGATTTCTTCACTCTCTTGTGTTGATCATCCATCCTGTTCTAGGATGCTTATTTGTCATATATAAGAGCCTTGTTACAGTGAACCCAAACAAGTCATTGACATTTAAAATTAAATTGCAACAGGTATTGTCGATAGCTAAACTGCTCATTGACAGTGCACCACTAATTACATTGAGAGAACATCCTAACTGGATGTATTCTGCCAAATCAAATAGGAAACATTGGCTTTCTACCAGCAGATTCATTTTGACTTGTAGGAAGTTTGGGAATCCACAGATCCCTCAGGACTCTCAAAATACTAGGTTTATGGAAACTCATGATTTTTCACTGAGGTTCCTTTTAGTAAAGGGGAATTCTGGCCTCCTCCACTATCTGCTGAGCTAGGAGGGGAAGGCTGTGCCTTTGAAAGGGAGAGGTCTGCAGGTTTGGGGCGGAGGGGGTAAAGTTCAGTGCAAGGAGGTTAGGTTTGATTAGGTTCTTTATCTGTTTCTGTTAGTTTCTTTATCTGTCAGGTTCTTTGTCTTTATATCTAAGCCGTATCCTTATATCCAGCTTTTTATATTCCTCCTCTTCCTCGCTTTTCC
Organism: Trichechus manatus latirostris; assembly: GCF_000243295.1. Classification (NCBI taxonomy): domain Eukaryota; kingdom Metazoa; phylum Chordata; class Mammalia; order Sirenia; family Trichechidae; genus Trichechus; species Trichechus manatus. Next base: position 5,571,064 of record NW_004444013.1, read on the forward strand.
CTTTTTCATCTCCATTCTTTCTCCTACTCCCTTCCTCCAACCTCCTGCCCTAGAATGCATACATATAGAGAGGAGAGAGGGATAGGAACAAGGAGGGGTGGTGGGAGTGAAGAAGAGGACGGGAGAAAGGAAAAGAGGGGGGAGATTATGTGCAGCTGTGAGCACCAATGAACTCATCACTTTGTATTAGACACTGTTCTTAGGGCTTTACATGAATTAATTCACTTAATGCCCACGGTAACCCCAAGGGACAGGTATGCTACAGATAAAGGACCTGAGACACAGAGAGGGTAAAATATTTATTCGAGGTCACATGGTTAGTCTCTTCTGAGAGGGTGAGAGCAGGTGGCCCTGAGGCCTTTCCGTCTCCTGGCTGATGTTGCTTGTGCTCTCAAGGTAAACATTTATGCCCATGTGTCTCTGGGAGCACAGGGTTCCTCTGGAGGCATTGAAAGCAGCAATTTGGTTGGCAGGGCAATTAAGTATGCTATGTGCACTGTGCTGAGCCCAGGGAGGGAGGGAGGAGAGGAATGGAATCTAGCTTTTGCCTGTTATACATGCTTATTGGTTTGTGGCAGGTGTGATTGACGCCAGAATCAAAATGACTTAAAGCGGCTTCCCTGGAGAAGCACTACTCTAACGGTTTTTTTTCTCTTTGCTGCCCCAGGCCCCTTGTGAATAGGATTTAGCCGTGATTCAGCTGCGGCTGTTCTTTTGGTAATCAGTGTGGAGGAGGAAGATGAGGGTTGCTATTAATGGTTTCTTATTTTGCATTCTCCTAATCAGATATCCTGCAGTTATTAATGTGCATGCAAGATGCTCTCTGGTGTCCCTGGGTGGTGTCCCTAGGTGTACCGGACTGTTAGCTTTCTAAGATGGAATGTTTTATTAGGTTCTAGCCTGGGGGGTTGGATGGGGTGGAGGTTGTTAAAAAGGACTAAGTGAAAGGAAAAGAATATTAAACCAAGTTTATGATCTTCAAGGAGTGTCTGTGTGCCGGGGAGGGGGGAGAACAACCCACCAACTTCACCTCCCTCTCCTCCTGCCCTGAAAAACTTATCTCGCTAATACCCTTCAGATATTAAAAGTGAAAGAACTGAGAGCTATTTACTAGGCAGCTAAATGCAAATTCTCTCCCCCATTAGTTTTAATTAGGATGAAATCACACATTTAAATAACCACTTCTGTTACTAATAACTGAACTTCTCATTCACTCTGAACCCAGGAAAATGCCTCTTCTGGTGTGAATGGCCCACCTCTGAGTCATTCTGCACCTGCAGGTTGACACAGACAGGTTCCTGATGTGAGCACACACATCTGGGGCTTAGGGGCATGACAGGCATGGAGAATCTTGGATGTAGACCTTTCTGCACTCTATCCTGGGGGACAGACCTGGTATTCCAACCAGAGAATAAAGAGTTCGCAAGTCCAAAACAGAGCAACCAAGAACACCTACATCAGATTGTGCCCTATTCCAGCCTACTGTTTCTTCAAGTATGTAAAAGGTTGTATTTTTATTTAATCCTCCACTCATGTCTTCCATTTAAACAAATGTAATGAACAACAATACAGTGTCACCGACACAGTTGAAAATAAGCATTTGAGTTGAAAGAATTGTATCTTTGAGGCTTCTACCATGCAGATTTGTGCTAATTCCTTACTATTTCTTTAATGTAGGATATGTGGTCTGTTTTGTGAGAGTGTGGGAAGTCTGGTGGTATGTAGAGTGGTGGCTGTTGTATGTTTTCTGTCTATGTTCGGGGAGAGGAGGATCAGAAACGGATAAGCAGCTTGGCTTCCATCCCTCAGTGGCATAACTAGCTAATGAACAAGAGAACTGCTAAACTCCCAGTTGTCTTCACGGCTAAGAAGGCTTAATAAAAGGCTGAGATTATCTTCAGTGGGCCAATGATATGAGCACACAGTCAGCAGAAGACATGAAGTTTACAGCAACCTGAAATGTGCCAGAGACAAGACTAACTGCCTCTTTGGCTCTGGGGAGGTGTGGGTGGCCCTGCTTGCATCCTTCAGGAATGGAATTGTGCCAGACACCAGCTAGACAAGACCAGCTGCTGCTTCAATATTCTGTGGACATGATTTCTGTAACTTTTGATCAGGACACTGTTCCTAATGAAGTCTGACCAGCATCATTTAGACAGGAGTGAATGACAGCTGATGTGCAAGAATTTTTCTTGATTGGCAGCATTTGGAACTAGTAACCAGAAGAGGCAGGGGAGAGAAACCAGCTCTGACTGACAAGAGCTTATCTTTATTTAATCTACTTCTGAGACACTGCAGTTGAAATTTTAGGCAGTTGAAAGAAAGGAAGACACAATTGTGAAACATAATTATGGATTCTTGACAAAAACATACTTAAATAAAAAATGTTTTTCAATGAGAGACTGATGCATAGAGTCCAGGTGTGAAGTTACCACTACTCCACTGGCTTTGAGAAAGAGAGGGCTTTTGCACGAGGATTATTAATTTTTCAGACAAGATTAAAAATGGTGATGGTCTTGGTTCTAGCTATAAAAAAATTATAATTCTAGTTACAAGCTTTTTGACTTCCCAGCCTGCCTGGAAATGTTACCTTCACAGAGACCAAAAATTAATACAGTGTATAGAGTGTGACCTGGCATGGTGATTGCTCATCAAGTTGATTCAATAAGGACTTGATCTTAAGTCTTCCTGTGCTTCAAGAGAAAATGACAAGGCTTGCTGTAGGCTTGTTTTCTAAGGACACACATGTCATTCCCTGAGAGCTAATCGTATACAGCATGGTGGTAGTGTTTTTGCCTATGGACTTAAGAGCTTGCCATCCTGGATTTGAATCGTGGCACCACCATTTTTCTCCACGTTCCTTCTTATTCCACCCAATCTTGATTTGGTTTTGATGATATACACTATTCTTTTAGGAGTTACCCTTAAAACAAAACCACACATACCTTAAGTTTAATAGTTAATCCGTATCCCTTGGACAATACAAGTGACCGTTAACTCTGATCACCCCCCACTGAACCAAAATGCTATTTTTGACTCATAATTTAGTTTGGCTTTTTTCAGCATACAAGTTAGACATGATTCTTCTTTTTACAGATGGTATTTTAGATTTATCTGTATGTTTACCAGTTTCTTTCTTCATAATTTTTGCCTCTCAGATCTTCCTCCAAGTTTTGCTTTTCCTTTTTCCTGGAGTATATTCTTTAGAATTTCCTTTAGTGAGTGTCTATTAGTAGTAAATGCTCTTTTTTGTTTATTTAGGATGTTTTTATTTTGCCCTGTATCTTGAAAGATATTTAGCTGGGTATAAAATTCTAAGTGGAAATTGTTTTTCTCTTAGTAGATGTTATTCCCAGAGCACCTGTAGCTTTCTCATGATGTACTCACCATTCGTATTTCATTTTACCTCCCCACCCCACCCAAAATTTCGTTTCCTTTTTTTGAGAGCTCAGAAATGTGTTCAAAGTATGTTTGTGGTAAATCTAGTTGTATTGTTGCAGCAAGGCATTTTAGAGTATCTGGCTTGCCATCCTGCCTCCGTATTGTGTTGTTTGAGCAAGTTATTTAACCTCTTAGGGTTTTGGTATCTTCATTTGTAAAATGGCGACAATAATACCTGCCACATAGGAATGTTGTGAGGATTACCTGAGTTCATACCTAAAGCCTTTAGCACTATGAATGGCATGTCTGCTCATTAAGTACTCTTGGCTGTTACATTCTCGGAAGAATATTGGAACAGTTGAAGGCAGTTCAGGGGTAGTTGGGATGTCCATACTTTTCTTTTTATTCCCTCTGTTATTTCCTTGAAACTTTGATTTCACTGAGACTGAGACTGGGTACTAGTAAGCAACATTCCTAGCTTTGTAGAAAGACAAACTTTGATTCAACTGTAAGTTGATTCAATTTACTAGTTATGTGTACTTTCGACAGTTTATCTCACCTGTCTGGGACTCGGCTTCTTCACCTGTAAAATGGTTATAATAATACTTTTTATTTCTCGGGGTTGCTGTTGACGTTGAATGAGAAAACATGTAAAATCCTTTGCAAAACCTCAGAGTAGGTGGTTAATCATGGTGATTATTTGTTGCTTGTGCACTACTTTTAGGACCTGTGCCATTTAATCTTTAAATGTACTAGTGTTACCACTTTTTATTTTTCAGTTGTCCTAGCTGTTTTTTTTTTATTTGCTGTTCCCCAAGTCCATGAAAAGACGGAGTGTCTCGTGTATAGTTTTCTACCCCACTGACGGGGAAGGCCTTCTGCAGATTGGTGACTCTGTCTTGGAGGCAGAACTTTTATACTTTTACAGTACTTGTCTTTACGTGCAAAAATAGCTTTACAGACTCAGTATTTTGCTACCTGTAAGATTCTCTCTCACTTATTCAAAAATTATTTGCTTTAGGTTTTTTTTTTTTTTCTTTTTGGTAGCTTTGGGCAAATTACTTAACCTCTGAGTGCCTCAGTTTTCTTACCTGTAATGCGGAGATAATAACAGTACCTTCCTGTAGTATTGTCGGAAACCCTGGTGGCATAGTGGCATAGCTATGGCTGCTAACTAAAAGGTCAGCAGTTTGAATCCACCACCCGCTCTTTGGAAACCCTATGGGGCAGTTCTACTCTGTCCTTTAGGGTCGCTATGAGTCGGAATTGACTCGATGGCAGTAGGTTTGGTTTGGTATAGTGTTGTTGTGAAGACTAGATGAGCTAATGTATGTAAAGATCTTAGAATAAGTAGTGCCTGGCACAAATGAAGTGTCCAGTACTTTAACTTTCATTGTTGTTGCTATTGTTAATAGCCAGGACTGTCTTCTGTGCCTTGCTACTGGCATTTGGAATAAAAAATGCATTGTTTACTATAGCTTTGTCCTTTATTTAATCCTCAGTGCATGTGTATTAAGCTGCTACATATAATTTATCTTGTTTGTTCCTTAATAACATTGTCATGAGTTAGGTAGGACATGTTTTTTTCAACTTTATTTTTACATACAATAAAATGCATCTGTTCTAAGTGTACACTTCTGTGGGCTTTGACAAATGTATTAACTTCCGTAACCAATAACCACCACAACAGTCAACATACAAAATATTTCTTTCATCCCCAAAAGCCTTGATCCTTCCCTGTCAATCCCCTGTTGGTACACCTGGCCTCAGGCAGTCATTGATCTGCTTCCAGTCACTATTAATTGGGATTTTCTTTTTAGTGTTTTATATAAATGGGATTATATGTTATGTGCTTTTGCATCTGGCTTCTTTCACTTAGCATAATTATTTTGAGCTGCGGTTCGTGTTGTCATGTGTATCAGGAGTTTGCTCCTTTTTATTGCTGTGTGTATCTCATTGTATGAATGTATTACAATGTGTCTAACCCTTCTGTTGATGGGCTTTTGGGTTGTTTTCCAGTTTGGGGCTATTATGAGTAAAGCTGCTATGAACATTCATGTACAGGTCTTTCTGTAGATATATTTTCATTTCTCTTGGATGAAAACCTAGGAGTAGAATTGCTTGGTCTTAAGGAACACGTATTTTAACCCTTTTTTACTGATGATGAGGAGCTTAGAGAGGCGGAGTTGACCAACATCACACAGCCAGAAAGCCACCATGTGTGGATTAGCATTTGGTTTTTCCTCCCTGATTTCTCTTCAGGGTTCATCCCATTAGACCAGTGATTTTTACACTTTCAGAGCACCAGAACTCTTTTTCTAATAAAATATTGCTCAGGATCCCTACACACAAAGCAGAAGAAAGCACATAGGCAACTCAGAATGTTCAAATGGTCACTGTTTGGCTGCTCTCCTGTTGAGTACCATGCTCTTCTTATCAGACGCATTTTGCAAAGTGCTACACTGCATTAGACTACTTCTTGAGAACAGAGTCCTGCCCCCCTCCCCACCCCATCCATTCCTTTAACAGCTTTTCTTTGTCCCGTCACCTTATTGTTTAAGAACAAGTCACTGAGCATTTACCTTTGTATTCTGGTGTTCCAGAGAGCAAGAAACTCTTTCTTGGGCTCATAAAAACAAACAAAAAAGAAAACAACACACACTCACAAAGTGCGTAGGCTGGGTACTGTTCCCACAAGTGGTAAGAATAGTACCATTACCATCCCTTGTTGTTGTCAGTCACCTCTGGTGATGTACTGCCTTGATCCAAAGGGCTGTTCAGGGAATGTAGGGCCAGAGAAGTACATTCAAACTCTTCGGCCATTTACCTTTGTCACCTGGTACTAACTATTTACAGATGGAATGGATGCCAGTGTGTTCCATTGCTCTGTTCTGGAGTACTAATTCTCATCTTATGTTATCAGAGCCCAGGTTATGAAATTTGAAATGCACGTTGCGTCCCTTGCTCTGTTACAACTGCATCAGAGCATTTTAATCAACTTGCTTTCATTGGAGTTTACAATTTTTCTTCTCATTACATCTGCAAGCTCTCAAGTTTACAGACATGATCTCCTTGGCTAGAATAATATTACTTGGCCATTCTTGCATGCAAATTTAAAATTTAATATCTTACTGTAAGTCTGTTGAGTTTTATGCAAATTCCAATATAGATTATATTTTGGAGTTGTAAATTGGAAATTACATTCAGAGGAAAGTAATATTTGTGTGGACTTAGAAAAAGTAATCTTGCAGTTTGCATGGTCCATGACATTTATTCCAAAGAAATGGGATTTTGAGTATTCTGTGTGGGTTTAGAAGTTGTACTGTCCAATTGTGTTATAGGTGATGAAAAGACAAAAACAAAGACCCTGCATCCACATTTCTTACAATGTTTGGCTACTTGCCTGTTCTAAGCCATTTGGGGTTAACTGGCTTCTCCCATTTATTCATACATTGAACATGTAGTTGTGGATGCTTAATTGGTGCCTGGCTCTCCTCTTGGCTTTGATGGTGCAGTAGCAAACAAAACAATCCCTGCCCTTATGAAACTTACTCCTGTTTGGGTGAAACAGTCCATAAGCAAATAAGCAAGTAACTAGTTAGTGTATCTGATGGTAATACACGCTATGGAGAAGAATAACACAGGGTTTGGGAATAAGGGAGTGCTGGAATGGAGGCTCTGGTTACTGTTTTCAGTAGGGAGGGCTGGGAAGGCTTTACTATGCAAAGACCTGAAGAGGAAAGGGATGAGCTGTGCAATTTTTCTTAGGAGAATGTCACTTCAGGAGGAGAGAATGCTAAGTGAAAGTGTCCTAAGGTTGTACCTCTTACCATGTTTGAGGATCAGCAACGACACTGCAGAGTGAGAGGTAGAAGTGGTTGGAAAAGAGTGGGAGGTAGAAGTGGAGCAGAGAGAGGTAGAAGAATCCAGAGAGAGGTTAGTAGCAGGCTAGGGATAAGGGTGGGGGGAGTGTCACAGATCACACAGGGCCTTGCAGGTACTATAAGGACTTTGGCCTTTGCTCTGAGTGAGATAGGGAGTCGTGAGCAGGGGGCCATTGAATAGATGGTGACCACTGTGTTGAGAGTGGCGTTTATGGCAGGACTTCGAACTGGTTCTGTCATGGCCCACGGAGCAAAAAGGAACAGACTTGAATTTTTTCAGTTTGAGTGATTTGGCATGGTAACCGGAATGGGAAAAATTACAGGTCAAAGCCCTGGAATGGGAAACTTGAAGAGGTATAGTGAGTCCTTTCAGGGGCTTGATGTGGGAGATTGGATTATTGGCAGGACTGTGGAGAATGACACACATTGAAAGCTGCATGGTCGGCCACCATCTTTGAGCGAGGACACTGTTTTTTCCAGCTCTGGTCAAAATCCAACCTGCAAGAGATTTGGTTGCTGTGCAACACATACACTGAGAGGGAGATAAAGTTTCAAGCAGGGCTTTGATTCTTAATTTTTCCTGTTCTGGTTACTGTTCTGGTTCACCCAAATTTTAAAACTTCCTGTCTGTTCTGGTAATGCTTCCTCAGCCATGACTGAGCCAGGAAGAACCAGTTTGAAGCCCTGGTTTATGGGGGCAAACACATATCTTCAAATGCTGGAGGTAGACATTATCTTTAGCCTTTAAGTCTGGGCTTTAGGTGCTGACCACAGAAGTCCAGTTGCCAACAAGAAGCTAGAGTTGGATAGCAGAGTCATTTGTTGTAGGCATTTTTGCTGTCTTTGAGTATCCCCAAGATTCTTTGCCATATGCGTTGCTGGGGTCCACCAGTCAACGGTTTGACAAGTACTGCAGGTGATTTTGATGTACTGTTAAAACATAGGATGCTGGACCCCACCCTCAGAGTTTCTGATTCAGAAGGTTGAGGGTAGGGCCCAAGAATTCTTTTTCTTTTGAAATCGCTAGGTGATGCCAGTGCTGCTGGTCCAGGGACTGTACTTTGAGAACCACTGTAGTGGTGAATAGGAACTGCTGTATTGTTACCCGAAAAGTTAACTTTCTGCTCTTCTGCCTTATAAAATAATGGGTAGGAGCCTGGGCTCTGAGCTAAACTGTCTGGGTTTAAATCCCAGCTGTGCCATTTACTTGTGATATGACCTTGGACAGAGCATTTAGAATGGTGCCTGGCACATAGTAAATTCTTAATAAATGCTACCTATTATAATATGGTATATAAGTATGAAATGACGTGATGGAAATCAAGCATGAATAATTTGCTGGACGTAAGCTCTGGACTGTGAGCATTATAGACGTGGTCTTGTTTGTTGTCAGAGTGGCCTGCAGGGTATTAGTTCTGTTTTACAGATGAGGAAGTGGCCTACTCAGGATTGTGCAAGTAGGAAGTAGCAAAGATGGATTTCAAATCTGGTCTATCTGGCTCCAAAGCCTGAGATTTACCTCTACACGTGCTGCCTTGTAGCACTGGATTGACTCACACAGACTGAGGTTCAAATCTGAGACCTGCCACTTTGTGTGTGTGTGTGCGCCCGCACGCGAGAGAGGGAGATTGATTATTTTGGTAAGTTTTTTATTTTTATTTATTTACTTATTTATTTATTTATTGTGATTTAGGTGAAAGTTTATGGAGCAAATTAGTTTTAAATAATTAATACACATATTGTTTTGTGACATTAGTTGCCAACCCCATGACATGTCAACACTCTCCCCTTTTCAACCTCGGGTTCTCTGTTTCCATTTGTCCAGCTTTCCTGCCTCTCCTGCCTTCTCGTCCTTGCCCCAGAGCTGGTGTGCCCATTTAGTCTTGCATACACAGTTAAACTATGCATGTTATTGTTTGTTTTATAGGCCTGTCTAGGCTTTGGCTGAAGGATGAACTTCAGTAGTGACTTCAGTACTGAGTTAGAAGGGTGTCTGGGGGCTATACTCTTGGGGTTTCTCCGGCCTCTGTCAGACCAGTAAGTCCGGTCTTTTCTTTCTCCTCCTGTAACAGCATTTTTTTTTTTTTAAATTGTGCTTTAAGTGAAAGCTTACAGCCCAAGTTAGTTTCTCATACAAACATTTATACACACATTGTTATGTGACCCTAATTGCTCTCCTTATAATGTGACAGCACACTCATTCTTTCCACCCTGGATTTCCTGTGTCCATTCAACCAGCTCCTATCCCTTTCTGCCTTCTCCATCTCGCCTCCGGACAGAAGCTGCCTGTTTAGTCTCGTGTATCTACTTGAACTAAGAAGCACACTGTTCACGAGTATCATTTTATATCTTATAGTCCAGTCTAATCTTTGTCTGAAGAGTTGGCTTCGGAAGTGGTTTTAGTTCTGGGTTAACAGAGTGTCTGGGGGTCATGTCTTCTGGGGTTCCTCCAGTTTCAGTCAAACCATTAAGTCTGGTCTTTTTATTAGAATTTGAGTTCTGCACCCCACTTTTCTCCTGCTCTATCAGGGACTCTCTGTTGTGTTCCCTGTCAGGGTGGTCATTGGTGGTAGCCGGGCAGCATCTAGTTCTTCTGGTCTCAGGCTGATGGAGTCTCTGGTTTATGTGGCCCTTTCTACCGTTTGGGCTAGTATTTTCCTTGTGTCTTTGGTGCTCTTCATTCTTCTTTGCTCCAGGTGGTTGGGACCAATTGATGCATCTTAGATGGCCACTCGCTAGCTTTTAAGAGGGTCTCGTCTTTTTTTCTGAGTTTGAATTTTGTTCTACATTTTTCTCCTCCTCTGTCTGGGACCCTCTATTGTGATCCCTGTCAAAGCAGTCGGTGGTGGTAGCTGGACACCATCTAGTTGTGCTGGACTCAGTCTGGAGGCTGTGGTAGTTGTGGTCCATAGTCCTTTGGACTAATCTTTCCCTTGTGTCTTTGGTTTTCTTCATTCTCCCTTGCTCTAGACGGGGTGGGACCAGTGGAGTATCTTAGATGGCTGCTCACAAGCTTTTAAGACCCCAGACCCTACTCACCAAAGTAGAATGTAGAACATTTTCTTTATAAACTATGTTATACCAACTGAGCTAGGTGTCCTTCGAGACCATGATCCCCAGTCCTCTGCCCAGTAACTCAGTCCCTCAGGGAGTTTGGATGTGCCTTTGAAGCTTCTGTGACTTTGCCTAGGGCAGTTTGTGCTGACTTCCCCAATATTGTGTACTGTCTTACCCTTCACCAAAGTTACCACTTACCTGTTGTCTAGTTAGTGTTTTTCCCTCTCCACCCCTTGGTAAATTTTTTAGGTTTCTGTTAGACTGCTTTTCTCATCTGTAAAATTGGGATGAAGCATGCGGAATTCACAGAGTTTCTGTATTGAGAAGGAGCCCTGGTGGCTCAGTGGTTAAGCACTTGGCTGCTAACCGGGAGGTTGCCGGTTTGAACCCACCCATTGGCTCTGAGGGAAGATTACAGTTTAGGAAACCCTACGGGGCAGTTCTTCGCTGTCACATGGGGTTGCTGAGTCAGAATTGACTCAATGGCACCTAAGAACAACAAGAGCTATAAAATGGCTTCGCGCTGTTAGTTTTTTTCTTTCCTAATTAAAAAGATTTCAATGTCATTTCAGTCTAGACAGAATGTCTTTATGGATTTTTTCTTTAGAGTTCTTTTTCAGAATGGGTATTTCCTAATATGAAACTTGAGTTATTGAATTTTGTATGGAGTGGATTCTTGTCATCAGGGTCTAGCTTGGGGGGAAGAGATTATGTTCCTTTAAAAACAGCCTTCTCTCCTTGGCATTTTAGGTGTCTTATCTCAGGGAGTTCACCTGCTGTTAAGGATAAAACTTTCTGGATAAGGCATCTGTACATAGGAATGACATAGGTAGGAAAGTGGGTGTGTGGGGGCTGGGGAGACCACAGCTGAAGATATATAGATAATTTCAAGGCACTTTCATTGAATGCAGAACAAAGAGGCACAAATGCTATTAAAATAAAACTATGGCATTGGAGGAGACAGGCAGCCCTTCCCATCCCTGCGGCAGCCCTCCACGTCCCTGTGTGTAGAGTAACTCTGATTCTTAGGGAAGATTGAGCCATCAGAAAGAAGCCCACAGGCTTGTTCTTGCTATCTTTTTAAGAGAAGAGGGAAGTAACGTTCTTGTCAAGTTTAGTTTTAATAAAATACTTTAGTTACTTAGGGGTAAGTTAAGTTATTTGGAAAAAAGATCACCAATATGGTATAAATACCGTATTCCTCAATGATGAGATTCCATGACTGGGGAGGCAGTGGGATTAGGAGAAAAGAGCATGGACCTTGGTGACAGATACCTGGCTAGAGGCACCATCACTTTAGACAAGATATTTGGTGTCGCTGAGTCCCAGCTTCACGTCTGCAAATTGGGAACACAGTAAAACGTGAGGAGTTGTTAGGATGACATGAAATGGCGTATGTCGTGCACCTAGTTCAGCGGTTAAGGCTGGTAGTGCGCAGGCATCTGAAGATCAGAGAGGGTGCCTCAGGATACATTTCTCATTTATCTATCTATATTCCTGTGAATCCACTGCCTCCATTTTTAAAAACTGCTTTATTGAGATATAATTCACATACCATACAATTCACCTATTTAAAATGCACAGTTTGATGTTTTTATGTATAGTCACATATTTGTGTAACCATCATCAGTCAATTTTAGAACATTTTCATCAAGTTAGAAAAGCAGAGCAAAAAGTAGGCCCTGCCTTCCTTCCCTTCTGTTCTCTTTTTTTCAGCAGTGAAGTATACTGATTTGCCTATTGCTGGATCGTGAGATCCAAATTCCTTGAATTTCCCTGTCAGGTCAAGTTCAGTTGCCATCTAGTTGACTTGACTCATGGCGACCCTGTGTGTGTCAGAGCAGAACTGTGCTCCATAGGGTTTTTAATGGCTGATTTTTTCAGAAGTAGATCACCAGACCTTTCTTCCAAGGCAGCTCTGGCTGACCTCCACCTTCCAGTCTCTCAGTTAGCAGCTGAGCTTGTTAAATGTTTGCACCTCCCAGGGACTCCGATTTTCCCCATAAATAGCCAGTTTTGCTTTCCTCGTCCTGAAGTATTTGTTTCTTAGGGTATTGAGGTAGTAGCTGCTGAAGCCAATATGAGGGCTCACCATTTTTGTGCTTTGTGGCTGTTCACGTGGAAGCTTTATTCAGAACCGCTCCTGCACTGTTTAAGTTATTTGTTTTATACAAAAACAGTTCTCCCTGGCTGGCGGCTTCTCTGCTGCCATGTTGACAAATGTTGCTTCTGGTGAAATACACAAAAATAAATAACAGCAAGGGAGAGGGGAGCACAGAGCTAAGTGAATTCATTTTGTTTCTTGAGTGCCATTCTCATTTGTTTTAAAAACCACCCTGGCTTTACAGGCAGGAGAGGAGGCAGGAGAACTGCAGGGAAAGAATGGGCCACATTAGATTCTTTGATGTTGAAGTGGCAGATTGAACAGACAACAGATTGAATGCAGGGCCTGGGAATGAGGATGGGTTTACAGGGAATCTGAATACCTTGCAGATAGTCATATTGTGACAGTAACCTTCATTTATTCAGTGAATCTTTAGAATTCATTTGGTTACATTCACTCGTTTTCTCATTCTGTACATGATGAGACTCAAAGTTTAAGCCCTGCTGACCTGGTAGTAAATGACCGGGTCATTCTTTGGTTTGTGTTTGCTAGTGTGGAGGGTTTGTTTTTGGAACTGGGAAACGCAACAATGTGAGAGTGTTGGAGTTCAGACTGAAAGTCTGCCCTAAGTTAGATGGCTGTGAGGGGATGCTGACAAGTATTGATTACTATTATCCCACTGTTGTCGAGTCGATCCCAGCTCATAGCGGCTTTGTAGGGTTTCCAAGGCTGTAAATCTCTGTGGAAGCAGACTGCCGCATCTTTCTCCCTTGGAGCTGCTGGTGGTTTCGAACCACTGACCTTTCCGTTAGCGGTTGATCATTTTAACCACTGCGCCACCAGGGCTCATTGATTACTATTATAAGCCATGTATTTCTACATAGAATGACCTACTTTGAATGACCCACAAAGGTTGATGGTCATACCTCCATTTTACAGACCAGGGAGAACAGAGTTTTGAGGAGTTACGGTACTTATTTGTCAAATTTCTCACAGAAATTAAGAAGTGGAATAAAGTGGAAACTCAGTGCTTCCAAACTTGAGGACCTGTTCTTTTCTACTCTAGTAATAAGCAGTAGAGGAATCCTTGGGTTGTGTAATCAGTTAAGCACTCTGCTACTAACCAAAAGGTTGGAGGTTCGAGCCCACCAGAGACACTTTGAAGAAAGACCTGGTGATCTACTTCTGAAAGGTCACAGCCTTGAAAACCCTATAGAGTGCAGTTCGACTCTGCACACGTGGGGTCATCATGAGTTGGAATACACTCAATGGTGACTGGTTTGGTTTTTTGGTTTAAGAAGCAGTAGAAAGTATGGAAGGAAAAAATGGGGAGAGTCATTGGAAAACAGGCCCAAAACATTTTATTTAGAAAAATTAGTTGCATATCTTCTTTTTTGAGGCTTTTTATTAACTAAAAATCCCAGGAAAACGAAAGTGACACAAAGTGCACATGAAGCCTTGTTTTGGGCAGGTGAGTGAGTTAAAAATGATCACTTGACCAGTTATTATTGAGAAGGAAAACATTCCCTGAGCTCTTATGAAGTATCTTGCTATGCATATTGATGAGGTAGTGGCTAAGAAATAGCAGCCTAACTGGCTACCCAAGGTGTGGGTGGTTTGCTCAGCCAGAAGAACTAGGTATCCATTCCAGGTCTTGCAGATTGATTCTTGCCCATTTCTTGAGTGACGTTTTATGTTGTTTATCTCCTAAATAGTTTAAAAAGAATTTTTTTTTTTGTCTATTGCTAGTAGAGGGTGCTTCTGGGGAGCAGAGGTGGAGGAACAAGAGTGAGGTGGAGGGACTTACTTTTCCTGAGATTTTCCTTGGTACCTTTTGATTTTTGTTACATGTACTATTCTATATGATGCAAGGGAGAGGGGAAGGCTGGGTAACCAGGTGGAAGGAAACAACTGGTAGGTGAAAGGATGGATTGTTTGTCTGAACTCCAGGCCTTTATTCATTAGTGGCTGAACCTATGAGATAATTTCTCACAATATAGACTTCTTCAGCCACTCGGAAATAGACATATAACAGGTGCCTGCCCAGTTTATTATATCTGCAAATGTCTTGCCAGGTACCATCACAAAGAAGTACAGTATGGTGTTCAGGAATACAAGTGTCTGAAAGCCTAGATTGTCTGGATTTGAACCCTGTCTCCACTACTTAATGGCTGGATGTGGCCTTGGACCTTAGTCTTTTTGTGTCCCCTCCCAGATACCTCATTTTAAAAACGGTGGCTATAACAGTACTTACAAAGTTCCAAGGATTAAATGTGTTACATGATCCACATAAAGTTCTTGTCACAGTGCCCAGCACACAGTGCTTACTAAAAGTTAATTAAGATGATGATCATCACAGGTGCTGGATTTCCTCATCTGCCTCTCTGCCGCTTTCTTTGCTGTGTGTCCGCTCCCCAGGCACCCAGAGAATGCCTCTGTAGTGGCTAAGGAACTCTTCGTCCTATGAGTTCAGCTGGTCTGGCACTGGCTCCTTGCAGTGCTGTTTTTTTAGCAAGAGTGGGATTATTTGGACCACTGAGAGAGTGAGCAGGTTGGGGTGGGCCCTGGCTCTCTGTCGAGGTGTTCAGTCTCCCAGTGGGAGGAAAAATGGCTTGTCAGAACACAGCTTTGGCCTGCCCAGGTTTCCTGTTGTACAGATGAGGCCCGGAGTCTCCCTGGGCCCCTTGTCATGGATCCAAGCCAAGGCTGTCGCTTGCTGAGCCAGGAATAATACAGGAATTAGTCTTTTTCTTCTTTATACTAAGCTCTAATCAATCTACAGTTAACTGTGTATCTAATTTCTGAACCAGAGGCCATGAATAACTGCCCCTGAATGTGTTTGCCAATAGAGGGATAAGTTTAAGGCTTTTAATCAATGCTGCTTGCACTCAGTATTTAAGGTCAGAATCTTGTGTGAGACTTATTTTGATCAGGATAATTGTTGGGTTAAAAATGAAGGGTTTTTGAAATTGTGACACTCGCGGATGACTATAGTGGATTAATCTTTGAGAGGATGGAAAATTGTCAATTTCATAAGAGTTCTCTTGCTCTCTAGTTGTCCTTCAGGTCATTTATGGAAAAATATGACTTTTAGGAGGAAGATATTTTTTACCAATGGGAAGGGAGATACGAGACTAATAAATTTCTAAGGAGTTGGTGATGGAACAGTAGAGGGGAAATTGGAAATGAAGTTGAGTGTTTTGGGTCTGCATTGTGCTCCGGGGCTGGAGCTGTGGCTGCTGTTTATGTTTCAGGTAATATTAATGTATAATTGTGTGTCTCCAGCATCCCTTTCTCAAAAGAAGCCATATTTCCTGACCAAAGATTATGTGTTGCCTAGAGGAGAATATATAAGCCTTTGCCACTGAGTCAATTTCAACTCATAGTGACTCTGTAGGACACAATAGAGCTGCTCCAGAGGGTTTCCAAGGCTGTAAATCTTTATGGAAGCAGACTGCTATATCTTTCTCCCGTGGAGTGGCTAGTGGGTTCGAAATGCTGACCTTTCAGTTAGCAGCTGAGTGCTTAACCACTGTGCCATCAGACCTTTGGAGTTCAGATCTTGGCTCCTTTGAATGCCTGAGAGCAAGTTAGTTTCTTGGATCCTCAGTTTTTGTAATTATATAATGGCGATGGTAGTAACTACCTCACACTTGGAAAAATTAAGTGTGACCACATATGTGAGAATGTGAAGCACAGTATCTGGCACACACATTCCATTCCATTCCCAGTTGCTGTTGAGTGACTCCGACTCATGGCAATGCTGTGAGAGTCAGAGTAGAATTGTGCTCCATAGGGTTTTCAATGACTGATTTTTCAGAAGGAGATCTCCAGGCCTTTCTTCTGAGGTGCCTGTGGGTGGGCTTGAACCTCCAGCCTTTCAGTGAGCGGTGGAATATATTAATTGTTTGCACCTCCCAGGGACTCCCCTGGCACACAAGAGGTGCTGACAGGTGAGTTGGTTTCCACCTGGCTCTCTAACACATATTTTGTCTGGGATGCATTTGGATACAAGTAACATGGAAATTTTTTTACCCTGTGGCAGTGAGTTGGCAATTGTTGGTATTGATCTGATTTTTTTGTGCTTAGTAAAAGGATTGAGGGGAGTGATTCAGAAAGCGTCCAAGTTTTGCAAAGGCCCAGTGGTACTTCTGTTCCCCAGGGGCTCCCTGACTGGACAGTGTTCTGAGTGTGTGAAGATGGGTGAATCATGAGGAAGCTCAGTTTCCTTATCCATAAAATGGGGATACTGATAACTTGGGATGCTGTGAGGGTTCAGTATGGGGAATGTTTGTGAAAGACCTTTGCCAGTGGAATTCTAGAACTGCATGGTGATGGTATTTTCATTATCAGGAGTCGGCACCAGTTCTTACCCCAAAGTTAGTCCTGGTGCTTTGCCAAGTTTTAAAGACTCAGGGAAAACCCTCTGAGTTAAGGAAGAGTTGTGTCCACTCCACAGCTGGAAGAGCTTGTATCCAGAAGGCAAGAAAACTGGGCTCTCCAGATTTCTGGGAGAGCCGGCAGTCTCCCTGAGCTGAGGTTCTCAGACCTGCAGGCCAGGCTTGGGGCGGTTGTAATTAAGCTGATGATGAACACTGCTGCCTTACAGGCTTTTGGCTGTAACAGGTTGCTTCTCTACTGTTCTCCGGCAGTCTGATAGTGGCCTGTTTGGCCTTGGCAGTGACATCCTCCCTCAGTGACCTTTAGTAAGACAGAGCTGGATCTGCTTTTCTCCTTGCTGCCTCCTTGGTGCTCTTCTGTGCAGAGCGCCCTTGCTCTCCTTTTCTCCCTCTGGTGACTTCACAGGTGACTAAACTGGGAAAGGAGGCTGCAGGAAGCACCTGTCTGCCCCCCTCTGCAGCTCCAAGCCTTGGCACTGTGTGGGAAGAGGTGCTCCAATAGCAGAGAAGGGGGTAGGGACGGCTGAGGGTATGTTCAGAGCCCCAGGTGATTGCGAGGAGCTTACGGTGTGGAGGAGGAGCAGCAAAGGACAGTTCTTGAGGTAGGGGGCAAAGTCGGGGAGAACAGGGTTGTGAAAGGTCTCATCTGTCGGAGAGGCTTTTGTCTGTAACTCTCTAGGATAGGGGGATTTGTTGGAGGGTGTTTAGCACCAGGGGTTAGTGTGAGAGGTACATTTGCAAAGGTCACACTTGCTCAGGCAAGGTGGAAGATGAAGGATGGATAGCGATGAGACTGGATCTAGGAACATGGAAGAATGCTGCACTATTCTGGTGGGAGGTCATGTGGGGCTTAATCTAGGACCTTGCCAGTGGGGTGTCAAGGAGAAGTTGCAAGAGATTTTGGAAGTGCAGAAGAAATGACATTTGAGTATTTGCTCTGTGCCAGGAACTTGTAAGTACTCTACATAGATTATCACGAGTTTGATTCTTACAACAGTGATGAGGGGGGAAGGTGGTATTTTTCTCCATTTTGCAAATAAAGAAACTGAGGTTGCAGTATAAGTAACTTTCCCGAGGTCCCTGGACAGCTAGTAAGTAGTAGGTTTGGAATTTAAACCTGATTTCATCAAACGCCCAGTCCTTTCTGTTCCCACTAAGCTGCCCTGTGGCCCTCAGGACACATCCCTCATGTAGTGGTTTTGCATTAGCGAATAATTTTGCAAGGACTGCTCTATTAATAGTGATCTCTTTCAACATTCCCATGAGATGAGGAAACACGTTTAATTGTTCAGCTGAGGGATTAGAGACATAGGGAGGTTAAGAGACTTGACAAGGTCACCCATCAAGTGGTTTGGGGGAGAGCAGGCAGAGGTGAGGTTTGCAGCTGACCATTTTGAGCTTGTAGCCTTACAGAGAAAAAGAATTTGCCAACGTCTTTTGTAAATCCAGTTTTTCTTTTAGTTCACAGGTTAAGAAAACTGTAGTGTAGATGGTAAGCAAGGCGAGTGTCCAAGGGCAAGGTGGCAGAAAGCATGGTGGCACCTTGAGGTGACTTCATAATCAAACTGTCCTGTTACATAATCTTTAATTAAAGCAACAATAACCCCCACCAAAAACTGATCATCTTTGTTAACGTGGAGATTGGAGTAAGGATGAGGAGACCTGTCTCTTTGAAAGATCTTGCCAATAAATTATTTCTTTTGCCATAAGAATTGTATTGCTGAACCTAATAAGTAGAAGAATCCTCACTGTAACCCAGCTTTTCCCCCCCGGTTTTATCCTGTGAGTGTGATGTTACCATGGGAATAATTGGGGTGACACAAATAGCAACATTTTGACGAGAGCTGTGGGAAACCCTCGTTTATTATATTGTGCTCTCATTCCTTGTCTGATGGTCTCTTTATATTATTATTACCGATTTATTTTTTTATTTTTGAGAGATGAATGCACTGGGTAGAGTAGGGTCTGAGAATGAGTCCAGGGCATTGCCATTGACCTGGCTGGACACTTGGGGCATGTGGGGTCAGGAAATAATCACTGTGTGTCTTGTGATGGGAGTTGGAAGAACTAGACTGGGCATGGGTGAGTGAGGGGATTTGAGGGATGCTGAACTGCAAACCTGAATGACTTCATAGTTGACTAACGGTTGTCCCTGGTTTTGCCATGGTTTACCCCAGCTTTGCAAACAGAGGCCATGCTTTTGTTAACCCCCTTCACCGACTGTTTTCTCCCTGAAGTCTCAGAACACAGATAGGTGAAATTGGCATTGTGCGTGTGTGGCTGGTAGCTGTAGATAGTGAAGTGGCCACCTATGCGGTTGAAGCCCTGTGTAAACTGCTGGTGCAGTGATACGGTTTCTGCAGTCAGGATGCTGAATATGCGGGAGAAGGAAGCGACAGTCATTTACAGTGTCGTGTTTAGTCTTTTGCAGATGTGCTTACAGTTTTAACAAAGGCAGAGAAGAAATTATAGGGTGGCAAAGAAATGCCTACAGACAGCCTGCTGAAGTCTAGCAAGGAGGAAACTAGTATTTGTGTGTTTTAGGAATGCTAAGCCCTTGCTTACATGTCAGCAGGCAAAATATTGGCATTCACTTCTGACTTGAGGAAGGCATCTCTGAAGTCAATAGAAGGAAATGCCTAAACACAGGCCTCACTCAGGAGGAAAGGAGAGCCGTGGAAATGCTCAGGATTATCTCATAAAAGCTCTTTGTGTATTTGAAGGCTCTAATGAAATCAGCCTTGTTCTCCAGGCCAGACAACTCCAGTTGTTCCTCTTACCTTTACTGAACCCTTTATTATCTCTTTTATGCTTTTGTCACGTTTTCTTTGCCTAGAATAATATCCATCAAAATTAAGCTTTGTGCCCTAATGCAGGGCTGACTTCTTAGTAGCTACTGGTTTTGATCAAGAAACAGAATAGATGTCCAGTAATGTTGTTGATAGGAGCCCTGGTGGTGCAGTGGTTAAGCACTCAGCTTCTAACCGAAAGGTCAGTGGTTTGAACCCACCAGCTCACTCTGTAGGAGAAAGATGTGGCAGTCTGCTCCGTACAGATTACAGCCTTGGAGACCATATGGGGCAGTTCTGCTCTGTCCTGTAGGGTCACTATGAGTCAGAATGGACTTGACGACAGTATGTTAACGTTGTTGATGATGAGGATGACAAAATCGTTTTATATGTCTACTCTCATTTCTCTGTACCTTTACCTGTGCATAGTGTTGGTGCCTGGAACATAGTGGGCATATAAAATAAATGTCTGTTGAATGACTGAAGGGAGATATACCAAATTCCTTGCTTTAAAAGTCAATGTTTGATTTGGGCCAGTCAAAAGAAGTTTTCTTGTTTCTTATAAACTTTAAATCGTAGGAAAAATTGGCTATAATTGCCACAATACAGCTTGTGCAAAGACACATAAGACTTTCCCAGAGAGGAAAAATTCCCCTCCTCTCTCATTCATTTTTTCAACCAACAAATGCTTCTTCAACCCCTGCCATGAGCAAGGCACATTTTAAGAACTGAGGATGTTGTTATAAGTAAAATAAAGTCCCTGCTCTCGTAAAGCTTATATTTTTGCGAATTAAGAGGCATGGTTGACCAGAAGTTAGATTTCCCTGATGGTGACAAGGCTTTCAGAGAAGTGAGGTTGGTGGTTATGCAGGTATAATGCTTGCTTGCTTTGGTGAGGGGCTTGCTGGTAGGATAGGTTGTGATTTCACTTTGCTTTCTATTTACATAACCATCTGAGTCCCTACATAGCATTTTACCTGACATATAGGATTCCATTTGGGCAGGGTTGTGTCAGCTATCGTTTATATATCCTTTCCGGTGTCCATTTGTCCACGTTTCTTGTCCCTTCCTGCCTTTTCATCTTTGCTTTTGGGCAGGTGTTGCCAATTAGTTCTCCTGTAATTTATTGAACTAAGAAGCCCATTTCTCATGTGTGTTATTGTTTGTTTTATAGGCCTGTCTAATCTTTGTCTGAAAGGTGGACTTCGGGAGTGGCTTCATTTCTGAGCAGGAAACCCGGGGCCATAGTTTCGGGGCTTGTATATCCTTTCTTGAAATTGGATTAGATCCCTTTGATTAATTTGGAGAGAGAAATGGGTTATACATAATATGTTTCTGCTGAGTATCTATTTTGCTGTGATGGTGCCACAGTAGTGTCTGCCTTATTTTTATTCCAGTGTGCTTTGACAGTTTGTTATTAAAAACATTGTTGAGTTGTTTATTTTTTTTCTGAACTCTTCTGTCATGCTGTTTGCCTCTAGTTTATTAAAAAAAGATCTAATTAATGTTCTTAATGGTTCTCCCCTCGCCTTTGTCCAGTATTGATTTCAGTAATTTTAATACAAAATATACATATCAACTGTTTGAATTGACCAAAACCCAAATCTGTGACATACATTCATTCGCTCAGAAAATGGATTAAGTAATACAAACCATAACTAACAGTGCAGAAACACCAGAAGATAAACTAGATAACTGGGAGCTCCTAAGAATTAAACATTTATGCTCATCAGAAGACTTCACCAGAAGAGTAAAAAGAGAACCTGCAGACTGGGAAAGAATTTTTGGCTATGACGTATCCGACAAGGGTCTAATCTCTAAAATCAGTTCAATACCTTAATACCTCAATAACAGAAAGACAAATAATCCAATTAAAAAACAGGCAAAGGCCATCCAGACTCCCTGAGGGACCGAATTACTGAGCTAGGGGCTATGGGGACCATGGTCTCAGGGAACATCTAGCTCAATTGGCATAACATAATTTATAAAGAAAATGTTCTACATTCTGCTTTGGTGAGTAGCATCTCAGGTGCTTGTGAGCGGCCATCTGAGATGCTTCACTGGTCTCACCCCTTTGGGAGAAAGGGAGAACGAAGAAAACTAAAGACTCAAGGGAGAGATTAGTCCAAAGGACTAATGGACCATAACTACCACAACCTCCACCAGACTGAGTCCACTACAACTAGATGGTGCCTGGCTAACACCACTGACTGCTCTGACAGGGATCACAATAGAGGGTCCCAGACAGAGCTGGAGAAAAATGTAGAACAAAATTCTAACTCACAAAAAAAGACCAGACTTACTGTCCTGACAGAGACTGGAGAAACCCCGACAGTATGAACCCTGGACACCCTTTTAGCTCAGTACTGAAATCACTGCTGAGGTTCACCCTTCAGCCAAAGATTAGACAGGCCCATAAAACACAGCGAGACTAAAGGGGCACACCAGCCCAGGGACAAGGACGAGAAGGCAGGAGGGGACAGGAAAGCTAGTAGTAGGGAACCCAGAGTTGAGAAGGGAGAGTGTTGATGTGCTGTGGGGTTGGTAACCAATGTAATAAAACAGTATGTGTACTGTTTAACGAGAAGCTAGTTTGTTCTGTAAACCTTCATCTAAAGTACAGTTAAAAAAAAAAGGGCAAAGGATATGAACAGACACTTCACCAAAGAAGATATTCAGGCAGCTTAACAGACACATAAGGAAATGCTCTCGATCATTAGGCATTAGAGAAATGCAAATCAAAACTACAGTGAGATACCATCTCACCCCAACATTATTGACATGGGTTCCAAAAAAAACAGAAAATAAATGTTGGAGAGGTTTCGGGGAGATTTGAACTCTTATGCATTGCTGGTGGGAATGTAAAATGGTACAGCCACTGTGGAAAATGATATGGTGCCTCCTTAAAAGCTAGAAATAGAAATATCATAGATACAGCAATCCCACTCCTAGGAATATATCCTAGAGAAATAAGAGCCGTCACACGAATAGATGTACGCACACCCACGTTCATTGCAGCATTAGTCACAGCAGCAAAAAGATGGAAACAGCCTAAGTGCCCATCAGCAGATGAGTGGATAAACAAATTATGGTTCATACACACAGTGAAATACTCTGCAACCATAAAGAGCAATGATGAATCCGTGAAACATCTCACAACATGGATGAATCTTGAGGGCATTATGCTGAGTGAAATAAGTCAGTCACAAAGGGATAAATATTGTGTGAGACCACTAATGTAAAACCCCAAAAAAAGGTTTACATACAGAAAAAAACAGTCTTTGATGGTTAAGAGGGAGGGGAGGGGTGAGGGGGGGAAATCACTATCTAGATAGTAGACAAATGTTAACTTTGGTGAAGGGAAGACAACACACAATATAAGGGAAGTCAGTACAGCGTGACCAAGGCAAAGTCATAGAAGCTTCCTTGACACATCCAAATACCTTGAGGGACTCAGTTTCTGGGGCTGAGGGCTGGGGACCATGGTCTCAGGGGACAGCTAGGTCAATTGGTTTAACATAGTTCATAAAGAAAATGTTCTACATCCTACTTTGGTGAGTAGCATTGAGGGTCTTGCGAGTGGCCATATAAAATACGTCTACTGGTCCCATTACCTTCAGAGCAAAGGAGAATGAAGAAAACCAAAGACAAGGAAAATATTAGTCTGAAGGACTAATGGACCACATGAACCACAGCCTCCACCCGCCTGAGCCCGGAAGAACTAGATGATGCCCATCTACCACCACTGACCGCTGTGACAGGGATCACAATAGATGATTCTGGACAGAGGGGAAGAAAAATGTAGAACAAAATTCAAATTCACAAAAAAAGACCAGACCTACTAGTCTGACAGAGACTGGAGGAACCCCCGATACTATGGCTCCCAGATACCCTGTTAACTCAGAACTGAAGTCACTCCCTGTGTCCACCTTTCAGCTAAAGATTAGACAGGCGTATAAAACAAACAGTAACACACATGAGGAATGTTCTTCTTAGTTCAATCAAGTATATGAGACCAAACAGGCATCACCTGCCCAAAAGCAAAATGAGAAGGTAGGAAGGGACAGGAAAAGTGGACGAATGGACACAGGGAACCTGGGGTGTAAAGAGAAAAGGGGACATTGCTGATACATTGCAGGAATTGCAATTCATGTCACAAAACGATTTGTTTATAAATTTTTGAATGAAAAACTAACTTGAGCTTTAAACTTTCACCTAAAATGCAATAAAATTTAAAAAAAAAAGAAAATGGACGAAGCAAAAGAAGATATGTTCCCTCTCTACAAATTTCACAGTCTAATAGGACAAAGAAGTATGGAAACATAACTACAATTTTCTAGGTTAAATATTCCAACAGTTCTGAGTAAATAGCAGTGAGTGTTTAGAAGGCACATGTAACTACATCAGCCTGGGTTTATCAGAGAAAGCTCCGCAGAGGAGATGATCTTTAATCTAGTTCTTAGCGGTTGAGGATGTGTTTGCCTCCCAGGGAACAGGTGAGAGATAGCTGGACTTAATTATTCCTGCCATGATCACTGAGGTGCTGATCCTGAGTGTGGCCTTCTCTGCAAGTACTGAACTTGAGGATGATGATCTCATTGCAAGTAACAGCCTGGGTGGTGGTGTCTTTTTAAAGACACTGAAGTAACATGTAAACAAGGTGACACCAGTTCTTTATTTTGTTGCTACTGTGTTCATCAATAGATTTAGGTGGATAGGCATCAATTTTCATAGTGTTACAGCCAAACATTTGGATAGGTCACTTTATTACTTCCCTAACTTTCTGATTTAGCATAGTTGTTACTAAGAGAATCGAGAATGAGCTGTATAGGTCATTCCTTCGCCCACCTTCTCTGCAAGTAATGAGGAGTAAACATAAAAACTGAATCTCTGTTGTCACCATTTTTGGTTCCCAGTTTTGAATCTGTTGGAATGACCAGTGTGCCTTCCAGTGAAATGCTGCTTTGATTAGTCAGTATCTGGGGAAGCCAAAGAACAAAAGGTTTCTTTTAAGAGTTAAGAAAAGCTCATTGACACGTTTATTACTTGCTGAAAACCCCAGTGAATTTTCCTACCTCCATGTTGTCCTTAAAAAGTGCCTTTCAGGCCCCAACAGGGAACACAACAGAGAGACCCTGATGGAGCAAGAGAAAAGTGGGGTGCAGAACTCAAATTCTAGTAAAAAGAAAACCAGACTTAAGGGTCTGACTGAGACTGGAGGAACCCCAGAAAGCATGGCCCCACACTCTCTGTCAACCCAGCACTAAAACCATGCCCAAGGCCAACTCTTCAGACAAAGATTAGACTGGACTATGGGACATAAAATGATACTTGTGAAGAGTGTGCTTCTTAGCTCAAGTAGATACACGAGACTAAATGGGCAGCTCCTGTCCAGAGGTGAGATGAGAAGGCAGAGGGGGTCAGGAGCTCATTGAATAGACATGGGAAATCAGGGGTGGAAAGGAGGAGTGTGCTGTCACAGTGTGGGGAGAGCAGTTAGGGTCACATAACAATGTATGTATAAATTTTTGTATGAGAGACTAACTTGAATTGTAAACTTTCAGTTAAAGTACAACAATAAAATTTTTAAAAAATTGCCTTTCAGTTTTTAAGGTAATGGAATATATATGTATCTTTTCTTTTAACTGTCTCTGAGCTGTCTCAGGTGAGAGGCACCTGGTGAGACACACATACTGCCTTGTGTGCCCTCTGGTAAGAGTTAGTCCTCATCAGTGTTATGTTCTGTCTTAGTCATCTAGTGCTGCTGTAACAGAAATACCACAAGTGGGTGGCTTTAACAATTAGAAATTTATTTTCTCACAGTTTGTTGTTGTTGTTAGATGCTGTTGAGTTGGTTCTGACTCATAGCAACCCTGTGTATCACAGAACAAAACACTGCCTGGTCCTGCGCCATCCTCACAATCGTTATGCTTGAGCCCATTGTTGCAGTCAGTGTCAGTCCATCTCGTTGAGGGTCTTCCTCTTTTTCGCTGACCCTCTACTTCACCAAGCATGACGTCCTTCTCCAGGGACTGGTCCCTCCTGATAACATGTCCCAAGTCTGTAAGATGTAGTCTCTCCATCCTTGCTTCTAAGGAGCATTCTGGTTGTACTTCTTCCAAGACAGTTGTCACAGTTTAGGAGGCTGGAAGTTCAAATTCATGTTGTCAGCTCCAGGGAAAGGCTTTCTCTCTTGCTCTGTTGGCTCTGGAGAAGAAGGTACTTGTCTCTTTTGAGCTTCTGCTTCTGGGTGACCTTCCTGCGGCTTGGCATCCATCTTTCCCCATCTCTCTTACTCACTTGTTTGTTTAATCTTTCTTGTATCTCAAAAGAGATTGACTCAAGATAAACCCTACACTAATCCTGCCTCATTGATGTAACAGAACACTCATTGCCAAATGAGGTTATAAGCACAGGCATAGAGGTTAAGTTTTGCAACACATATTTTGGGAGGACACAGTTCAATCCATTACATGTCATAATGTAGGAAATGGGCTCGCTAGATCTTTGCACCCCAACAACGCTCCGTCTTTGTTACTAATGTCTAGAGTTACAGCCCAGTTTGTCTTCATGTTAGCAAAAAATAGGAAGATACATCGATGTGAGTGAGGATGCTACTAATTATGACAGCAGGAACACTTATTGAATATATAGTAAGCACTTCACATGTGCATATTTAATCCCCGTGATAATCCTGTGGGTGGGTACTGTTGTTTCTATAATTTTGTCCATGAGAAAAGTGAGTCACAGAGGATTTAGATAATTTGTCCAAAGTCACACCGAAGTCTGCCTTGGGAACCCGTACACTTTACTGCTTTGCTATACAAAATGGCTTGATAATTTGTGTCTGTTGTTGTTGGTGCCGTAGAGTTGGCTCATAGCATCTAGGGTTTCAAATATCCAGAAGGCATCCTTGACTGCCATGTTGTGTATTCAGGAGTCAGATCTCAGTGCCTGTGAACAGATGTTCTTTTGAATGAGATCCATCTTTTTGTGACTCTATTATATGTTGTGGCTTTTAAAGACCTCGCTTTCCCCTTCTGAGTCTAGAGGACTCATTTCGAGTTGGGCCATTGTGATCTATAGGGTTTTCATTGGCGATTTTCAGAAGTAGATCTTAAGGCCTTTCTTTCTAGTCTGTCTTAGTCTAGAACCAAACCTATTGCCATTGAGTCGATTCCGACTTATAGTGACCCTATGGGACAGAGTAGAACTGCCCCCATAATATTTCCAAGGAGTGGCTGGTGGATTCGAACTGCCAGCCGTTTGGTTAGCAGCCTGAGCTCTTAACTACTGTGCCGGGCTCCGCTTAGTCTAGAAACTCTGATGAAACCTGCTCAGCATCATAGCAATATGCAAGCCTCCACTGACAGGCCAGGTAGTGGCTTCACATGAGGTGCATTGGCTGGGATTGAATCTGGGTCTCTCATATGGAAGCTGAGAATTCTACCACTGAACCACTATTGCTTCCAAATATACCTGTAGCCTTGTTTTATATATCCTAGTTATTTGGCTTAATATGTAAGGCATTTACCAAATAAGATAGTTGCAAATAGACTTAAAGACAGGTAAGTTTTCCTAGTGGTTTGCTAATTCCTTATTGGCCAACCACTGAGATACAATGCTGACAGTTTCCTTCCCCTTTGCTCTCTGCTGGTTTGTGCCTGTTTGGTGTACTGGAGTCATGAACCAAGACTTCTGTAGGTTGTTGGGCTGATAAATGCATGCTTCAGCTGCCTGGGAAGGCCCCTTGACTGATGGTTTGTTGCACTGCTGTGAGAGGGACTGTCCCCTGGATCTGGTCTTTAGCCTGAATTCTCTGGCTTAAGAGAATCCTCTGAGATCCTCTGTGCCATTGCCTGGTGGTGGGTTGCTATATAAATGTAACATCTACCAACTTTGTCAGATGATGTGTCTAGCCTGGCTCCTGTGCCTGTTATTGGAACTGAAAGATACTGCTTATTATTAAGGCAGTGACTGGCTGTGGGGGACATTGATGTCTGTTGTTTTTCATTGTTTATTGATTTAGTGAGTTAGAATGCCTTTCCTTTGGTACTAGCGTTAAATTGTTTGGCCTTGTTAGCCGTTTTGTAAGATTGTCTGCATGTGTGATTTGTGTGTATTTCCTTGCTCTAGAGGGGAACAAGGTCAGGGACTGAGAGGAAGGTATAATTGTTTACAGAAAACGTGGAGAGATGTGGATTTGAGATCAAATAGGAGGTTGGGGAATGCGGGCTTCCTCTGAATACTGAGGAAATTCTTTAAACCCTCAATTAACTTCGGAAAGTCCCGTCTTTGCTCTCACAGTAGGGAATTTGGCTGGTTGAGCTGATAACTAGAATCAGAACCAGGAGCGGTGAGTTCCATTTCACTCTGGCAAAGATCGATATTTTTGGCTTATCTCTACATTTGTCCTGCTGCCTCCTACTGGATCTTTACAAACTCTCTGTTGTAGAGACTGTCTGGATAAATATTTTGGCTACATTTGGGGTCTTTATTAAATGGTGGATGGAGTTACTTGTTCATTCATTTAGCGCATTATTGAGTACCTAATATATGCCAGGCCTTGTTTTTGGTTCTAGGAATATAGAAGTATATAAGAGGAGCAATGTTCTTAGCCTGATGGAGTTTATATTCTGGTAGACTGTTAAATTACAGCGCTCTTTATTTGAGTGGACCGAGGCTTTAGCTGTGGTAGCTGTGTCATACTGGTTTGAGTAGAGAGAAGAAACTGGGATTCAGTTCCTAGGTATTGTCCCCACTTAAGCATTTCTCTGGACCTCAGTTTTCCCACTTGTAAAATAAGGGAATTGGACTGTATGGAATGATTTATAGGATCCTTTCTAGTTCTGATGGTTATAATCCTGATTTCTCCAAACATTTTAGCTCAATAGCTTTTAATCTGAGCTTGGCTTCTGGCTACTTCAGTCACAGTGACCAATGCTTATATTTTAATTAAAAAAAAAAATTGCTGGACTGAGAAAGGAGGTAACTGTTTATGGAGAGTTGATATTTCTGCAGATGGTCATGCAAGTTTAAAAAATATGCACTGAATCTACATGTTTTCCAAAGCATTACATTCCAAGACATTTTCATTCTCATCACAATGGATGTCCGAGACAACATTTATTTTATTTCTGAGGTCTGATGACACACAGGCTGCTGGCAGTAAACTTGTTGTTGTAAGTTGCAGTGATGGAGGACTTGTTTTTGAAATAATGTTGAAAGAGTACCAAGGGATAGAATACAAAAAAAAAAAAGAAAGAAGCACCATGAAAAACTGAGTCCCTTTCCAAATTTTAAAAAAGAAAAGGAGCAACAATAAGGAAATCTTCATTTTTTTCCTGAACCTTATACCGTATGTCGTTTGGAGTGGTTAGTTGCAGCTGAGAAGAGTTGCCTGTTCTTGC
>NW_004444013.1:5600188-5624642 GCF_000243295.1 Trichechus manatus latirostris
AAAAAAAAAAAAAAAAAAAATGAAAAACTTGAGTTCCTTCCCAAATTTTAAAAAGTAAAGAGGCAACAATAAAGAAGTCCTCATTTATTCCTGAAGCATACACTTTGTGTTCTGTGGACTGGCTCGTTGCAGCTGAGGAGTGTTGCCTGCTCTTGCTCACATGCTCCTCCGAAATATTCATCATTGTGTAAGAAATATCTTTTCGTTTATGTGAAATCATAATATAGAACTCATTCCAGCATGCCTGGCTGTTACCTCCATCATGAAACTCAGAGGTGCAAGCCTGTTAATCAAGCGGATGTATGGAAAGTGAGAAATGAAACACAGGTTTTATTTTCACACCTCTAAATGAGTAACTGCAGAGGATGAACTTAAAAATAGTAATGCCACCTTATACTTGCATCACACCTTTTAATAAGGAAGTTTAAAAATATTTAGGGTGAACCTTCATCAGGATGCTTTAATTGCCTCAGCAGAATTGGGCAGTACATCAGGGTGATGCCTCCACCATGCTGAGAAGCCTGGAGGAAGATGCCTGGGAGCCTGGAAGACACTGTCACTCAGTGATATGTTGAGGATGATTGGGCAGAATGCCTTCAGTTCTTGGGATCTCATTTTCCTCCCATATTTCATGCTGTCAGTCTAGAAGCTGGGGCAGCAATGGCTCGTGTGAGTATAATTTACACATGTTTATATGGGAAGTGAGTGAACTTGTAAGAACAGGTACATATAAGGCATCTTTAGTTATATCTGGAGCCATGGTGGCACAGTGGTTAAGAGCTCAGGCTGCTAACGAAAAGGTCAGCAGTTCGAATCCACCAGCTGCTCCTTGGAAACCCTATGGGGCAGTTCTACTCTCTCCTATAGGGTCGCTATGAGTCGGAATCGACTGGACAGCAATGCGTTTGGTTTATTTTGGTTTTAGTTATATCTGCCTTAGTAACAGTGTCTATGTGTGCTTCTAGGCCCATTACAAATGCTTCCATTTCTATTACCTCTTTCCTGACTACCCCCAACTGGCTGTCATCTCTCCGTCACACTTCAGGTAGACTAGACTCAGACTCTGGGTTTTTATTCCAGATCTATCATTTGCAGGCTGTTTGATTTTGGGCAGATTACTTTGCCTTTCTGTATCCTCATTTCCTTATCTGTAAAATGGGGATGATAAGAGTACCTACCTCAAAGGGTTGTGGTAACTCTTAAAGGAGTTAGTGTATGTAATGCACTTAGAACAGTGCCTGGCATGTGCTGCCGCTATTGTTGTCAGCCATATTCGTCTTCCTACCCCTTGGTGTATAGCTCATGCTCTGCTTTGCTATACTGATGTATTTAGAGTATCTGTTTTAAATGGTGATGGGTTCTTTCCAGCCTGAAATGCCTTGCGACACCTAGCATGGTATCTTGGATATGGTATGTACTGAGTGAGCATCTTAGATTGAGTTCATGAAGCATATTTTCTTTTCTCTTTTTTTGTAAGAACTCATAGCAGGGAATATTCTTACTCTGACTTCTAAAGCCTTTGAAGTTGGATGGGGACAGGTCTCATTTGTTTCTGAACTGCTGAAGCTGCAGCTCCAAGGCCAAGACACTCACCTGTGGTCACTCACTGAGTGGTCAGATAAGAAGGCCAGGCACTCAAGGCTGCGGACTTCATTCCATTCTTGCTGATATTACCAGCATAAATGAGATGGCTTTTGATAATTTTCTGAGCAATTTAGGCCAGGTTAATACTGGCCAGTAATTTCCTGAAGTGCCATGAAGTGGCAGGAACATGATTTATGTAATGTGGGCTCTTGCTAGCTGAGATGAGCAGTGGAGGCCCAGCTGTGCTTCTGGAATTATGAACGCCTGCCAGAGGGACTGCTTTTGTTCCAGAGAGCATTCTCTCCCCGCCCTTCGAAACCATCAGGGGAGTCCCTCTGTGACAGATGAGGGAGGTGCAGGGCTGAACTGGCTGGTTGTGGACCTTTCCTCAGCAGTTCTTAGAGACAGCTGAGATGGAGGACATTTTGGCTGCCTGACATCTGGGTTGAAAATACTGAATTACAATATAAAAGTGATGCATGTATGGGGGGGGACATATAAAAAGCAGTGGTACTTGGCATTCCAGCCAGGCTAGGAGATCTGTCTTTTCTAAGGTAGGCACTTTGACAAATGCAAAACTGGTTATGACTTCAGCATGCAGAAAATCGGACTTCGCTTATCAGCCAAACCGCATTAACATTAGCAGGAGTATTGCTAGGTGTGCATGAGAAGGTATGTGGTTGTAGGAAGTCAGTGTCAGGAAGCTGATGAGTTCTTGACTTTGGGCACTGGAAGAACAACAAACAGCCCCTTGAGTTTCAGTTTGCCCCCCTCCCCCAACAAAAAACAAAAAAACCATTGCTGTTGAGTTGATTCTGACTCACAGCGACCCTGTTGGGTAGAACAGAACTGCCCCATAGGGTTTCCAAGGCAGTAAATGTTTATGGAAGCAGACTGCCACAACTCTCTCCTTGTGGAGCAGCTGGTGGGTTTGAACTGCCAACCTTGAGGTTAGCAGCCGAGCTCTTAACCACTGTGCCACCAGGGTTCCTAAGTTTACCTGGTAAAGAAAATCTTTGGCCTTAAGGCCTGTAGCTTTAAGGGCTCATATCTGTGTTTGGGCCTGTGGAGCCAAGCCCTGGAGAGATGATGGATTCCTTGTCTTCCAAGGTTTTATAACCCAAACTCGACAAAGTTTCCGTGTGTGTGTGTGTGTGTGTGTGTGTGTGTGTGTGTGTGTGTACACACACAATAATGCCTCTGAGAGCCTTTGAGCCTTTGAGAATTCCCCACAGGAATCTGGAGAGGGTAGAAGGACCTTCTTGATAATTTAGGAATGTGATCTTATCTCTTGGTCTGTTGCATTTGTTTCTGTTTTCCTTTCTGCTTAGGCCAGAATCCTGTTGGCAGTTACTATGTTGTCTCCCCTCCCCTCCCACACCTCCTTCTCCACTGCCATAATTTCTGATTAGTTCACATGTATAAAACAATTTAATTGGATTTTAAAATTTGGGGGTTGTATTATGTGATCCAAGCAGCAAGATTGTTAAGAAATGAATTTAAATTCATTTTCTCTGGGCCTTGATCTCTGAGCTGCCTTGAGTTGCCCCTGGGTAAGTGAGGTTCTCCATCATCGTAACCTGCCCCAGCACATCTCAGAGCTTTGCCACACTCCCACCACTGTCCATGGCTCACTCTGACCCCGGCAGGTTGGTGTCTGTCTTTATATTAGACCCAGAGAAAACCATCTGAGGATCCAGGGCTACATAGCAGAGAAGTGAGACGAGTGTTAGAAAGCCTGGGGACCTGGTGCCATGCTTCTCACACTGGGTCGTACCTCCCATTGAGCTCCGATAAGAGTTGGGGTGATATGAGAATCTTCTACAAAATCTAAAGGCGTATTTCCCCCAAACCTCTCCTCTGCCATTGGGGATGCATCATTGGAAAAGTATGTGGAACAATAATCCACTCAACCCCCCTCTCCCCCCCATTAATATATATTCAAGGGAGAATTGAAGGCTGGCTCCAGAATTGAGTTGCCTGTGGGTCATATGGCTAAAAACTTGTGTGTGTATGTGGTCATTGGGGCGTGAGGGTGGGGTGGAAGGGTTGTTCATAGATTCTTCTTTACTGATTGCTCGTTATGCTGACATGGATCTTATTTAATATTACAAGAATATTTCCCAGAAAGCGTGGTATGGATTTTTGCAGTAGGTGGACTGGGTGGCTCAGAGTCATCTCCTCTCCATGTAGGCCCTTCCATACTGAAGCTTCCGGAATGCGAAGACACCAAGGACCAAAATAAAGGTCATCTGCCATTTCTCCTCTGTCTGTGCATAACCGATGGGGACTGGGAAGGGGAAGACCAGCTCATTGTATGTGTAGTGGCCTGTCCAGTCTTTCTGTCCCTGACTTATGGACATGATCATTAGGTGACTCTAGTAGGTGCATTCCCTCCAAGACTTTTGCCAGTAATCTGTATAGGAACGTCTCCATTTCAGATTATTAGAGGTTCTACCCACTTTGAGGCAAACACTGTACCTGCTGCCTAATATTCCTTTTCTGTCTGTGTCTTCCAAAATCAACTTAAATGTTGCTTTGTTTGTGAAGCGTTCTTAGACCCTGAGGTGCAGGTTAGTCACTGCCTCCTTTGTGCCCCACTTGGAGGTTATTGTCATCACTGTGCCTGGCTCATTGTATTGTGATCACAATATCCAAACCATGAAACATGTGAGGCAGTCTGGACACACGTGCTTACTCATGCTCTTCCCTCGTTGTGTACAGTGAAGCAGAACATGAAGGAAAAAATTAACCAACATCCCAAGTCTCTTGACAGATAGATCAAAACATATTGATGATGTCTTGCAACTCTGATAATTTCACTGAACTGTGTGAAGCTTAAAATTGATACATAGGCATACCCCTGATTAACATTAAGTGCTGCTGTCAGTCTGACATAGCTGGATAAACCAGTATTGAATAATCTGTTAAATGTGTCACACTTGAACAAGGAGCGTAGATCATATTATTTCAGCTGTAATTAGGTAGGAGATAAAATCACAAATAAATGAGTTTAGTGAGTATTTCTTAGTGTGTACACAGTGTCACTGGAATTTCTTTGCTTGCTTCAAGGGGAGAAAGAAGCCTTCCATGTATTGACTGCTGTCCAGGAAGTGGGGGGTTGAGAGGTGACTTATGTAATGCTCACAGCGTGGGTTTCATTTAGAAATTCAATGAGATTAGCTGCAATCTTCCTGAAGTTAATGGCAATGGAAATGCACCATTCTGCATTTAGCTGGAAATAGCTGGCTTTCCAACTTGCAGGAGACCTAATTGTTCCTTAGGTTATGACATGTTTGCACTTACATCTCCTTCCTCTCCTTTCCTGTGCTGATTACTGCTGTTATTGTCTGGGAATTAATGACGTAGACCAGAGATTGTGGGTGAACAGAGTGGTGTATTACTCAGTTCTCCGTTGCTGCTTTTTCTAACCCGCAGAGTGAACTTGATTATTGGGAATAAATGAGGGACATAAACCAAAGCAAAAAAGATAATGATATTGTGTTGGAAGGGTCGAAATGAATGGAGCTGTAGCTAAGAAACAGAAACAATTCTAGTCTTTACCTCACTAGATTGTTGTGAAGCGTAAAACCAAAAAACCAAACCCATTAGCCCCCTGGAGTCGATTCCACCTCATAGTGACCCTGTAGGACAGAGTAGAACTGCCCCTAAGAGTTTCCAAGGAGCAGCTGGTGGATTCGAACTGCCAACCTTTTGGTTAGCAGCTGTAGCTCTTAACCACTGTGCCACCAAGGTACATGTTAAACCTTCAGAGCAGTACCTACCACATAGCAAGTGTTTAGTACATGCCAGTTGTTTTCATTATTAGTCAGAAAAATAATTGGTGTTTGTGGTAGGGTGGTCAGGGTGGTATGAATGTGAAATCCAAGAGCATAAACTGGTATCTGACTGGTATGGTTGTGTCTTGATCCAGTGAAACAGCGAGATGAAGGAAGTGTTAGTACTCTTTTGGGGCTGTTAACACGTCAGAGCATGTTATAAGCAGTGCATATGCTGGTCGTCTTTTATTGAGAGGCTTAAATTTTTTTGTTGATTGGTTTTTGAGACATTAGTTCGATCATTCTAGGTGAATCTGTTAATAAAGCATCTTTTTGCACTTTTATATTATATAGGGGGACTTCGGCACTTTGTGTGGGGATTATAGACATTCAGCAGACATTTAGCAAATGTACTAGGTATATATGCGTGAATATTTTTGTATGAGGGGTTTGCCTAAAGCTCACCCTCAGCCCTGACTTTACTGGGATTTCCAGAGAGGCGGTGGAGGAGCCGCAGTGGGCGCCTGGCTGCCTGAGGCATGTTTTCAGGTACCAGCCTCTTGGCTCTACTGTAATTGGAGACAGTAATTCTGGCTTGAGCCAACTGGACTGCTGGGCATGAGCTACATGGCGGGTAGGGTGAGCTACATGGAGCTAGAGGCAATTATCCTACTTCCCCTAAGTCACAGCTTTGCAGAATGCAGCACACAAGACCTCTGTGCGTTTCAGAGATAGTGTGCTTTTTTAAAGCTGGGATTTCCAGAGACCTACTAGAGAACAACAACAGAGGACCGACATTTCCCCCTCCAGGCCAGTAGCTTGTCTCTCATTACCTTGCATAATAACTTTTTCCACTTTGTCTTTTTAAGCTCAGCTGCACTTAGAAGGCCTTAATGACATCATTTAAAGTTAGAGGATAAATGTAAAACGTATCTGTTCATGGAAACCAATTAGTTGCACTTTAAAAAAAAGTGGTTTCCCATAAGGCAGAAAAAGGTTGCTACTTGAAGGAGCTAATGGCCAATTGGTTTTAGAGTAGATCACAGAAGGAAATGTGGCTTCACCTGCCGACCCCTCAGTGTGAGGACCTGTATGTTCACTATGTTGGAGAGCTGTAGGGGAGGAGGGCCCAGGACGCTGAGCCAGGAAGAACTGTGGTCAGCCAGCCCTGCAGCCACCCTGGCCATTGTGTACTTGTGGCTCCTGTACACTAATGAGTACACTACCCCACCACCTAGAACCTGCTAACGTACCCACACGAGATCCGTCTGCATGTGCCTGCAGGTTTTTCTTGGATAATTTGTCTTTCGGTTCTATGACCTTTTATCAAAAGTAATTTCCCCTATAGCATTAAACCAAAAATCCAAACCAAACGGATGCTGTCGAGTCAATTCTGACTCATAGCGACCCTACAGGACAGAGTAGAACTGCCCCATAGGGTTTCCAAGGAGCACCTGGTAGATTCGAACTGCCGACCCTTTGGTTAGCAGCCATAGCTCTTAACCGCTATGCCACCAGGGTTTCCAGGGTTAGCATTAGCAGGTACCTAAAAAGGGGAATGGTGAGAATGTGGATTTGGGAAAAATACTTGGCTTTAAGATGCGTAGGCGGAAACATGTATTGAACATTGCTAGCTCCCAGACACTGAACACTGGGGAGACAGAGGAGAGTAAGCATTGTTTCTCCTCTCAGGAGGTCACAGCCGAGCGTGGATGATCTGTGCAGGAATGCCTGATTTCTGTGCAGTGGGGGACCGCAGCAGTGCAAGAGGCACAAGCCCTGGTGGCAGCACAGAAGAGGCAGTGCTGCTTCTGTGGGGTAGGGAGTGAGAATGTCTGGGAGGAGTCCTTGTTCAAGGTGGGTTTGGAGGAAGGCGGGGAGTTTGCCAAATAGACAGGAAGACAGATCTCCAGAGCAGAGAAACAACGGTGTCTTGTTCCTCTGTTTTTCAGCTTCGTCTCACACCTGCCTGCCATGTAACTTGATTTTTTTACTGAGAAGGGAGAGAAATGGAGACTCCCATGTCAGCCTTCCTTTTGTTTGGCATAGAGTTGTGAACTTTTAAGCTGGACTGCATCCAAAATTGTGATCCTGTCCAACTTCCAGATAATTGAGGTTTAGAGAACCTGAGGTGTACACAGCTAGTTAACGTCAGATCCATGTTCAACCCAGACGTTCACATAGTCCAGTGCCATTTCTACTGTCCTACATCCAGGTTGTTACTGTGTGGCTTCTCTGCTGCTTGGACTCATGCCTTCTTTAATTCGTTTAGTAAATGTTTACTGCGTTGGTTATAAAAAGCTGTGCAGTCCTCCCTGTCAGGGAAGTTATAGTCTTCAGATTATGAAAAGCCAGAGTAACAGTTTACATCTCTCAACCCAGAGAGGATGCCAATGAGTTTCTGAAATTATAGCCCAAGGCAAATCCTTTTTGATTCCTGTATACCTTGGCTTTATTTACTACCTTCGGATAATGCCCCAGTGTGTTTGAATAAATTTTTTAAATGTACATATAAAGTTAGTCTTTTTAAGCCTTGCATTGTGAAAGAGAGAGAGCAGACTATAGTGGTTAAAAATGTGGAATCTAAGAGCCAAACGGCCTGGTTTTGCATCCTAGCCGCAACATTTATGAGCTGTGCATCCTTGGACAATTTACTTAAACTGAGAGTATTTCCTTAAATGGAAAATAGAGATGAAAATAATTCCCACATACCAGTTCGTTTTTTTTTTAATTAACTTTTTTTATTGTACTTTTGGTGAAGGTTTACAGAACAAATAGTTTCTCATTAAACAGTCAGTACACATATTGTTTTATAACATTTGTTAACAACCCCACGACATATCAACACTCTCCGTCCTTGACCTTGGAGGACCTTTTTTTGATGGAAATATACACAGCCAAAGTTACACCATTTCAAAAATTTCTACATGTACAATTCAGTGACATTGATTACATTCTTCCAGTTGTGCTGGTGTTATCACTATCCTTTTCCAAATTATCCCACCACCATTATCTTCAACTCACTGCCCCCTAGGCTTTGCATCAAACCTTTTGAGATGCTGTTGTCAGTTTGATCTCACGTAGATAATTCTTATTTTTGTACGTTAGATGAAGGTTTGCAGAACAAGTAGTTTCTCATTAAACAGTACACATATTGCCCTATGACAATGGTTAACAACCCCACGACATGTCAACACTGTCCCTTCTCAACCTTGGGTTCCCTATCACCAGCTTTCCTGTCCCCTCCTGCCTTCTAGTCCTTGTCCCTGGACTGTTGTGCCTCATTAGTCCCATTTTGTTTTATGAGGTTGTCCGATCCCCGGCTGAACAGTGAACTTCGGGAGTGACTTCACCACTGAGCTAAAAGGGTGTCCGGGGGCCATACTCTCGGGGTTTCTTCAGTCTCTGTCAGGCCAGTAAATCTGGTCTTTTTTTCCACATATAAGTTTTTATGAAGATTAAATGAGCTAATATGAACAAAGTGCTTAGTAAGGTGCCTGGTACATAGTAAGCACTTAGTAGATATTAGCTATTTTTGAGACGGTCTGATTGAGCTCCTTCAGGTGATCTGATTTTTCCATTGATGTCCTAAAACAGCATGCCAGTTTTAACCTGTTGGTGCACCAAAATCACCCAGAGAGCATTTTATAAATACACGGGCTGAAGACTTGCAGTTCCACCAAGATGAGTTGCCCCATTCATCCTAGGTCCTCTGCCTTAAACTTAAAACCCTGGAAGTAACACAACAAACAAGCCTATGAAGTCTAAGAGGTGGAAAGAAGAAGGTAGGCTGCCTGTGTACCTCAGGGCTTGAGGAACAACATGGCAGTGACTCAATCCTTGGGTTTCCTTTTGGAGTCCCACATGTCTCGGAGAGGCCGCTACAGAAGCCTCCAACTCAGAATCAACAAGAGGCACAGACAAAAAAAAAAGCTTTTAGAAAAGCCTGTTCCTCCTAGCCAAAGGCCCTTTTGGCAGTACCCTCCATATTGCAACCCCACACCCCTCAACCTCTGCTGTTCAGCAGGTCAGGCAGGAAGTTGATCTTCCACCCTGCACCTGCTGGGCGATGTGGTAGGACTGAGCAGAGTATTGATCTTCCATTCCTTGCTGGGCGGAACTAGGTGGTACTCTAGGGCAGTGCCAGGTTACTGTCAGCTGGGTCCAGCGGCAAACTGAACATTCATTACACCCTGCAGCAACAAAGCAGTGTGAGTCAGTCCTTTTCTTCTCTTCTTCCTGGGGACAGTGGGCCCTGAGGGGTCTGATCTGATATCCTCACTTGGAGGCAGTGCAAGTCAGTGCCCAGTTTGTGCAGAGAGGTACCGACAGGGCCGATGGGGGAGCTGAACTTCACCCCACCTGTTTGCAACAGGTAGTGTGACAGGGTAGTGTCAGCAGGGCCCAGAGGGAAGCTGAATGTACATACCCACCCAGCCCTCATGCCACATGTCATCAAGGGGACTGCCTGATAAATAAACAAGATGTCCAGGATACAATAAAAAACCACAAGAATCAGAAACTTAATAACATGAATGAGAATAGCCAATAATAGCTGCCAACACCGAGAAGAATCAGGTTTTCTGAAGAGAATTTTAAAGCAGCCATCATAAAAATGCTTCAGCAAACAACTGTAAATTCCTTTGAAACAAATGGAAAAAAAAAAACTCAGCAAAAATGCACGGGGCCACAAAACCCACAAAGCAAACCTGTTGCCGTCAAGTCAATTCCAACTCATAGTGACACTATAGGACAGGGTGGAACTGCCCCATAGGGTTTCTAAGGAGCACCTGGTGGATTCGAACTGCAGACCTTTTGGTTAGCAGCCGTAGCTCATAACCACTGTGCCACCAGGGTTTCCATGGGGCCACAAGGGTGATGGAAGTATTATATGTCTTGACTGTGGTGTATATATTAGACAAACTCATCAAACTGTATGCATAAAGTAGATACATTTTATTTACGTAAATTATACCTCAATAAAGGTAATTTTTAGAATACATGGACCAAGTCTTTACTCTTGGAAATTCTGGGTCATTAGTTATAGGATGGAGTCCAAGAATTAAAAAAAAAAATTAATACCCTAGATGATTCTGAGGTGGCTGGTGGCTCTTAGGAACTCCTGACCTCTCCAGAGGAACCCGGGCTAGTTGTGAATTCTTCCTAATAGCAATCTGCTAGCAATTTGTGCAAATAGAAACTTGTTCTGGTAAATTATGAATTGCCAGATAAGTACTTGCAGAATAAACAGAATACATAATTAGAAATCATTTAGTGTATTATCCCCGCATGGAAATAATTTTTTGTATGTTGTTTGTTGGGTAATGTTCTGAAGAATGTTACATGGCATCCTTAGAAGCTTTAAATTGTGATGCTGGGTCATAAAAAAACTGTAATATGGTGTATTTTCCCTTTTTCTCTCACTTAGCCACATCTTTCTCTCCATTCCTTCTCAAGATGCTATCTTCTTGTTCAGTAACTGCAGGGTGGATTCCACATTTGCTCCTGTGAGCTGCTGCTGCTGTGGCTCTCGTGGTTTCCATCAGTACCTCCCGCGGGCTGGTGCTTTCTGTCAACTTCTTGCTCTCCACAAAGGTTAGGAGATGATCCGTAATTCACTCATCACAGCTTTTAGGCCTCTCTCCATTGGCCTCACTATACCCTAACAGTTATTGTATTGCCAATCCCGCCAAAGAAACTCATGGGCTGTCCCCCACTGGATGGGCCACTTTCAACTCAGGCCCTGTGGTGAGTCAGGCCTCCTTGCTTTCTTTAATCTCCCCTTGACTCAGCCTTGCCTGATTGGTATAACTAGACGAGTGTAGCCAAGTGTCTAAGGGGAGGTGTGGGTTAAAGGGGTGGGGCAGATGTCCTTGGAGTGCTTTCATCCCAGGGCACAACTCTCAGGGCTGTGGGATCATTTGTCCTGGAGCAGAGCTGGTCAGAGACGGATCAGGGAAGTGGCTTCATGTGTCTTCCTTCCCATGCTATAGGCCTGGGCTAGGTAAACCGGGAAGGCTGGAGTGCCAGTGCTCCTCTGGGTGCTAGAAGGAAAGTGGTTCTTTGAATCTGGCATCAGATCCAAATCAAAATGTGACTGGGTGTCAGAACACCTCTTCTGTTTTGACACAGCACTCTTGTAAATACCCTAGGTTTTCTGCTTTTGAACAATAGATGCCTGAGATTGGCCCTGGGTAGGGGTCTCTTGGTCTCTCTCTATCTTTCGCTCTCGGCTCGCTGTGAGATTCTGCTGGTTTAGTCACAGCTGGATCTGGTCCTTTTGTCACTCTTGTGGTCTCCAGCCCTCCCAAGTACACAGGGCTTACTTAGCTGGTCTTTGTTTCTTTTGTGTGTTTTTGTATGTGTCATGGTTACAGTGATCAAATGACTAATGTCAGAGTAGGTCAGACACATTTATAGCTTCTAATTGTGTTGACCTTTTGGTAAGGGAATTATTTGTAGGGGAAAAAATACACATTAGCCATGCAGTAGGGGGCAATAACAGTTGAAAAATTTGAACATGATCACTGTCTCCAAATATTTATGTGGATTGTGGTTTCTAAGAGGGTTTAGTTAGTTTATATCTTTCCTAGGGTAGAACCAGAACTAATGATAGGAAGGAATAGAGAAGCATATTATGGCTGTTTCAGGAAGAACATTCTGACAGGGTATTCCAAAATGAACACTCATTAGAGTAAGTCTTGTGTCCCTGAAGGTATGTAAGGAAGTTCTGTACAGTAGAGAAGGTATGGATATTGAGGAACTTCTGAAAGTATTTTCAAATTTCATCGTATATATGTTTTTCTTTCAAATATAAGCTATGAATGCCACCGTGGAGCCATAAGTAATACAAATAGAACTGGTTTGTGTGTCCCAGCCTCTCTGACCACAGATCCAACCTGCTTGCTTGTTGTGGTAAATCTGGGAGTTAGTAGCAAGGAGTCACTCTCTGTTTCCTCAGACAGCCTAGAAACTCAAGAAGGCAAGGCCTGCTATGGCGTGTGGCTGTATTTGTGCCTCTTTCTGCCTTTCCCTTTGAAATGCCGAAGTTGGTAGGATTGTTCCCCACTGCTGTGTGTTCTGAAGCACAGTTCTTACATTATATACAATGTGCAGCCATTTCCAGCATCTTTGTTGTTTGACCTTTGGAAGAAAACAGCCAGTTAACTGTTCTTTAGGCCTTTCTGAGACTGAAGCAAGCAGTTTACTCAGGAGTGGGCCCCATTCCTACTCATGAAGCGTCTCACTGAGGCCAGAAATAAACTTGGATAAATAAAGTGGTTGTTTGAGTAATCATCACTGCTCCCCCCAGCCTCCCACCCTTACTTGCCCTTCTGTGGTTAGAATAACTCAGAGTGTGTTTGGAGAAATAATAAAGGGACAGTATCTAAAGGGGCCTTTAGATGTGCACATCTTACTTTAGCTCTTGGGCAGTTCCAGGTGACCCCAGCAGTGTGGCCATAAATGAATCAGAAAAGGTGGCCAGTCTGTAAAATTGTAAAGGAACACCAGCCCACTGCCACCCCAATGCCATCTTGTGATCGGTCACTCAGGGGTCCCAGACACTTAGATTTTCTGGTTGCGTTTTGGTGTGTGTATGTGTGGTACTTACTGGAACTTACTGGAATAGTTGTGTTTATTTCAAAACGTATTACTGAATGTCTTTCTAAAAGACATAAGCGCACTTTATAGTTGAATGAAAAACTTTGGCTTGATTGAAGGTCTTGCTTCCAGGCCCTGGTAGAATCAACCAGCATTTCTTGAGCAATTCCTGTGAACTTTTCCCTTTTATGTAGACCATTCCTTAGAAACCTAGATTTTAGGAAAAAATCCCTATAGGTGCCCCTGTTTTGCTCCAAGGCCTTTGAGGAGTGATGTCTAAGTCATATTTATATCCTTAATGATTCCCAACACAATGCATTCAATAGGTGATCAAAAAGTGTTAGTTTTTGTTGAATATATGCTAGTTTTCCAGTGAATTTTGCGTCTTTTAAAAAGTTGACTTTGGAGAAAGTTTTCCACTTCAGGGTACTCGCTTCTACATCCCTTTTTGTAACACAGCATGAAATGGAGGGGGGAGCGCTGACCCATGTGAGGTGGGAGGGCATTTGCATTTCATCAGGTCAGTCATGAGTTCATGACTGTGGAGTATGCGGGCTGTGTTCCCGTTTGTTAGAGCCTCGTTGGATGATCAGCCAATAAATATTAATGGGACATCTACTTGGTAAAGTATTGTATTGGCTTCAGAGATACACAGAAAGAAAACACAATTCCTATCTTTGAGGATCTTACAGTCTAGTTGGAAAGGCAAGTTGTAAATGCCTTAAAAGTTAGTAAAGTAATTCTTAAGGAT
The DNA here is from genome assembly GCF_000243295.1 of Trichechus manatus latirostris. Lineage (NCBI taxonomy): Eukaryota > Metazoa > Chordata > Mammalia > Sirenia > Trichechidae > Trichechus > Trichechus manatus. The sequence goes on from NW_004444013.1 coordinate 5,613,905, forward strand.
CCTTAGGTTGTTTAAGGCAGTGGTTCTCAGATGTTAGTGTGCTTCAGAATAACCTGAAGTGTTTTTTCAAATATATATTGCCAGGTCCTGTCTCCAGATTTTCTGATTCATTTGGTGTGGGGCCTGAGAATTTGCATTTATAGCAAGTCCCCAGTTGATGCTCATGCTGCTGGTTCAGAGACTATTCTTTGAGAAACACTGGTCTGACTGGTTTTCAGCCTGGGGAGTTTAAAAGGAATCCATGCCAGGACCCCACTTCAGACCAAATAAACCTTAGACTCCCTGTGGAGTAGGAACCAGGCTTTTTTTTAAAAAAGCTTTCAAGGTAGTTGTAATGTGCAACCAGGTTTGGGATTTGCTGTTCTAACACATGTTGGGGACACAGAAGTTTAGGATTCAGAGACAGATGATGTCACTGTGGGCTATGGGAGTGAGGACAGGCCAGGGGATTATTTAACTTGATCTTAAGAATGATAGGTAAGGAGAAAGGAATGATTTGTGTTCTTGTTATGAGCAAGACCAAACTGTGTTCTGGTGGTTTCTTGGGCCAGGCTGATGAGTGCATGAGCTCTTAGCCATGAATTAGCATGGTTTCCCACTCAGAGCAAAGGGTTAGTAAGTGAGCCTGATATGCTTGTCACCACTGTCAATAACAAGCATTTACTGACCACCTTCTCTTTTCCTGGTTTAGATGGACTCATATTTATCCTAACAAGCTATGAGGTATATGTGTACTTCTGTGCATTTGGAGTGGAATGTGGCTGTGGGCTGTGGAATAGTGATGACTGAACTTTGACCTAGAAAACCTGGATGTGGCTCTGCCATCTTTACATTGCATCTCTTTAAGCCTATGTTTATTCAGGTATGAAGTAATCAAAATATTATGCATAGTTAACATTCAGCGTATGTGAATACTAGTGCAATTTTAGGAACATTGTTCTGTTCATCTTAAAAACCAGTTGCCTTTGAGTCAGTTCTGACACATGGCAACTCCATGTATTTCAGAGTAGAACAGCGTATAGAGTTTTCAATGGCTGTGACCTTGTAGAAGTAGATTGCCAGGCCTTTCTTGTGAGGTGTCTCTGGGTTGATTTGAACTGCCAGCCTTTTGGTTAGTAGCCAAGCACTCAACTCTTTGTGCCACAATGCCTACTCAATAAATGCCTGTGCATTAGAAAAGACAGGGAGAGCTGGCTTCCTGAGGAACTTTACAAAGAACACTGCTGCTGTGTGTTTCCCAGCTTAGGCAAGAAATCTGTTATATTCAAAATAAAGGAGTATAAGTGCAACAGGCATAGATGGAAATACCTTATCTCAGTCGGTACTAGCCATAGCTACTTGTGATCATATTCCTTTTGAGTTGCAATTGGTATTTCAAACCCATTGCCATCGAGTCAGTACCAATTTCTAGCAACCCGATAGCACAGAGTAGAACTTCCTCATAGGGTTTCCAAGGCTGTAAACCTTTACGAAAGCAGACTGCCATGTCTTTCTCCTGCGGAGCCGCTGGTGGGTTTGAACTGCCGACCTTTGGGTTATCAGCCAAGCGCTTTAAGCACTGTATCACCAGGGCTCCTTAATTGGTATTTGGCCACCGAAATTTTAGGTATTATTGTTAAATTTTATTAAATATAATTGATTATAAAATAAATTGAACTATAAGAAGAAGGCTATGTTTTATTTCCAGAGCCTTTGTTATAATAAATGTCACAGAAGTTGTAAAATAAATATTGGAGATTTGGTGCTTGTTAAAATCTTGACCTCTTCTATTAAAGCCCACTGGAGTGATGTACAGCGAAATGGCTGTCCTATGCTGGTGACAGGACTATTTGTTCTTTGTCCACAGATCCTGGGAAGCATGAGGCAACTCTGGTCTAACTTCCTAGGTTGTCTGGATTTTTGGCCCAGGGCAAAGAGGAGGAGGACGGGTAAAGAAACCTGATCAGATCATTTGATGCTAATTTCACAGGTGGCTGGTCACTGTGTGTCTGGCTGTTGTTATTTATAGAGCTGTAGGTAGATGTAGCTACACGCAGGAGCCTGAAAGGGTGGTCTGCCTCAGAGTGTAGTGGTAAAAGCACAAAAGTAGAATCTAGGAACAAATGGTTATTGGTGAGTGTCACTGCCTGAGCAAAATGAGACTCATTAGTGGCTGTCATGATTTCCACTCTCACCTCATTGCCTTTCCTGAATCCTTCTGAAAGCAAACGACAAGCCAGATGGAAATAAACACTGATTAGTCTAGCTCATTTTAATTGGGGTTGATAGGATTCTAACCAGGTTGACTTAGATACTGATTTCAACCAAAATTTAAAGAGCTGTCCACAAAGCTACAAATTAAATAATTAGAATTATACTTCTAGAGCCAAAAGTACTTGACCATTTCCCTCCACACCCTCTCCTGTTCTCCATCTGTAAGATCCGTTGGGGTTGTGTAACCAGCTCAATTTCACAGTTACCTGTGAACCAGGGACTGGCTGGAGTCTGATTCTTGAATCTCCTAATTTAGCTCTTTCTGTTGCCACCATAGGAGCCATCGTGGTACAGTGGTTAAACGCTCTGCAGCTAATTGATAGGTCAGTGGTTTGAACCCACCAGTTGCCATGTAGGAGAAAGATGTGGCAGTCTGATTCTGTAAAGATTTACAGCCTTGGAAACCCTGTGGGGGCAGTTCTAGTCTGTCCTGTAGGGTCACTGGGAGTCGAAATCTACTCGATGGCAGTGGATTTATTGCTACTATATCAGTCCTGTAATTAAAGTGCACTTTAGTTTCCTTAAGTTCAAGGTTCTCTCTTCATAGTCCAGATGAAAGTTATCCTTTGTTCTGGTGTTTTCTCAGAATTACTTAGAAAGTTAAAAATGATTCCATTATTTTTATTTCTTAAAATGAAAAAATAGCATTCAGACAAATTCCTTCCATTGGTAATACATCTGTCTACTGCTGCAGCTTTATAACCAGGACTGACAGTGCTTCCTTGAAGAGAGGACCCGTGGGGTGGTGGGGAGCACCTGCAGCAGCAGCAGCACGGCTTGCTTAGCTGCTGTGCATGGCTGGGGCACCAGCAGATACGCCTGAGGCGGTGGGGACTCTGAAGCCCAGCTCGGCCTTGGCATCAGCCCTGGAGGCCAGCTCTCCTAAGGAGAGAGTGAGGCGGTGGGGACTCAAGCCCAGCTCGGCCTTGGCATCAGCCCTGGAGGCCAGCTCTCCTAAGGAGAGAGTGAGGCGGTGGGGACTCAAGCCCAGCTCGGCCGTGGCATCAGCCCCGGAGGCCAGCTCTCCTAAGGAGAGAGTGCTCTTCCTCTGCCCTGCCTCCAGTGGCCTGTTGGCAGAGGACGAGAAAATTGTTTGAAGTTTTACCAACTAATTACACTGCACAGAACTGACATGTATCTCTATTAGAGTATTTCTAGTCTCTTGTAGGCTCTTCACCACATTACTTGTAATCCAACCTCAGTGTAGACTGCAATGGCTGGTTTTTTGTTTGTTTTTCTCTGCTTCCCTTCCCACTTGTTTCAAAGGCCACACACCAAGCTCTGGAGAGGAAGCTGCTTGTGGGCTGGGAATTGGCTGCCTTTCTCTGGCCGGCCGAATGTGGCTGCTGGAGCAAGTGTCTTTGGGTCAGTTGTTCTCAGATCACCAAGCCCTGGCGTGAAGGCCTGCCCTGGATGCTGAATATGGATTCTGTAGCAGAAAGACTTGTTAAGTCCCCACCTATAAGTGGAGGTGGGGAGATTAACTCAGTGCTTCCAAACCTTCAGAATAACCTGGAGAGCTATTTAAAAATACACACTCCTGGCTGCTACCTCTATGGGTTCAGATATCCTAGGTCTGAGGTGGGGCCAGGTTTAAGAACCCTGCACTGTACTCATTGACTGCTAGGGTCTCTTTCAGTCCTGGGTTTTTTTGCATGGTCCCTACGAGCTGAAGATGGATGTCAGGCCACAGGGAATTTATGTGGAACCCTAGTCAATTCTCAGTGATTTGCCTTGAAGTGTATTTCAGTACCTGGGACCTTCTCCCAGAGAGTTCCCAGGTTATAGTCTCAGATTCACTGGTTGGTGTACACTTAGGGACTGAAAGACAACTTTCCTCTTGATTTTAGGAAAAGGTAATCAAGGAGGGGAAATCTGCCATTAAAACACACACACACACACACACACACCCCTAATTTTACAACAAGGTGTAAGTAACTCTGGAGAGCATCCTCTACTGTGAAGGAACAGGGTGTTATGTTGCCTGTGATTTGGGTAGTTAATTAGGGTCAGCTATATTTTAGTTCTCACTCATGTGCCTTACAAGAGCAATTACCTTCTTTGAAAGGCTTTGTTGATTCTCTGAGAATTATTTAAATGCCCTCTGAGTATGATTAGAGCCCTGGTGGCATAGTGGTTAAGTGCTACGGCTGCTAACCAAACCCTCTGAGGCAGTTCTACTCTGTCCCATAGGGTTGCTGAGTCGGAAGTGACTCGACAGCAGTGGGTTTAAGTATGTTTAGCTCAGTAATAAGATTCCAGTTGTTGGTGTTTGCTGTGTGTCAGCACTGGCTTAGAGTGGCTTCCCCTGCCCTGGGCTCACCTTTTCCCCACGTTACATCCCTGGCTGGCAGGCTGTGGTGCTCCCTGGGCAGGCCCAGCCCTGCCAGCGCGCAAGGTAAATCCCTTTCACCCTCGAGAGGGTGCTGCTCATCTTTTTATGCTTCACTTATTCCACTTGACATTGCCAAACCCGCTGTGACTCTTGAAGCACTGCCACTCCCAGGGCTCTCTCCCGCGCCTCATTGAGAATCTGTTTGAGATATATGTCATCCTTTGGGGACTAGATCATTCACTTTGGAGGGAGGGGTGATTTCATGGCAGCACTGTTAGAAGTCAGTGCAGGAGGGAAAAGGCCCGTGGTGATTTTAGGAGGGTTTTCTACTCTGATCCTTGAAACCACTCTGTTTGCACTGAGCTGGACACTGGCCATTTAAGTAGATACTTGTTCTCCGATTACAGAGTGGTTCCCAGCTGGCAGATTTCTCATTGGGATTCAGTTTTCTTGGCCGCTGCTATTTGTTGTGCTCACACTGATTTTTGCGGCATCTTTCCAGGCTCTCGAGTCTTTTCCAAGCAGAGGAGGTAACAGAATGCTTTACCCTCCCCTTCTCTTCTCACTTTGGATATTCCAAGGCTATTAGGGAAGGACTTCTGTGAAATAAAATGAGGGCAAAGAAAGTAACATGCCTGTGGCATAAAAATGCTGTTAGCAAGCTCGGGGCATATCAGAGAGATTGGTCCTGAGAGTAACATTTGCTGCCTTTCTGCTTTTGAACTTTTTTTTTTTTCATTTGCCTGTTTCTGAGGTCTGGGATTTATCCTGAATTTAAGAACGGACTGTTTTTGATCACTTGAATAGGTATCACCATTCAGCAGGGAATACACGTGCAGACTGAAATGTCTCTTAAAGCCAGTTTGTAGTCTAAGTCATGTGAAATGATTTCTTGAGTCAGTAATGCATTTGTACCTCCAGTTCTCTGCCTGGATTTCTGCATTCATCTCCTGTTTTACCAGGTGATTTGCTTTTATTATGCTGCTGTGGCAGCCCCCCTACTTCTAACTGCCACTCCCAGACACTTGAGCATGTTTTCCAATGTGAGTAGGCATTAAACTACCGCAGATAACACCGAGTGCCAGCTACACAAGCTTGGAGACAAGGAAAGCCTGGATTCCAGTGATGTTTCCCAGCTTGCTTGGTCAAGCTTCTTATATACAGAAAATAATAGGCGGCTCTTAACGTTAGTTTTGGAGAAACTCAATTAGACTGGTGGATGAAGTCCCAGTGGAAAATCAGCACGTAGCTGCCAATTGGGAAGATCTAAAATCCTGGCATTCTCTTGCCTCTCATAACTTGGAGTAAGAGTGCCCAGCCAGGGAAGGGCCTCTTTCTCACGGTCCAGCTATCTCGAAGGAGGACAAGGAGGAGATGAAGCTTTCTTCAGTTGTACTGGAACATAAGGGAGATAGCAGAATGCATTGCCCTCCCCTTCACTTTTCACTTTGGATATTCAGTAGCTATTAGGGAAGGACTTCTGTGAAATAAAATGAGGGCAAAGGAAAGTAACATGCCTGTGGCATAAAAATGCTGTTAACATTTTACCAGAGGGTTTGGGTTTCCTTTGACCATTTGCTGTTTGCCTTTTCCTAGTTGTAACCTGCTGCTGTTTTTCCTTCGGGGTCTGAGGAGTTTCTGACCTTGGCTGAGGGGCTTGGAAGGCTCTGAAGGAGTGGCACCAGGGAGATGTGTTTTGATTTCATGTATCTGTTGTTTTGTGAGAGGAAATAAGCAGCTGGTAGACCCAGACGGTGCCAAGGGGAGCTGGGGAGTTGCTGCTTGTAAATGTAGAGGAAGAAAGGAACAGATTCCGGGAGGCGGTGCATTATGTACCAGCTGATGCCTTCAGAGGCTAGAGGCTTTTCTTCCTGTGATTCTCTCCTAACCATGGACGAGGGGGGTGGGGGAGGAGGCACGGTGGCTTGTTGGGGTTGAACTCCAGTGTAGAGGTCAACATTTTGCTCATTTAATTCACTAATTTATTCATTAATTCCACAGGTACCTTTTGCGTTCCTAGTGTATGCCAGGCACTCTTCTAGGTACTAGGGGTACAGTGATAAATAAAAAAGGTCCTTCCCCTCATGAAGCTTAAACTCTAGTGAGGGGGTGGGGATGAAGATAAATTTGTAACGTTAGGTAGTGATAAACACTATGAAGGAGAAAAAGAGAAAGGGAAGTAAGTATGGTTATAGAAGGCCTCCTTATAAATGACCAGACAATAAATAAATGACCATTAAAAAAAATAGAGTTTTTACCATTTAAAGTATTTTGAATACTTCAGTTGCTAACATTATTATTGAGTGTTAGCAACCACAGGAACTTAAAAGACTGTTTTCCTTTAAAGTTCTGAAGGTTTTCCAAGGACGTATCTTCCCCTTTTCCGTCTCGATATGCAGTTGGAATTAAAGTTTATTGTCACAGTTGCTTTCAGTGTAGATTGTGTTAAACAGTCTTAGATTTTAAGGGTCTGCTTTTTATAAAATTGTTCTGCAGTTTTTTTTTAAACAGTAATGAATAACTTTTGGAAACCTGAAATATTCAAGTCCCATCCACAGAACTAAAGTGAGTGCTAAACAGTGCATAAACAAAGACTCCCTTCTGTAGAATAGAATGCCAACAGATGTAGACATAACTCATTGGCTGTTTGACAGCATAACACAGTGCAGCAGCTTTTCACTGCTGGAAGGACGGAGTGCTGTGGTACAGTTCTCTGGCCTGCGCTGATAAACAGGAATTATATTTGCTATCAGTTTCTGTGAAAGGACAGTATTGTATGAAAAGAGAACCCTCATTTGACTTGACTCTACTATGTGTTGGACTCTTTGCTGGTGGATCACGTGCTAATGCATCTTTTCTACAAAACATCCTATCACAGTGGTTTTTCGTTAGTGGGTAACAACCAGCATTTTAACAAATAGAATCAAATAGATGATAGCAGAGTATATCACGTTTAGAGTAATTATTGTTTCCCGTTTCAGAGATGAATACGGAGAGATGTGTGTGTGTGCGTGTGTGCAAGATCCTAATGAATATTTTTTTTTTACTAAGTATCATGGTCTAAAAAGTTTGAAAAACATGGCCTATCAAATGAGGTTAGGGATCATTTTACAGATGAAGAAACTGAGGCTCTGAGGTGAAGGACATTGCTTATGATCACAGCTGAAATTTGAACTCAGCTTTTTCCGACTTTCAGCATTTGTTACAGGACATAGCAAGTTAAATGTCTCACAAGGGTGTTCTGTCTTTGGCAATTTTTCCAAGACTTTGGAGTTCACAGAGACACTGAGTTGCCCTTGAACATTGTTCCAGAATCAGAGTCAGAAACATGCCCCCAGATTACCAGGCCCAAGGTTTACTAGTTTCTGCAAACCTCCCATACTTGTCTGTTAACAAACAAGAAAAATCTAGAGGCTCTTCTCTAAAGGACAGCCAGCCTAGTCTTATCAGAGAGGAGGCACTCTAACCACCAGCAGTAGCAAAGTCTCTCTCTGTGTTGGTGAGACCAGTGTTGGTGTGGTGAGTGGGTGGACAAAGCAAGAGGAGTCTGCCGCCTTGTGTAAAACATTTTGGTTTTCCCAGTCAGGCACACTTTTGAATAGACTTCACTAACATTTCTTATTCAGGTAGTACCCGACTTACAACGTGGTTCCATTCCAATGACTATTGTAAGTCGGTTCTGATGTAAGTTGAATCCTTTTTTTTTTTTTTTTCAAGTTTTCATTATTGCCTTTTACTATCAGTACCTTTATAAAAGCCCATCTTTATTTGTGCACATCAGTGTCCTAACAATGAAGTTAGAGGCATAATGGCTGTCGAGTGCATGTGGAGTTCACTTGTCATATGTCATTGGAGTTGAACATGGCCCGACTTTCTATCCACTACGACTCCTTACACAGACACCGACCCTTCATGATAGACCAGGCCATAGCCTGCTATATGGCAGTGTTTTGATCAGTAAATAATTGCATTGAACATCTGCTAGTGAACATCTGAGAATGATAACATCAACAAATTATGTGCTGCAGCACTGTATGTAGTACATATTAGTAATGATAAAACGTACAGAAAAAAAAAAGAGGACAGTCGTTAGTGCGGTTACTTGCAACTGGAATACGTCGTAAGTCGGGGACTACCTATAGTAACTAGAACGTTTTGGCACCAGACTCAACCTTTTCTCCAGCCTTGTGGAAAAGAGGTGTAATGTTCTCTACTGTTTTAGGCAGCTTTTTCAGCCTTAAAGGACAGGCTTTTCTAAGAATTAATTTCACAGGCATTCTTTCCCTCTTGCCTGAAGTTACCCTTGAATGAATTCCTGATTAGTTCAGCTAGAATTGTTCTTTTTTGTACAGAAGAAACCGCTCATGCTGAAGGTGCCAAAAACCTGCTACCTGCTCCCTGATCTCCTCTGTGCTACTTTGTTGCTCCCCGTCCCTCCCATAAAAAGTGACCTTTTGCCCCAAGACCCTATCTGAGTGTTTTGTGTGGTAGAACTGTCTCTGGCTGAGTCCCAGGATTGTTAATGACTTCCTTCTCTGTCCCTAAATACAGTAATTGCCTGAAAAGACAGCTGTGGAGAGACATTGCCCCCAGCTCGCAGGCTCATTAATTCCAGCCATATGGAGAAGGGTGCAGAGGAAGAAGGTAGAAGTTACTTTGCCAAAAGCAGCAGGGTTGGGGAAACAAAAATAGAGGCGTAGGGGAATGACAGTGACACCAAGTTGGAAGTTAGACGTGGAGTTAGTGAGATCTGGGCAGGTTGCGATCTAAAGAATCTTCATGTCTAAAAGTCTAAATACTGAAAATAAACTAAGAAGTGATTATTCAGTTTTCAGAAGTCCTTACGATTGGGTCCCTCTGGTATTATTTGAATGTAATTTTGCCTGTAGGACACTTGGTTTTAGTGCAACTCTTCAGGAAAAAAAGTGCGACACTGAAGTGGAAAGTCTGTGGAACTAAGAAAACATTCAGGAGATTTCCTAAAAGATGGCCTTCATGGATTTGGCTGTTATTATTCTGCTTTTGTCTCTTTTCATAGTGGCTTTGAAGTTTCATAAAAGATACTTCTATATCCACAAAAACCAAAACCGTTGCTGTCAAGTTGAGTTCGACTGATGGCAGCCCATGTGTTGCAGAGTAGAACTGCTCCACAGGGTTTTCTTTACTGTAACCTTTACAGAAGCAGATCACCAGGACTTTCTTCCCTGATGCCAGTGTATTCCCTTAAAAAAAAAAAAAAAGCAATAGTTAATCAAAATTTGCATAAACAGAAGAAGAATCAAATACTTTAAACACCCGGAGAAGAAATATTAATCACTGTTATGGATTGAATTGTGTCCCCCAAATATATGTGTTGTAAGTCCCAACCTCTATGCCTGTGGTTATAATCCCATTTGGGAATGTGTTGTCGTTCTTATGTTAATGAGACAAAATTAGTGTAGGGTGTGTCTTGAGTCAGTCTCTCTTGAGATAAGAAAGAGATAAACGAGCAAGCAAGAGAAGAGAGATGGAAGAAGAGAGATGCCAAGCAACATGAAGATCGCCTAGGAGCAGAAGCTGAAAAAGAGACAAGGACCTTCCTCCAGAGCTGACAGAGAGAAAGCCTTCCCCTAGAGCTAGCAAGCTGAATTCGGACTTCTGGCCTCCTAAACAGTGAGATAGTAAATTTCTGTTTGTTAAACCCACCCATTTGGGATATTTCTATTATAGCAACACTAGATAACTAAGACAGTCACCCAGGTCAGCTCTGATATTTCTAGCCGTATGGGTTATAAGGGAAACAGAATAGGCTACTTGATTTTCATTTTCCAAGAAAAGGAAACACATCAGGTTATGTGAGTCTTTAGGCAAAGGCTGTTTAATAAATTAATGTATAATGCTGTCAACAAAAGTTTTCAAGAAGATGCAGAACTCTTTCCATGGATGGCTTTTTTTTTTTTTAATTTTTATTTTTTATTGTTTTTCAGGTGAAGGCTTACAGAACAAATAGTTTCTCATGAAACAGTAGTACACATACTGTTTTATGACATTGGTTAACAACCCCACAACATGTCAACCCTCTAACCTTTTTTTTTGGTGAAAATACACATAGCCAAAGATACACCATTTCAAAAATTTCTACATGCACAGTTCAGTGACATTGACTACGCT